>NW_024354503.1:5959177-6495797 GCF_902729225.1 Pteropus medius | reverse complement strand
AAGCCTGAGAGACCTGTAAATAAACCTGCTTCCCAGATGCAGATGGCACCCCACCCCCATCTGGGAGGGGATGTAAAGAAGGGTTACAGAGCCCCCAGGGAAACATCATGGGAGCCCTGCCTTTCAGAAAGACACACACGCCCCCTCCCCCTGGGGCCTGGTTATCCTCATCTATTAGACAGCAAAAAAATACATAGAGAACAAAAACATCCACGAAAAATCAGATCTCCTTAAAAAGAGATTCAGCCTTGGCATTGCAGGGAAGAAAATCTACAATTTTTTAGGTAAATCGCTGTTCCCCATAATCTGTTAAACTGTGGACTTTATTTCCAAGGAAGACACACCTTACGCATGTACACAAAATTTTACACGTACTTTCAATGAGTCCAGAGAACCTATAAATCTAGGGACTACAAGAGGAAATGTCCTTATCTAGGAAAGAAAGGACATTAACACTACTTGAATACCTGCTGTGGGTTAGGTTTTGTCGTTAGGTGCATTTGACTATATTAAAGGCTTTCAGCATCTTCAATATAGCTACCAGTCTCTATTTTACAACTGGGGAAATGGGGTAAGTAATGTGGCCAAAGTCACAAAGCTATTAAATAGGTGTATCTGACACCAAGAAGAACATAATAGTGTCCCTCCTCTCCCAAGAGAAATCCTGTATTCAGGAACCAGAATCCAGAGGAGATCCAAAGGATGGGCAAAAGCTTTTTTAATCAGAGACAAACTCAACTCATGAAGGGATATTTGATCCTAGGACAGCCCATTTCCTAATAACTTTCGGTATTGCAAATAGTAGGTGGCTTTGGTGGATTCGGTAGTAAAACAAATGATAACATGGAGTCTTGGATTTTGTATCTTAATTTTGTACAGAATGCTTAAAGCATTTTTGCTGGCCTTAATTGCATTTATGATTGGAATGAATAAGTTCAGGCACCGAATGTGATGGATTTCTGGAAGAGACAGTAAAATGTCAAGTCTCACAGAATAGATCTCACCAAGGGAATGAAAAAAACCTAGTAATCCTTTTTTTTTTTTTTAAAGATAGCTAACCCCATGGCCCAGATTTATGTATAAACTGTAAGCAGTTGCCTACATTTACCCTTGGTATGGTATGATGAAAAGATTAACCAGGAGTCTTATCCTGTAGGATTGGGGGGGACCAAATAGTGGCCTCCCCACCAGATTTGCAACATTAGGTAAATTGCTAAACCTTTCAGAAATTCCCTCATTTGATAAAGGGATAATATCTCCTTAAAAGGTTTGTTGTGAAGATAATTTAAAACAAAATAACAGACGTTTAAGCAAGTGTGGTACATTGTATGTTCCTTTCCTATAATTCCATTACGGCATGATAGTGAAAATTCTCTCCTTCCAGTGGTATCTTCATAGTGCCTGAAATTTTGATTAGTTCCTTTAGGATTATTTACTGTCATCTGGGAGTTTCCAGTTAAAATACAAACATCCTTAGGGAAAGGTAATCTCTAAACCTGGGTTTAGTTCACCAGGTTGGCTTTAACAGGCCTCTGAACAGAACACAAAAGACTGATATACTTAATCAGTGGGAAGACGGAGAGGAAGTCTGGAGTGTGGGTTATCATCTTATGGCACAGACCTCTCATGGTTGAAGAAAAGAGAACTAAACTGGAAATGAGTTTGTCTTCTAGTTTCAGCTCTGCAACTGCGGTTAAAGCATCCAAACCCTCTTTCAACCAGTATTTATGAGGATCAGACAGTGTGCTGGAGAGTCTTAAGAGTTTACTTTCCCTTTAATTTATAGACTTGTCAGGGAAACTGACAGTAAGCAAATAGTTTTTGAATTACAGTTGTGCAAAGCACAGTAAGAAAGCATAGACGGACCTAGCCTAGTCAGGGAGGCTAAGGAAGTTTTCCCTGAGAGCCTGAGCTTCAGCTAAAACCTGAAGGATGACCAGAAATTGACCAAACAAGGAGGGCCAGAAGTGAGGGTACAATATGTACAAAGTCCCCAGGAAGAGAAAGAGTTTGGCATTGGTGAGGAACTAAAAGAATGCCAGCGTGACTGGCACATAATGTGAGAGAGGGCGGAACCAGATAAGACTGCAGAATTGGGCAGAAAGTAGAAAAATAGGGACTTTAGATGTTAGCTACAAAGGATGATTGGCTAGTAAAGGGTTAATAGGAGCATAGCATTCTCAGGTTTATATTTTAAGAAGTTAACTCTGGTTGCAGTGTGGGAAATAGATTTAGGGAGAAAAGAGAAGATTAGGAATTATTAGAGTATTGTAGTAAGTCCAGGCAAAAGATAATGGTCTAATGTAGTAGTGAAGACAGTGAGAAATAGACAAAATGGACATTTTAAGAGATAAAATGGTGATAAATTGATTGAATCAGGGGAGGTCACTAAAGAAGAAGCAGATATCAAGGATGATACCTGTTTGATCTGAGTAACTGGGTAGATGAGGTGCCATTTTCTAATGTGGGGGATATTGGAGGAGATTTGTGGGGGTGGTAGTTGAAGCCAAAGGAGTCCAAGAGATTTCCTCAGAAGAGAGAGAGAAGAGGAAATGGCCCGGCACCAAACCAGAGAGAAAGAAAGGGAAACAAGGAGAGTAAATCATTTCCTCATTTAGAGTGTTTTCAAGACTGTAAAATAAGGAAGTTGGACCAAAATAACTTATAAGTTTCCTTCTAGTTCCACCATTTTAAACTTCTGGAAGGTGGAAACCAAAGACATTTTTCTGGATATGTAAAGGGGACAGTGGAGATCAGAGAGAGAAAAGAGGTAGGAAAGGAGGACAGATTTTACATTCTCTCAGGAACAGCAGATCTCATTACCCAAGTAGACCCCTTAGTAAGGCAGGAATAGAAGAGGCCTCCCTTCAGAAATGTTTATATACTTTACACAACTGACTGTAAAAATTTATTTTAAAGATTTCTGCTGGCTCTCTAGTCCACGCAATGTACAAAGCTTGCCACTCTGGCCCTGTATGTTTCTCACTGTGTACTTTATACTCCAGCTACACTGAATTTTTTTCCCAAATACACATTTTTTTTCTGGAACTCATGATTTTATACATGTAGTTCTTTCTGCCTCGGATATCCTTCCCATCTCTTCCACCAAACTTCTATCTGTCCTTCAAGACCATGATCAATGAAGGTTTATTTCTTCCCCCAGGCAGAAAGAAGGTGCCCTGCTCTTTGTTCATTCATAATATCGTTCATATTTCCTTACAGTAATTTATTTTAGGATATTAAAATCATGTTTACACCAATATTTTTTTCTTTTGGAAGTCTTAGACTCAGTTGAGAATCTAACGATAGTAATGAATCTTCTCAGAAAAATACACAAACACCCAAATTTTTACTTACGATCTCATTAAGCACCCCTTGCCCCAAGCCCATCCACCCCATGAACCCTAGGTTAAGACACCCAATCCCTAGCTTACATATTACCTCTCCAATAAATCTGACTGCTTATAGGACAAAACACATTTTTGTTATTAATGTTTATAATCCAATGCTAAGTAAATGTTTGTTGAATTAATTTATTTCACTCATTTTCAGAATTCTCCCTAATAATGTTAATCTCATTTTATTAATGAAAACCTGGTGGGACCATTTGTTTTAAAAAGTTAAATGCACAAACTTAACTAGCTTAATTGAATGTTAAAGAAAGGCACTGTAGAAATCCCAAGATAAGTTGATGATCGGCTTTTTAATACACAGGTGTGCCTTATGAATCATGGAATGGAGGTGTGAAAAGAGCAATGTGAGAACGAGGCTAAAGAAAGAAAAGAGAGCTGGGCCAGGTGGCCTTAGAACACTAGGAATCCACAGCTGTGTATATCCATGAGCAACTTTAGAGATATCAAGGACAGAAAGAACAAGAACCAAGAAAGAGCCAGCAGTAAAGGAGCCTTGAAGATTGAACTCAGTCTAGAGGTGAGAGCAGAAATTTTCAGCAGTCCTCCAGGAAATGAGAAAGCTAATGATAATGTAATGAGTTCTTCATAAAGTTAAACTTATTCAATGTAGAGGACTGTTCTTTATTGTGAGATTATTTCTTCTGACTTTTTAATGTAAAAATGCCCTTTTTAAATGATGCCAGCAGAGATGGCATCATTTAAAAAAATCCTTATTTGCTAAAATATAATGTTGGTAATCCCGTGTTGATTACTAAGACTTTTTTTTTTTGGTATCTTTTATTGTTACATGGGATCTAAAAGTCCAAGTAGCATTGTGCTAGAGAAGTTTACATTACAGTCTTGATCAAAGACAATAGGCAAGAGAGAAGAATGGAGCATACACAGATTTCCGGAAATAGTGCCAAGGGGAAATGAAGGCAGGGAACCCCTAGGACTGGTTCAATTTTAAATCCGTGCCAAGAAAAAATAGTTAAATCAGTGAATGTATGTCTAAACTATTTGTGACGATTTTTATAGATAAATCTTTCCCTTTTGGTCTTTGAGTGGTAGCTACAGAGAACTTAAATAAGGCAAGAATATGAGGCTATGTCAAATTTACTCAGAAAGGCTAACCAGAATGTCTCAGTCCATGGAAGTGTTAAGTTGGCATTTCTGAGGCATAGTAATTCCATTTTTGTTCCTGGAGCAGGGGAATATTTGCTTTTTGCTCAGTTGGCAGAGGCTTTACAATGCTATCAACGTTTTGTGGAGTAGGTTCTCTGTATAACAACTGCCACAGGGGGTTGGGCTCTGAACAGTAGGAGCTTAGCAAAAAAATGAAGAAGTTCTACCCAGGAATCCTAACATTGGCATCATCTCAATCAGGGCCATTAACAAAGTGATAAATCAGTACTTCCTGTGACAGATGGACAGGTGATCTGGGTTCAAAATCCTTCATCAGGGAAGTGGACTTTCCCCCTCCACAGTACTCCATTTTCAGTACTCTTGAGAGATGGTGAGTGGAAGTTGCTGCCCATCACAGAGAGCAAAATCTGATCAGCTACCACTGCTCCCGATCCCTGAAATCCTAGCAAAATTGTGTCTTGATCTAGGCCCAGTCCTACAACTGAAAAAAGTTGAATATAAACAATTTAAGGAGCAACTGTTTGTTATCAAATAAAACATCACTACAAAATGATTTGTTGAAGGGTTCCTTTTAGGTATTAAGCTTCTCTAGTACATTTAAAGACTGTTTAATAAATCTGATGGGTACACAATGCTTCAAATGTATCTATTATTTAGAGTAGAAGATAAATGTTTCCTCGTTGTAAAATGAAGTAAATAATTCTATCTACCACATAGAATTGTTGTCAGGATCAAGTGGAGTAACATGTATAAAGTGTTTAGAACAATGTTTGCTTGGTACATAGTTTTCCTTCAATAAGTATTGTCTGTTGTTAGCATTATTATTATTATTGTTATTGCATCAAATATCTATTGAGCTCTTCTGCCTGCCATGCACTCACTGTTCCAGGAACTATAGAAACAACAGTGACTAAGACAAGAATGGTCCCTGCTCTCATAGAGCTTCCATTCTGGTTGGGGGAGAAAAAAATGTCAAATGATAAGTGAAACAGAGGAAAATAAAGCAGGGCAAAGGAAAATAGGAAGCATAGTGCAGGAGAAAGTTGTCATTTTTTATAGGATGGGTGGTCAGGGAAGTCCTCTCTTAGGGTAACATGTGAACAGGGACTTGAAGGAAGTGGAGAAATAAGTTTTGCAGTTAGTTATCTAGGGGAAGAGTGTGCTAAGAGATTGTTGAAAAAAAGAAAAGCTCCCAAAATAAGTAGGTATATGTTTGTAATATGGAGTGACAGTGTGTACAGAAGCTATGCCCCACCTGATAGGACTCAGTTCCAGTCGTGTTGCTATAATGTGGACCCAGTGTCATGTTTTTTATTCGTTTTTAAGAAAAAATGTATATTGAAGTTTTCGTGTGAATTGTCCTAAGGTTTGAAACTCTGTAGGCATAAATGCATATATATGTTCATCGAAAGACATATGCAAGAATGTTTAGAGGCATTATTTATAGTAGCCTCAAACTGGAAACTATCCAAGTGCCCATCATTAGAATGGATCAGCTGTGGCATAGTAACAGTTTCTACAGCAATTAGAAGGAACTAACTACAATTTCACACAAATTATGGGTGACTCTAAGAACATAATGTTGAGTGAAAAAAAGTCAGTCACAAGAGTTCAAAATAGGTAATACTAAGCTATGGTGTTAGAGAACTAGATAGTAGTTAACATGACTGGGTGAGATGCTGGTAATTTTTTTTTTCTTGATCTAGAAGCTCATTTCATGAGTGTGATCAGTATGTTAAATTTATCAGTTGTGATTAGTGACTTTCCTGTATGCATTTATATTTCAATAAAAAGTTAAAAACAGGCTAAGTACAGTAAGTCTTACTTAGAATCAGGACTATGGGCTTTTAGTTTGCTCTATAATACATAGATTTCTTTAGAGAAAACATCAGAGAAATTAAAAAAAAAAAAACACCTTATACTTTGAAATGCAGGTAAACCCCCCTGTGTATACTTTCCTTAGAGAAGCTCCTACAAAGACCAGTGAGGAACTTGTCTTCTGGGTCATTACCCAGCCTCACATTTACCCTTATATGTAATTCAATACTAGTGTTCATTCTTGTCCTCAAACTAGAAAAACAAATCCATGTATACCATAGTACAAGCCATAACTATCAGCAAAGGTACAGAATTGGAAATCATACATGCAGGAGAACTCAGAGGCAATTTCAAAGTAGGGTCTGGTCTACTTTAGGTTAAGAAGACATCAGAAGTATTTATGCTGAGAGGCTCCTAAGAAATAAAAGAAATTTCAGGTAGTTGTGGAGAGGTGGTAGGAATTATACTGGGCTGAAAGAATTTATCCAAGAAACAGGCATGTCTTAGCCTGGGTCACCCACTATAGGAAGAAAATCAATTGGTGTAAAAGATAGGTTTTAGAATCTGTGTGTTCTGGGGAACTTACCTATGGTCACTGCACAAGCACATCCCAAAGGTGCCCCATCAGGTGACTGATGGAGTTAGGAAGGCTGCTTTAGGTAGTGAAGACTACAGTCTCTGAATGTATGCTGAGGTTTGGGTCTTACAGGTGCCTTTGAGAAGAACTGATTATCTCAGGAGTTCCAAGAGTTACTGACATGGCAGAAAGGCTATTACTGACATGCAGAGATCCAAACGTGATTTAGTTAGAGAAGTATGTAGTATGGCTAAAGAAGTTGGGGAAAAGTAGAGCCTTCTAGAGGAAGTCAAATAGTGTAGCTCAGGACAAAGGAAGGTGTTCCAGGATTGAGAAGGAAACCTGGAAAGGACTCAATTATGGTCACCTAAGAGAAATTCCAGGGGCAAAGAGAGTCCAAATCTAGCAGAAATGATTTCTTGCAGTCCCTTGTCTAGTGCAACAACCTCGGTTATTATAGTACATTACAGACTTACACGAGAATTTCCCAGGGAGAAGGTATCCTAGGTGTGTGGGAACTGCACTAGGTAAGTTGTCTGAAAATGCAGGAGCTAACCTAGTATGTTTTTTCACAGAAAACACTATTTCCTCAGGAGTATTGCCAAAAGTGAATCATAACCTCATGCCAATTTTCAGAATTCAGCCTTTTCTTTATCCTTCCTACTTCCTTGACCTGAACCAGTTATAATTCAATGAAGTAGAATTCCCAAGTTTCATGCTTGATTTTTCTTTTATAATCAAATATTAACAATATCAGTACTTCCCACCAAACTTACCTTTAGTGTCTTTTATGAAAATGGGATAAAATGCCACCACTAAAGTGTCACACCACATGAACTGAATATTAATTTCCAAGGTATTTGGATTAACATTGGCCCTTCTTCCCTAATGTGAACAGACATGTAAAAGAAATGCCAAGTGAAGTGGCTTTAAATCTTGAATATTCGAGTCTATTGTCCATTTTTTACTCCAGAATAATTAGGAGTGTTTTTTTGTTTGGTCTCGTTTGGTGGGGGGTAGGGAAGGAGACTGAAAATTGAAAAGGGGACGAGAACAAGGTATGAGCCAAATGGAGACATGGCCAAGATGAGACAGTTGTACAGTTGTACAGTTGACTCTGAGGCCTTTGTGGAAACCACACGACAGGAAGGTTTGGGGCATTTACCTTCTGCCAACTAAACTCCAATCCTGCACTGGATTCATCTAATGGAAACCTGGAGAAGCCGACACATGACTTGGCTTTCTCCAGTGGGTTCCGCTTAGGGAGACTGCCCATGCTGCCGACTCTGCCTGGTTCTAGAGGCAAAAGCAGCAAGAGACTAGGGGTTTTTTTTTCTTGTAAAAATAAGCCCAACTACTTGAAAATGGAGTACAAAGAAAAATAGCCAAAATGGTCTCTCCTAAATCTGTTTGGGTACATACCTTCTCCAGGAAGTACTTCCATACTTGTTGACCCCTGCCCCCAAGCTGGATTAGGTTCTTGATCCTTTGTTTTCTCAGCTCTCAGCCAATAGCTCTATCACTGCACTTACCCCAGTATGATGATCTGTTTCAGTACCTCACTAGAGAAGAGCTTAACCTTTTTGTGCCTTTAGTAAGTAGTCCACTGAAACCTATGGACCAATTCTCAGAATAATGATTTTCAATTCGTGAAATAAAATACATAAGATATTACAAAGGAAACCAATTATATTGAAATATAGTTCTTAACTCCAGACAACCCCTGGAGTATGAATTCCTTGAGTGCAGAGACTATGTTTTCACCTCTATACTGCCAGTGCCTAGCACAAAGCCTGGCACATAAATGGTACTTACAAATGTTTATTTAATGAATGAACAGAAAGATGGCTTCTGCCAAGTCAGCCTGAGGAATGGTTCATTGCAAATGCTTTTGTGCATACCAATGGCTTGCATATGTCTCATCTCATCTAGGATCATCTAGACCAGGAATGTGAGGGAACCCCCACTCAACAATGAGTGACATAGCATCTAGCAATAATGACAGGCTATTGGAAGCCTAGGAAGACAACAAAGCTCGTGTATTTCCACCGGCCGGAATATTCAGAAAGTAAAAGTAAACAGGCTGTCTTTAGAAGGAGGGGATCTCTTGACTCTGGAAGCATGATGCTTACACTACTTTAAAACATCAACAGCTCTGACAGAGGGAAGAAAGGAACCTGAGCTAGCATGTAGATGTTCTCCAGGGCTCCCCCTGTCCTGAACGAGCCTCTTGTCTCTGGGAAAGAGAAAAGTGTCCCTAAAAACCACAATAGGGATGATGTGCCTTTCTAGGTTCAAGTAGCAGTTTTAGGCTTAGACAGAAATATTGGTTTTGTTTATGTACCAACAAGAAACCTAAAGAAGCAAGAAATAAAAGCCACTTTCCTCACTAAAGATATATAAATGACCAAAGGTTTGTTCTAAGCTGATTGCTACATCTATTAAATATTTTGAAAAGAAAAATAAAACCCCAATTTTAAAGCTGAAAACCACAAGTATATGGGGTTCAGAAGTCTCACCCTTAAGGCTTTTAAGATTAACCCTCCCAAGTCAGAGGGCTCCTCCATCTATATACAGCCATCTGAAAGATGGTAGAACTCAGTTTTCACTTGCTTGACAACAGGGCTTCCAACATCTGTTGGGAGAAACATGGCTTCAGGTGGGTGCCTTCTTAAAAAAAAAAAAAAAAAAAGGAAACTACAGGTCAAATTTTGCTTTTAATTAAAAAAAAAAACAAAAAAAAAAACTTCCACTCCTAAGGTGTGTGCTTTCTTTTTTGACCTATTTTTCCTTTATATTGTCTGCAGTTTCTCTATCTTTTCCCTAGTGCAATAAACAATGAAACCAAAGAAATAAAATCAGGGTCCACTCTTGCCCCAAATACTGAAGATGGTCAGAGAAGGCATCACAGCATGGAAAAGGGCCCAGCTCTAAATATATAAGCAACATTGAAAAAAAAAAACAAATAAGATAACCCCCTGCCCCAAAGACATTATCACTGACAATCCTGGTACATTTCTTATAGTATAATCTTGCAGACAATGCTTCTTTCCCAGGGAGTCCAGCTTGCTCAGGAGGAGACATCTACTCGGTCCCTCAGGATAGGCTGGGGGTGTTGTCTTCCTGACAAGCCTAAGGTTTTTATGAGCTCAATATCTCACAGAAACATCTGTGATATAAATGGTATAGATGAATCTAAAAGAGGATGAAGGCAGGCAGGCGCCTGTGTCACTGTTCTCCAAATCAGCCAAAAAGCTGAAGAGCGTGGGATCTAGGAGACAGATGCCATTAGCAGTTGAAGGATGGAGGGAAGAACAAGAGGAAGCACCAAATGAGTGGCTGCTTTTGGTTCCAAAGCCAAAAAAAGGACCCACCAAAAATGGCAGCTGGTCTAGATAAGGAACTTCCTGCTCCTGGAGTCATGCAATGAAAATGGTGGCCTTGGATCCCCACTCCCAAAATAGCCACAGTCCAAGAACCAGAGCAATTTATACCACATCACACAGTTCACAAATGAATGGACTGATCTTAGTTTAGGAAGGTAAGTGCTTTGACCAAGGGTGAGTGCGGGAAGGGGTCCATATTGGCTTGAATCCCAAAGCACAGCTATAATATCCCTGGTTTCTATTTCTGCAAAGCCACAGGCCCCTGATGCTGCTTGCTTCATGGAGATGTACCCTTCCACTTATCACTGGCCTCTCCTCAAAATGGCACCCATGGTGGTAACCCTCAGAGATATCAAGGGGCATCAGTTGTACTTCTGGAAGTAAGATAATTTCTTTGCCCCATCCTGGCCAAAGCACTTCCCTTTTTAAGCTGCTGCTCCAAAAAGCAGAGTGTCCCTCCAAGCAGAGTTCAACTTCCTTGTTTCAGAGTTTTGCACTGGCCTCTGAGGGCCCTTTCCAGGATACAAAATAAAGTATCCTCTGCATCCATGTGTGAGTGGGTTACCTTCCAGAGTCAAGGTTGTGTTCCAGAGTTTGGTCAATGCATCTTTACAAGAATAAAACCACATGCATACATAGACAGACTAGCCTGGAAAGGGCTTTCTGGATAAGGTTTCTGGTTATCTTGATGCTTCCCTAAAAGAAATAACTTTCTTGCTGTAAGAAGATTAGGACATTGAGTGACCTACTCTCAAATTCTGGAAGGGCAACTTGTTTTTGTCCATTTTTCAATGAGGGGGCGGGAGGGACCCAACATTTTCAGTTACAGCAACAAGATTTTGTTTTAGAGAAAAAAAAGGATCCTATGTGGAAATGAATGGGACAATGATAAAAGTAAACAAATAATTAAAATTCCAAACCAAAACATATCCTGGCCCCGATATCCCGAGTTAATCCTCTAAGACAACAATCTCCACATTGTGGACTTGATGCTGATGTTCTTCCATCTCAGCCACGACTTTCTCCTCAGTCCTCAGCTCTGTCTCCAAAATGACTGCTTTTCCCTCAGTATCCTCAGCCTCTGGGTCTGGGGCCGGGTCAATCTCAATGATGGTCTGCCCATCCTCTGAGGTGCTCTCAACAGCCTGGATTGCCGAGGTCAGGCCAGACTCCATAGCCACCAACTCCACAGGGCTCACCATGGTGGTCATGTTGCCCAGGGTACTCCCATCCTGCATGGCAGTAGAGCTTAGCAGTGCCAAGCTAGATGAAGGGTGGATGGTCACTGTGTCTGGTGAGCTGCTCTTGGCAGAGGAGACCACTGTGGCATAGCGAAAGAGCTGAGGGCCAGAAGGCAGTGTGTGGACAGTCACAGGACTGGAGCCCTGGCTGAGGGTGGCCACTGGAATATTGCCCATGGAAAATGACTGACCCACTGGGGTGATGGTGATGGGTGAAATGACTGTGAACTGAGGCTGCTGGACAGGAGGAGAAGGGCTCAGGACGGTGGTGGAAGCTGGCCGCTGGAGCCGGGGCCTTTTTGGAGGCTTAGGAGTGCTCACAGGCATCAGTACCACATTTTGAACCGTCTGAGATTTCAGCCTGTGATCCTGAGCTTGCTTCTTCTGCTCTTCCAACTGGCGTTCCAAGTCTATGGAAAAAAAAGACAGACTTTGTGTGGAGGGAAGTATAACCTTGGGAATGTAAATTGGGAGTGAGGGACCTGGGATCTTGTTCTGGTCTTGCCACTGTGAAGCCTCAGGAAAGTCACTTCACTGTTTTCAAAAAGAAACTAGACTGGATGATTTTTACAAATCCCTCCAGCAATTATATTTCTTTGTGTGATTTATAGGCAGGGAAAACAATTCAGAATCTTTTCAGACTGTGATCCTACTGTAAGAAGGTCCTGCGGCATTTTGTCACCCGTCAACAAAATGCAGACCAAAAAAGCCTCCAGTTGGTCTTGCAGTTTATATATGCCCTGCTAGAGCCTACAGATGAAAATAAGGAATATTAACTCAATCCTTTTGGAACTTCCATGGACCTACAAAGGAGCTACAATGGCTACCCTGGAACACAGTGATTCCCAAACTGTCCTTTAAGGCAAGATCACCTTACTGGTGACCCAAATGGTCTCAGTCTACCATTAGCCCCCATAGAGGTCTGCAGAAAGTTATAGAGGAAGTCTCTGAGAATTACAGAACTGAAGGAGGTCTTAGAGTTCTAACACATTAATTTTAACAGAGAATCAGAGAAATAGAATGACTTACTTAAGGTCACAGAGCTTGGACTAAAACAAAAGTTTCTGATGGCTGACTTGGTATCTTTTCTACCATAATACACCTACCATTACCTCTGCAAGTGTCCAATCCAACCTTGGTGACCACTAGTGAGTCTGGCTCTACACTAGAACTTTTTTATTGCTTAGTATCTGATAAGCAAGCAATAATCAATCAGTTACAAATGTAGAGCACTTTGTTCCCTAATGACCACCAAGAGCAAGTCAATTCCTTGCTTGGAATAAAAGGAGTAAGTAAGGATCAAGAGCATGTTCAAAAATTATAAAATACTATATATTTTCTATCCAGCTGTAATCAAAGAAATGTAAACCTAAACAAAATGCCAATTAAATTTATATTTTTTTAAAAAGTTAAATCAGAGAATATCATAAGTAACAATGCCCGATGTTGGTGAGTTCAAATTGGTAACATAAATCTTGGAAATTTGACAATAATTCACAAAATCCATAAAAAAATTATCAATACCATTTAACTTCAAGCTTGGAAGTAGTTTAGTCCTGGAAGTAGTTTAAAAGGCCATAAAAAGAAAAAGCTATATTCATGCAAGTTCACCGCAAAATAAGATACCGAAGACTATTTTTGAAAATTTAAATGCCATCCCTAGAAGAATGTCTAGGTAAAGTACTACATAGCAACTTGGAAAAATATTACCAATTTGGAAAAATATTAATAGGTCACAGTGAAAAAAATCAGACAACTAAACTTTATATATACAATGATTAAAACTATTTAAAAAAATAATATGGACAAGGAACCAGAAGCCTACATTTCTAACAAAAACTGTTTTTCAGATGGTATAAAGTTTCAAGGAGGAAGATAGTACTGGATTAGGAGGAAGAAGACAGAGTTCTACTTTGGGCTTCACTGTCAAATAGTGATGTGGCCCCAGGCAATCATTTATCCTTACTGTCCCTCTATTGGGTTATCGGTAACATTGGGATAAATGACATTCCTAGGGGGATCAAATTTAAAGGGTATCTCTGACAGTACTTGGTAAACTGAGTTTAAAATACAAACTGGCTATAAAAATAAGTTTAAAACAACCTAAACTGTTCTTCTCTTACCAAATGATCTTTCTTACCTTTTTTCTTTATGATTGACTATAGTTCTACATCATTTAAAGGCTGATCATCCATACCTCTGACTTGTTTTGTATCTTTCACCTGCCTTAGCTCCTTCAAAAGCCTGTCTTGATTCTTTTCAGGTATAAGTGATAACTTCTTTTGTCCTTCTATCATACCCCCATATGCCTCTGTCACAAAACTGATTACTTTCTGCACTTATTTCTATGTCTTCTTTCCCTTGAGTTCCTTGAAGGCCCTCAAGAGACTGACTGTCTTATTCAGTATTATATTTCTAAAACCTGATTTGGAGACCAGCACAAAGTAAGTACTTGATAAAAAGAGTGACATTACCCATGTGCTCATAATTTCTGATTACCACGAATAATGGAGAAGATGCTAAATGTATATCTATCAAAAGACTCAGTATTAATAATGTAAAAAAGAAAAGGCCAATTTGTTTCTTCTACTACCAATGTTACTGGATTAATGGAGCATTTTAGCAGACATCTTAATCCTCCAAAGATATTGAAGAAGGAACATGACACTGGCTTCTTTCTCTTTGCCTTTGTGCCTCCTCTATTTCCTACTACTTCACCTTACCTGGGGATGTGTATAAAGAAAAAGCCAAATCTGATACTATGTGAATTAAAAGAAAGAAAAAGATAGAAAGAGAAAGAGAGGGTGTGGGGAGAAGAAAGAAGGAAAGAAAGCAAGCCAGTTCTGAGAAAAATCAACAAAGAAATGGCAAGACTCAAGGATATTAGCATATCATCTAAGAAGAGAGATGTTATACACACCTGTCAGAGTATAGAGAAATTGCTCTTCTCCCTGCTCTACTTGGTTCCTTCTGTTGTCCAAAACCTTCTTGACCGTGTCCATTAGGCCAAATGTATGTGCCACATTATTGAGAACAGCGGCATCTAGTTAGAATAAAGGACATGTGTGTTGAGTTAAAAGAGAAAGGTTCCACCAACTTCCTGTTGTGCTGTTTATAAATATGAAACAATCTGGAAATGATGTGACTATTCTAATTTCATTAAAAAAATTTTTTTAACAAAGATTTATCACATGTATAACTTATTACATCTATGTTACTATATTAATGTATTTAACTCTGGAGGAGGAAATAAATAGATAGATAATTACTTTCTGGCACCATTTACAAAGGCAAAAAGTACCTGTGGAAAAAACATGCCCAGATCTGAGTTCAAAACCGTTATGAACTTTGGACAAGTAACTTAACTTTTATGAGCTTTAGTTTCCTAATCTGTAAAATCAGGATAATAATACTTATACCTCAGTGCTTTAATGAGGCTAACAACATCTGCTACAGTTGTTAGTGTTTAATAAATGATTGATATTGTTAGGATTAATGCACTTACCTGTGACCTGAAAGGGAGCCTGGATGAGCCGCTGCTGAACCCCCCTGAGTAGCTCCTCTATTTCCTTCTGTATATTGCATACAACCTCTTCCATCAGCCCTACATCAGCTATTCCCTTCCAAAACATCAGAGTGTCCTCTGGCACAAGAGGGATAAGACAGAAGGTAAACAAGGGATGCTATATATACTTAGGCACATCTCTACAATGCATTAAATTCAAAATTATTTCAATTCAAAAGAATTCCTTGTTGTTGGACATTTCTAGGAAAAGGGAAGAAGCTTTTGGAATACTAGCTGCCTCCCTAAATTGGTAACTAATTATTTGGCCTCTTCAGCAAACTAGGGACTTGGGATAATTTCCTGTTTGTCATGACCTCTATTTGTCATGCCCTCAGTTTGTCATGCCCTCTGGCTATAAGGAACAAGTATCTTCCTCTAATAAATATATTAAATTGAATATTAAATAAATATTAAATATTTAAATAATTATTTAAAATTAAATATTTACGTTTTTAAAGTTAAATAATAAAGATGTTAAATTAAATTATATTTTTGAAAAAGATATACTCCCCTTAATCATTTACTAAAAAAAAAACCACAAAGAGTTGAATAGGTGGTGTTATAAGCTCTCTGAGAGTAAGAGGCTGTTTTTTTCATTTACCTGTCTAGCATCTAGCAACAATGCCAACTAAAAAGAGGCAGCAATAAATATCTGTTAAATGAATAAATGAATGCAGGATGATGTAAAGCCTCTCCTGGTCCCCTCTCAGTGAATCATCATTAATCACCATCCTATACCAGAGGTCACAAACCCGCTGCAAACCAGTGGTCGGTGGCCTGTTAGGAATTGGGCCACACAGCAAAAGGTGAATGTCAGGTGAGCAAACAAAGCTTCATGTGCACCTGCTCCCCAGCACTAGCATCACCACCTCAGCTCCACCTCAGATCATCAGGCATTAGATTCTCATAGGAGCACCAGTCCCTGGTGCTAAAAAGGTTGGGGACTGACCACCTGTTACCTAATTTTTTCTTCTAATATCTTGCAGCTTATTGTATCTAAGAAATGTACAGAAAAAAAAAAGTTGGAGGCAGTTTGACAAGATGAAAAACATGGACTACAGAGTCAAATTCAGCTGAATTCAGCTCTGATACTTATTGGTTGTGTAACTGGTCTTAGGCAAGTTGCTGAACCTGTCTGAAAATCAATTTCTTCATGTGTAAAATATGACTTTGCAGGGCTGTTGATGGATTAAATAAGAGGTCTGCAATACCTCTCAGTGATAACATGCATGAGAAAAACCAGCAAAAGTAATTCAGAGGGCTGCTGTGTCCATAATCATAATGGTGATAAAATCACAAAACCCTGCAAGATATTTGAGACCCATAGAAAAAGTACCTGAAATTTCCTCTGAGTCTTTCTTCATGCCCTCCTCTGTGGCCATGGTGACAGCAGCAGTGAGAGCCGAGTTCCATTCCAACCCTGCCTCTTCCATACTCTCTTCTGAGATGGCAATCTGTGTGATGCTACCTAAAAGCAGTCCATTAGAGGTAAGGCCAGTGAATTTTATGAAAAAGTCATAGCTATCCTCTAACTCATATTCAAAGCCAAAGAGACCCTGTTATTTTAACATTCTGGCCTTTGCCTGCAGATCCTTATAGTAAAACTAGAACCCCAGGTAAGCCAGGTTGAATATTGGATTTTCTAAAGAAAACCCGCCTTGCCAAAGAAAATGTTTTCTTCTTACCCTGAATAGAAAATGAAAATAACTTATAAAATCACAAAAGAGCAATCTGCTTTCTGAGCAAGTATGTTCTGGAAAGAGACTGAATGTGGGCATGATTGCCAGGCTGCCGGCCCTAGACTTAGTGAGAAGGAGAAGGACCTGAAATAATTTGAGAAAAGTAAGGTCCTTAGTCAAGAGCCCTGCTACATACGAGCATGTCTGATATTAACCATCCAGATAAACTCTCCGAAGTTGCCATAACTTACTTATCAGCCTATATAAGAGAAAGGAAAAGAAATGAAACCCAAAAACTCAGAAAAGAGGAGACCTACAAATAGCAGATTCACATAGGAAAAAACTTTTGCTATCAATTATACATTAAAATTTTAAACAAAAAGAATTTAAAAAAATCAAACTGATCTAGACAGAAATATAGACAAGTGTGGAAGCTTCACACTGAAGGATATCAATAATCAAGCAAAGATGTAATATTAATATGGATAATCAAGTAAAGGAGTTTTGGCCAAATAAAAAGGAATCAAATAATTTCATACCATTTTCACTTTTCAAATAAAAGAAGCACATGAACAAAAATTCAAATTGCTAGATGTTTTATACTTTCCTGAAAGGAACTTAGGTTTTAAGAGATTTAGCTTCTACTCACCCAATCATTACTCACAGAATATTAGGTCTGACTAAAAGAAACTGTAAGAGGTCATTTTTTAAAGCATAGTACTTCCCTTAGATCCTTTAACATTCTTGCATCTCTGTCAAGCATATTTGTAAGTCTTCTAGAAGCAGAAGACACATTTAAGAATCTTAGCTGTGCTAAGTCTCTAGCTAGACTAACTGAATCAATAATAATCTCACATGGCAATATCTTTCCTGGAGTCGGGCAGGGAGCTCTAGTCCCAAACTTCAATACTGAAGTTAAGTGTGTGCCCATCCTGTCTCATTTGTGAGAAAACCTCAGCTTGGTTATTTGAAACCCTTCCAGGCAGAGTTCTTTGATCCTTATAGCAATCTCCAGAGTCCATCCCAGCCAAGGATACATTGCCTTTGATACATCTTAGTTCAACAATTAAAAACATTTCACCATTCCTGTTTTGACCACTATCAGAGCAAAGGATTTTCAAAATGATCCAATTTCAAAGACATGCCAATTGGCACCAAAGTGAGACCACTGAATAAGCATTATAATTACTGAATCATCCTTCTAATGTTTACCATGCATTGCAAGAGAGAAATAAGGAAGGAGGCCGAGCCAATAGGAATCAATGGGAGAAAACAAACATCTGTTTCTAAAGCATGGAATCCCACTCAAGATCACCATACCTTTCAGGGACATCAATACTCATGAGAATTGAAATTAAGAAGCAAAGTAGAAATAAGGGTAAAAGTGCTACCAAAAAACATAGTGGGTTGTCAGGTGGTTTCCTACCCCCTACCATCGGCCGAAGTGGGTGTCTGCACCACACTTGTCTGCTGTCCTGGCACTGGAGCTCTTGCGCTGCTGATCAGAAGATCAAATTTGGTGCTTCTGCAGGTATTGGAGCAAACCTTGTCATGTTGGTAAAAATCAATTTGTCCGGAGTCCATCATTTTCCTATGCAAAGAGAGACAAGAAGTACCAGTTCAGCCTGCACTTCATCTAGAGGAAACTAGGCCTTGGGGACAAATAGAGACAAAGTTGCTGAGTCTACTCTGTAGATTAGTGAAACCTAATAGTATTAAAAGTCATTAGGTTGCAAAAATTCTGATTGAGGCTATAAAACTTTCATTGGTCCTGCCCACATTTACAAATACTCCTCTTCCCTCCCTCGTCATAAGTACTCTCAAATTTTATGTCCTGTTATCACTAAGCTTCAGGTATATACTCCTGATAATAGCTAAGTTTTTCCACAGAATCTCTGAAACCAAACCCAAAAAGGGAAAAAACACTACCTCATATCCCCAGCACAACAGAGAAATACCACAAAAGAATTAGAATTTTATGATGAGATTCTGATGTATTAGACCAGCAAGATCTGTTGATACTTTTAGAGACATAAAACTTCAGCATATTTCTTTCCTTTAAAAACTTTAATAACAACTGTCCTATAAATACAGAGCCAAGTTGATTATACTAACCCCCCACTATAAAATGTCCTTATAACTGGATTCACAGACATTGTTATAAGCCCTGAACAAAACCATCCGGTATTTTGATTATCATAAACTCTTATAATGTTACTTGTCTTTCACTAAAGATTGTTTAGGCATTCTTATTCCTTTTTACATTTGAGGAAAGATGGCATATGCTTGTTTTTCTGGGCAAATAAAACAGGTGAAGAACAACAAAAATGAAAGTTAAAGGTATTCCTCCTCAATTTCATTCAACTATTGATTTCTACATACAAATCATCTGGAATGAATGTTTTTTAAATTATGAGTCTCTATAAAAATAATATCTGAAGAAAAAATTAACATCTTTTGTAAAAAATAAACTATAAAGAAAACAACTGCCTTTTAAAAAAATATTCCACAACACAGAGATAATGTCAACAGTTTGGCATATTTTCTTCTAAATTTTACTTGTGTATTTTTTAACACAATTAAAATCACACTATTTAATTGATTTTATATTTTGTTTTCCTTCTTACATTACATCATAAGCATTTTCCTATGTAAAAACTCTTTAGAAATATTTTAATGACCATATATCCCATAGAATATACACATATATTTAGATGAGCCATAATTTACTTTAGATATACCTTGACTATATGTGAAGGCAGACTGTAATTTTCAGCATAATGTTGCAATGTACATCTTTATGCTTGAATCTCTACAAGCACTAGAGACTTTTCTTAGACAGATTCTTTAAAAAGAATTGAAGAGGAAGGGTAAGATGTTTTTGAGGCTCTTGATACGTTCTATGAGGAACTTCTAATTCTTGACCACATTTACAAATTTTCAAGAGCAAGCAGGCACTTGTGCGTGCACTCACGCCTGCCCATCCCCTCTCCCTCAACCCCCCCGCCCCCGACCTCTGTTTATGCTATGTGAAGACACAGTGAGAAAGCTGTCTACAAGCCAGGAAGAAAGTGTTCACCAGAAATGGGCCATGTGGGCACCAAGATCTTGGACTTCCTAGCCTCCACAACTGTGAGAAATAAATTTCTGTCGTTTAAAAAAAAAATTTTTTTTTTCTATCCGTAGGCGAGAGCTCAAGGAATACCAACTAATGTTAATCTTCAGAGGGAAATAAATTACAATAGTAAACTTCCTGCATAAAGAGATGGTGGTGGGGATATTATGCATTCTGAAGTTTATTTCTATGGTACAATGATAGCAAGGATTGAATTCATTGTGCATCACTGGTATTTATTAACAGCACCCTTCTACTTTACCAGATTATCCCAGGATTTGTTGGTCAGCCTACACTTCTCCATGGTTTTTATGTGGTCAGCCTACACTTCTCCACGGTTTTTCCTTAGCACCAGGCTTAGCTCTGCCTATGCTTGGTGATCTCAAAAAGGACTGTCATCTACTCCTGAGTTTCTCTGCCCAGAGGAAAAATTTGCCCTAGATGCTGGGAAAAGCGAATTTAATTCAATCTTCCTGCTCTCATAAGTATTTTAAGAACAAGTTAATGAAGATCAAATAATACACAAATTGTTTAAGCCAATCCTTCAAACAGAATACAAATTTCATATTAAAGAGAAAAGACTGAATTCTCTGGATTCTACCATGACTATGTGCCCCAAAGTCCATTGAAAGGTATGTTCTTGCTATTAAAGCTCACCTGAGCATGATTCCACCCAAACGAATGGCTCTCTTCCAGTCCTTCAGGGTGGACTTGCCAGCCAGATGAACAAAATGCTTGGGGCTGATCAACTGATCATTGAACTAAAGTTAAAAAGAAAGTCCAAAATAATCTAATGTCAATTTAGGAAGGACAAGAGAGAAAGAAAGAGATAACTCTCCTCATTATGTATAAAAAAATATCCAGATAATCTTAAGTCATAGCCTTGTATCATCTAGCCTCCTGCCCTCTTGTGCCAGAGAAGATGATCTTTCTCTGAGCACAGTGCTCTCTATCCTGGTACAAAGGTACAGATGACACAAGGAAGATCAGAGATTATATTGATTACCATTTAAAATTCATTTATGCTCTGAATCATTTGGTTGGGTCCAATGCTGCAAAGGCTGTTTAATTAAACTGAAGTAATCTTTCCAGCTCTAATGACAAGATTCAGGATATAGTGGAAAGAATTAATATAGTAGAAACCAGTAACACTGCAGAGCCTCGAAACTCTGTAATCCTTAGTGATTCTAGGATGATGCCACTGATAGTGACTACTATCTAACGGTATAGCTATGGCTACCAATGGAGAGGATATTTTTATTTTCATATTGTGCTCTCATGATTATTTTTATCAGTAATAACTTTTTTCATTTTTTTTTAGTAATAATTTTCAATAAACTCTACCATAATACACATCGGTGTAAGGCATCTTACGTATATTATCTCAATTTGTCTTCTAGCAACCTTATAGTATATACATATATACATATGTGATTATTCATATTTTAACATGTGAGGCTCTGAAATATTAAGTAACTGCTCAAGGTCACCCAGCTAGTCAATGTTGGAGATGGGACTCCATCCATTCATTTATTCATTCAACAAATACTTATTGATAAATATACCAAGCACTATTTGAGGTACTGTGGATATACATTGGTGAACAAAACAGACAAGTTCTCAGCTCTCATGGAACTTGTTTTCTGGTGGGATCTGAATCCAGGCCAATTTTACTCCGAAGTTATTTTTTTTTTACTTGATGCAATGAAACTATAGTCATAAAATTAAAAATATTAACATGGTAGAAAAAAGAGAAGAGGCATTGAAACCATACTCTCTGAAAACAAGGAGCCCCAAAACAGGCCCCAATGAGGAGAAAAGACAATTACCTTGACACACTTCACATTTATTCCTGGACATACAAACTTCTTCCAGAGGAGAATGGCTTTGCTCTCCCCACAAGTTATAGGGTAAGCAATTTCCATATCCTCATTTGCTTCTATAGTGCTTGCATCTGAAAATGGAAAAATATCAGTTATTTATCAAACACTCTTCCCCAAAGCTTAATTCAAAAATCTCTAGGCTCCTGGTTCCTCTGAGAGGCTAACAGTTTATACTGGCTGGTACTGTTTAGAAATCCTCTGGAAGAAGTTTGGCATAACAGCTCTCTTACTAAGCTCCCACTATGGACTAGACACTATGCTATATGCTTTTACATGCTTAATCTTATTTAGTTCTTACAACAATCCTGTGAGGCAGTGATTGTTTCCTATGTTTTACATGTATATACGTGGGACACAAAAAGGTGAAGTGACTTTCCCGAGAACACACAGCTAAGAAGTGAGAAAGTAGGCTTTAAACTCAGGTTTGTCTAATTTCAAAGTTTCTTTCCACTTTCTTTCCACTGACTGCCTTCCAGTCAACACCTCATCAGTTTTCATCGGCAACCTCTCTAATAACAGGGATTAACATTGAGGCTCCAATTTCTTTGTGAGATTTTTATAGATGAAAAATCTTTTCAGCAACCCTAGCAAATTGATATCAAACAATCAACTCACAGCCCTAGTACCTTAGTCAGTGGTGCCTTAGTCAGTAGTGTTTCTAGATGTGCCACCATCAAATTGATGGCTGCAACATTGGTAGGGCAGATTGGGTAGGGGGGAAAATAAGGTACAAAAGACAATAAATCTCAACCAAAGAAACTAAGGTCAAATGTTCCAGATTAACAAAAAGACTTACCAATCCCTTCTTCAATTTTGTGTATTGTGTGAGTTTCTACTGCTACAACTGCCGTGTTGTTCTCGGACCCGGCTTCATAAATCCTGTTGTAAAAGTGTCCATCGATAAACAAACTACATAAATCATGAAAAAATTAATATTCACAGCATGGGAGTTAAGAAATTTGTTTTACTCTATCTCAAAAGGAATAAAATAAATATACTTTACAATTGTATGTTAGTGCTTTGACAAGTTCCCCATAAGTTTTAAACTCCAAGGCTGCCCATGACTGCTTAGCAGCTTTTACCATGGAAATGAATCAACAACTTTCTTCATGTCAAAGGAAAGTTCCTCTTGCTACTGTATTTACACCAGTTTTTCCCTTTATAACTTTAAAAGCTCATGATATAAAGTGTTGCTTCAAGTATAAGATTAAGTCATATTACAGAATTATCCTAAAAAGATTAAAAAGTATTACTGCTAAACACTTCAAGACAGAAAGAAACTGTTGACCATAGAAGTTGATGTCCCTTGTTGGAATCTAGGCACTGAAGCATTTTTTAAGGCACCATAACCAAACTATTGATATGAACAGAGCCTAGTAAAAACAAAAAAAAAAGAGAGAGAGAGCGACTATGCCCAAAGTAACCAGCAGTAACTAGAGGTACCACTTAGGAAAAGTGTTTCTCTAAAATGTTTCTACTTTCTAAGAAATGGGCTCAGAACCTAACATGATACTGTCATGTTCTTTATTTAATTTCTGTAATAAACCAAATGTGTTCATTATTGCATCTTGTTATTTGAAAGCATTGCCTGAATAATCTCCTTTGCATTGATGATTATCCACCCCACCCCCCATAGTGACTGACACCTCTAGAACAGACCTCCCTTCTGAATTTCACACAGGACAGTTAACTGCTAAATGAATAAATATATTTGGATGCCCCATAGGACTTTGTTGAATTTATTATGTATAAAATAAGCAAGTTCTCTTCCCTCTTTTACCTCCCAACTACTCTTCCTCCTATACTCCCCATCCTTGTTGATGGCACCACCCAGCACACTATAGCCTAAGACAGAAGCCCAGAAATTACACTATATTTTTCCCTTTCCTCCTCCTCAACTACCACATAGTCAGTGACCAAATCCTGCCAGATGCATCTCTTTAATGCCAGCCTGTCTCTATTTCCTACCTATCTCTATTTCTACCGCTACCGTCATTAGTTCAGGCTTCATCATCTCTAGTCTGAATTAGTCTCACTGCATCTACCTGATTTTCTATAGTCCCACCAGAGTGATCACATAACTCCCTCCTTAAAACCCTTCAAAAATCTTCTCCTTGCCTTTAAAGTAAAGCCCCAAATCTTTAATACGATATTTAAGTTCCTCTAAGATCTGACCCCTGGTTTCAACTCTTCCCAAACTCTACTTTATAATCCAAGCCCTAGCCATACCAAATTATTTCTGGTTCCCAAAATTGCCATCTTTCTTACATCTTCTATCTTTGCTTTTACTTCTCCCTCTTCGCAGAACATCCTTCTCCAACTATTTGTTTTTGTTTTTGATCTTTTTTGAGTAGCCCCTATAATGCTTTTTCTTTCATCTCAATCCCTCCAGTATAATCACCCACTTCCTCCTTTGTGACCCAACTGTACTTTAGGCTTTTGTCACAACACCTATAATATTTAATACTATGTACTTGTTTACTTGTCTGTCTCTCCTTGGGCAAACTCTAAGAGGTCTCTGAGACCAGAGTTTATGTCCTATTCATTTATTCAATCAATGCCTGGCAGGTAATATTTTAATTGGAGCATGGCAAAACACCCAATAAATGGATGTTCAGTGAATGAAGATTGTAAAAAACATGCGAAAACACTGCTTCAAGTAAGATTAGTAAACTCATTCTAAATTGACCTTAAAATAATAAATTCCTATTTACATATAATTTCAACAACCAGTAAATTGTACTTGGGGTGGGAAATAGGAGCATGGTCTATATTTTTATGAGTAAACAAGGTTATCAGGAAAATAATTTCTAAAGCAACTCAGGATAGTGATGGATTTACCCTAATACTCTATACTTACTATAATTACAGTCAAAAATCATAAAATATGTTCAAAATATTAAGGCACTAAAGATACTAACATGCCTTATGAATCATTAAAGAAAAGTAAAATTATGTTTACTAGAGCTTTAAAGTTAAGTCTACATTATTGTATTCTAATTCTCTGAAAACTGAAAATCCACATAAAGTTAAGTTCTTTTTATCTAGATGTTAAGGAAAGATATTCTAATAACTGAATATTAGGATTAAGATTATTACATAAACGAAAGAATACCCTTCTGATCTGAAAGAGTTTATACATCTTCCTAAGAACTTAAACTTTCTAATAGGGAGGGATATGAGCAAGAAAGGGAAAGTAGGGCCATTATTCCTCAAATTGAACTACTATTCCACTACATTTGAACTGAATTCCTCTACAGAAGAAGAATGAAATCAGCATAGTCAGTAAACTTATGTAGTATTAAAAACACCATCCCTGATCTCATTAAGTTAGAAATTCTATTATGAATCCAAAATGAATTGGAAAGCCAAGAACAGTGATGGAATTCAAGTACCTTCACTCCCCAAGAACTTTTTGAGTATGTTATAAAAGATTTTATTTGAAAAGTTAATAACCATTCTTTCTTTTTTTAAAGAAAGTATATGCTGAACAAGTCGTCTATGTTGAAAAGCTCCCAGAATCAGAAGCCTTCTAGATACTTTAGTATTTATGTTTTTAAAAGAAGTTAAATGTGGGCATATTTTAAAGCCCATCTAGTGTTATTCTGAAAGTATCATCTTATACAATGTGCCAGGTTCTATGTATTCATATGGGGACATGGTCATGCAGACACTACTTTTGCTTCATAATGTATTCCTGAAAATATGTACATAATGAATACTTGAAAAAGTATAAAATGTCATATATGCAAAAGCTAAACAACATATAAGTCTTATATAATGAAATATAAAAATATTTACATAAATTCTCTATTTCTTGCCTTTTGGATATAATCTTTACCAATATATTCACAGTAATTCATTCATGTTCTTTGATTATTTCTTTCCTTCATGCTTGAACCTGCAGCCAATCAGGTTAAGCATGACTGAGGCCGAAGACTGATACCTCGTGATTGCCATCATTGTCTCAGGTGTATTAAACTTACGAGATCTGTACCTCTTATCACTAATATCCATCTTTTTTGTTCCCCACTCATTTTTATAAAATGAGGCTAAAATGCAATAAAACATTCTAATAATTTAAAAAAACACAGAGAAATCAACCAAGCACCAACTGGCAGGCATCGCAAAATGCAGTACCTCAAAATGTTTATTCACAAGCTCATATACTAAATTCAATGTAAACAGTAGATTGGGAAGTCAATATATGCTGTACAAAGATGCCTATATCTGATCAAGCAATGAGAGTTCCAGAAAAGGCAATATCATTTGGGAAATAAGAGACAGACAAGAGAAAAATAAATGTTACTAAATCTTCAGAAGAATTAAGTCTCTAAGTAGCAGAGAAGTTTTTTCTGTCTTTACTAGAGATAGAGCAAGTGACGACTAGAGCACTTTGGAAAGATAGAAGAAATTATGACTCATGAGAAAATAAAGCTGCCCAGAACTAAAGAACCTACCCTTCAATTCTTCCTCATGTACCAAAATGTAACAACTACAAGTATGTGTATGTGTAACAAATGAAATTCCCACACAAGTGAATAAGAATAAGAAGGCATAATCTGTTGGTGCCAATAAAAATGTAAGTCACTCTATCGACTACAGTTCAGGAATTACTTATATCAACTTTCCTTATAGATCTTATACTATTTCTGAATATTAGAATTAGATTCTTAAAACTATAATTAGATTCTTAAAACTAAAAAGTCTTAATCTTTTACAGATATATACTAATATCTGGGATTTGCTTCAAAAAAATTCAGGAATGGGTAGATGTAGAGATGAAATAAGACTGGCCATGTGTTGATAATTGTTGAAGCTGGGTGACTGAGTGCTTACATGGAGGTTCATTATAGTATTTTCTTTATTTTGGGGCATATTTGAAATTTTCTATACTAAAATATTTTTAAATTATCAAGAGAGGTAGATTGTCTTTCTCCAGAAGTTTTTAAAACAAAGTATATTACTTAGTAAATTGGGATTGGATTATATGTTTGCCCAAGAACATTTCTAATCATATGAAGAATCTTTTACACTCCCCAATATAAAATAATTGCCCCTCCTTTCTCTCTGTAGAGCCAATTCTTATTTAACCTTCAAGACCATAGATAACTTTTTAAAACTTATCTCTTCTTTCAAATTCATAGTGGTTCCTCTGAATTAAAAGCACCTTCTAACCATTTAGCACTTCTTAGATTTTGCCATGTAAGTGATCTCTTTATTTATATATATGTACTTTTGGTTTGCACAACTAGACTGCAAGCTCCATGATGGTGGGAACCATGTGCTCCATTTCTTCCAACACCTTCATAATACATTGTATAACAGCACACAGTTTATATATATTTTTTGATAGACTAAGCCTGATAATTTGTCCATCCATGAGAGTCCAGAAAGCTTCTAGGAGGAATACTTTTATACTTGCCTTGCCTAATTGCCTCTCACTCTAACTACACTGTCTTTTGGTAAACACGTACTAAGGCCTTGTGCTAAGCAGTGTGGGTAAATAAAATGAGGAAGCTATGTAACTTACCCTCTAGGGGCTCACAGTGGAGAAGAGAGGGAGAGACAAGGAAACAGCTAACCGTTGTAATAAGTATTACAATGACGAATATAGCACTCAATACATTATAAAGATGAGAACTTAGCCAGCTCTGAGACTGCTGTTGAATTGTGCTAAGCAAACATAAATTTAAATTTTCCCCACTCTTTAAACTTCCCAAGATTTTCAGAATATCCAAATCTCTAGTCACTTACCCTTGTTGCACAGGCTGTAACTGCAAGATCACTTGAGTTTTAGTGTCTTCAGGGTTCTCTCCTTCATTTCCTTCAGTGGGTACCACAACCACATCCCCGACTGGGACACTCACTTCTGCATTAGCCATCTTTCACATGAAGTCAGATAGCTGAGGCTGCTGTTAGAACAAGAAGCACCAGTAATTTTATCTGGTTGGAAAAGATGGCAACCATAGGAAAGGGACACCAAGATAATGACTACCATTTCCAAGGGCACCCTGGAGTTCATGGTCCCCTGAAAGGGATGGGAACATGAGAAGAGGCTGCACACAGGCTCTGATCTTTTCAGAAATGCCTCAGTACTCACTTGCTATTATAGATTTTCTTAGTATGCGTGATTCATTCAGTGGCATGCTAGAACCAGCTCTATCAGCTCCTGAGAATCAATTGTGCACATCTCTCCCCAACTCCGAGTTTAGTGACCTCAAGTTGATAGCTTAAAATCAGTGATTGGGAGTATATACACCATAGATATTGGCAAACACTACAAATCAAGAGTGTGTTGTTTTTTTTTTTCTAGAGAGCTGGTTTACAGCACACCACTAGTTCCATCCCAAACAGTAAGCTTCTAGAAAGTAGGAATCTATATTCTTTGCAACCAGCCATTACATTTCAAGTGCTCTGTCCTTTGTGTGTACTCAACAAGTATCTGCTGACTAAGTGAGCTAAGCTGTACGAAAAAAGAAAGATGACTTGCATCATATAGTTGTTTAATAAATGCTGAAATCAATTGTAAGACCTCTAGGAACTTCTTAATACCTCTTTGTCTCAGACCGAGAGAGATGATCTCACCTGACATCTCTCTTGCAGAGCTATTGGGGAAACCAGTGTCCAGCACCACATTCTCCTTGACACTAAACTGACTCAAAGCATTATGCCAATCTTAATGAAAACTCAGAAGACCACAGGATGTTGTACAGCTGTTTAGTCTTTACAGTTGAAAAAAAAAAGTGTAATTTAAGAGAGCATAGATTAGAGCACTGTATTTACTTAGATATACGAGTATGTGAAGACGACTAGGATTGTGCTAAATGGAGTAGACTCACGACAGATGCAAGTTTGAATATGTAACTGGTAGTCAGATGACTGAATCCGCATCTCAGCTCTGCCACAGCTCATTTGCTTTTAACATACATACTTAAGCATAGTAGTGTTTCCCTCATGTGGACCCAGAATACTTTTCCAGTCTTATCTTTAACTATAATACCCCGAGAATCCTAAATTCCAGCCATACCAACCACCCACTGTATTCTGAACATATAATATGTAATTTCAGGTTTCTGTACTTTGTTATTTCTTAAGACCAAAACTCCTTTCTTCTTCATCCTCTCCCTTAAGGCTCAATTCAAAGTCCACTCCTCTACATAGCCACGGCCAAATCATTTTCTTTTCTGTAGTACCCTAATGTGTGGTTTGTAGCTCTCCTCTACTGTTTACCGCACTGTGCCCTCTCCTCTAGTGTTTATCACACTGTGCCCTGTATTGCAAGTCAATTGAAAAGACATCGGTCTTTACAACTACACTGTACTTTGTCAGGACAATCCCAAAGATCTGCTCATCACAGGCACTGACATACATTGGTTTGATCAATTTTTGTTTGTATCTGACCTAGTTAAAATCCTTATATCCAACTATACTTCTGCCCTTTATGATTCTCACATTCAAATGTTATATCTGAATTTTATACCTTCCTATATCCAAAAGCCTCTTAAAATATCTTGTAGGCACCTTAAACTAAATTCATGTACCCTCTCAAACCTGTTCCTGTTTCCTGCCTCAGTAAATGGCGCTACCCTCCACCCATTTGTTCAGGCCAGAAACTAAGGAGTTATTTTTGACTCCTCTTTCTTCTCTTTCTAAAGCCAATCAACCACTAAATCCTATTCGTTCTATCACCTATATATCTCTTTTAACCATCTCCCATTCTCTGTATGTGCTGCCACTACCATATTCTAAGGCACCACAGTTACTTGGATTTTTCCAGGTGCTCATCAGTATCCTAAACGCTGGTCTTGCTCTCCAATCCATTATCTTTAGAGCAAAGTGATCTTACTAAATAAAGGCCACAAGCCACTTCTCCACTTAAAAATCCTTCAGTGGACTCCCTTTGCTGTTAGAATAATGTGCAAACACTTTAACATGCCTTACAAAATCCTCCAAATCTGTCCTCTGCCTCTCTTGCTAACCTCATTTCTCATAGTTCTTCCTCTTACATTGTGGACTCCTATCATTGAATTTTTCCCAATTTTTCAAAAATGCTGTACTTTTTCACCTGAGCTTTCACACTTGTTTCCTCTACCTGGAATTCTCTTCCTTCCTCTTTAGTTAGTCACTGCTAAATTTCTTTTATTTATTTAAAACATCACTTCCTCGGGGAGACTTTCGGTGACTTCCCTGACTAGATTTGAGCTTGTGTTCTTGCACCTTCAATGCCTGCAGCAGCCATGTCAGAACCGTCATCCCAGTTTGTCAGCCTCTCCCCACCAGACTACATCCTGGGAGAGTAGAGATTGCTCTTCTTTTTCATTAGCTCCCCTGTGCCTAGCTCAGTGCTCAGGACACAGGAATATAATAAACAGTTTTCAAATATCAGGCTTCTAGCTACAAAATTACCTATCTAAAACTTTCTAAGGAAATCTGGTACATAACGGGTATGTAATAAACACTTTTGTAATGAATGACTCATCTTACCTTAAAAGACTTAGAATTTTCTACTTTTCTAATTTAGGGGATAAAATTTGCTTACGCAGCTAAGCTAAGCTGCCTGACTTATTACCCATCATTATGGCCAGTTCAACAAATATTTACTGAGTCTCTACTCCACATCAGGCATGGAGTTAGGCTCCTTGGATATGAAAAGGGACAGTATCTGCTCTTAAGGAATGACAGAAGAGAAAGATACATAACATTGTCACATACTATAGGAAAAATGTAATTGCAAGATAATACAGTACAAAATCTGAACTTCTGTAAATTAAAGGTTTAAAACTAGAAACTAAAAAAAAAAAAGAGAGAGAGAATCAATGGACTGATGTGGCTGGCTTCTGGAAGTAGAACTAAAATAATTAGGCCCTTTGAGTCTAGAAAAGCCAAAAAGAGATATGATGAAGCATACAAATGCCATTGAATCCTAGAGTAAATGAACCAATGGATATCTTTAAAGTTTGAATTATAAAAATGTAGGATGAATTAAAAAAATAATCGCTGTTAACATTTGTTAGGCACTTGTTTATTGTCAAGCACTATTCTGTTACTATTACATATTTAATGAATTTAAAAGATGTAATACCTTAGTATGTATCAAGCTTATAGAATTTATTATTCAAAAAAAGGGGGTTTAAATTTTTAAAAATTAATAGTGTAGGTGAATTAATGGGTTAGAGAAGCAGAAAATTAAAGGATGCTTCTAGGTTCAACCTTCCACCCTATGGTTGAGTCCTCTTTGTAATACTCTGAATAAGTGGTTGACTAACAACTTGATTAATACTTTCCTCAGTAGGAATATATTTTATTCCTTACCCCTCCCACACCTTGGAACCCAAGAGGAATGTTCTGGCTGCTTCTCTAACTTTCTGAGAGTTTATCAAAGATAATTATAATCATCCACAATACGTCTCTCGGTGTCAGTCAGAGATACAGATCTGATTCAATGCAATTCTTACATTCTTTAAAGAAGTCAGTTTGGATTGAATATCTCTTATTACCCTAAATACCATATTCCTAGCAAGTAACCTGAAACCAGCTCTTAACCAGCATAGTACTGGCTAACTGCAAGGTCATCTCTTTGAGCTGAGCAAAAACTGAAAAGTAGCTCTTGTTTATAGCAACAAAAACTCTTGAGGCAAGAGTGAGTTGATCCTTTGGGTATTTTATGGAAGGGGCCTTAGAGTATTCATTGTGGAAACACACAACATTCCTGTAATTCTAGGAGAACACACATAAAGGAAAGATGTCAAATTATATGAAAAGTAAAAATCATTTGGTACTTATTTTCAAAAACAAAAAGACACCTTGAAAACAAATTCACAACTGCCCACGAAAACTATAGGAAAACTTAAACTACATCTGAACTACTCTGGGTTAAATTTTTTGTCATGAAAACTTATGTTTAAACCATAAGAAGATGTAAGCACAAGTGTCACATGACAGAGACATCAGAGTTGGTAGCTGATAATAATAGAAATACTATATATCCTAAAATTTCCTAACCCCAAAGTGTATTTATTTATTCCACACTGCAGTGTAATTTTTGTAGACTATGTAGTCTACTCTTAAGAAATTTCCAAGTTAAAACTTGAGGCCAAAACTCCTTGATTTTTTTCCCCTTTTTTATTCCTACTCATGCATTTAGGTGATCCAGATGTAATGCAACCAACATAAAGGCTAAACAGAACCACTGTGAGGGAAACAGCCAGAGCAAATTTAGTCACTATTGGAGACCACTATGTAGGTGTTCGGGAGAAGCGATGAGATAAAAGAGTTCTTTGAAGGGTCACCCTACTAGAGGTCAGGGGATTTCTGCTTAGGACAATACCAAAATAGGACCTAAACTAAGCCAGCGAAGTTGAATACAAGTTAGCTCTTCAATAAATGTTTGCTGAATATGCATAAATGGTTGACTAGTGAAAGTAAAGTCAGTAGACATTAAATACACACAATTGATAAAAGGCTGAAAAATTAGGGAAGATTGTGCAAACATTTAATGAAAAAGTCCCCCACAAGCACTTTGGTAACCATTAGCAGAGACAATGGGTGAGGGGAATAATAGAATTCCCCTGAAAAGACTAAAATTATGTTTATCCCTTTTCCTAATCCTCCAGGTTAAGGAGAAAAACCCCACTTCTTGGTTCTTCTAAACAGACACCAATCATAGCCCCTTTTGTATCTGCTATGAAGTGGTTTTGAGGTTTCATATTGAGAGGGGAACTCAGGCCTCCTTCTGCTCCTGAGATATCCAAGCCTTCCCCTGATCCCTCTGTCAAGGCTTGACAAGCCTAAATCTTGTGGATTACTCTCCAGGACTCCCAGGTCAGACTCTACCCTCATCTCTGTTGCCCCTCAACTAGGAGACATCTGGCCAATAATCCTGTCATTTCAGAAAGTAGGGGTACTCTGAGCTTCCCCTCAAGTATGTTCTCTCTGGTACTTAAAAATCTGGGTTTCACCCATCCTCTGACATATATTATCCCATTCTCTACCTGTATGTCAAGGAGGTACTCAAATCTTTCATTCCCTCATAGATTTGGACCCTTCTCATTCCTACTTCAGGGGGCTCTGAGGTGTCTCTACCGCCCCCTCATTTATGGGAAAGCTCACTTTCCCTTGGAGCTCTTCTTCCTTGTCCCCTGCTCCCACCACCCAGACGTGTCACCATGCCTTCGGAAAAGCACCTGCCTCTTTTCTCCTGGACTGAATGGCCAACCAAGGCCTCTAAGGCGCCCCTTGAGTGAAGCTTGGGTCCTCCTTTCCTCAGCAGAACCCACTCTCTCCTCTTGCTCCCCTGCCAAGGCTCCGAGGGTCTCCTTCCGGGCCGGCATCCAGGTTTCCCTCACCTTTCTCTCCCTCCCCCGACCCCAGCACGACCCAGACCTCGCCCCAGCTCCTCATCGAAGGGCCTGGTGCTCCCCGGACCCCGCCTCGAGTGCTAACCCAGGATCCCGGACCCCTTGCCAGGGTCCAGGGAGTCCGGGCCTCTCAGTCCGGAGTCACTCCGGCCCCTCCCGGGCCCTCGGCCGAGGACTTCCGGGCCTCTCAGTCTGGGGGCGCCGGGGCCCCCCAATGCCAGGCGAGCCGGCCCCCGCCACCCTCGGCCGGGGGCCGAGCTCGGGCAGCGCGGCCGGCCGCGCTGGGGCGGCTCGGCTGCTCGGGCGGACCCAGCGGCAGCGTCCCCACCCCGCGGCGCCGCGACGTCCGCTCGCCCTCGGCGGCGGCGGCGCACTGGGGCGGGAGGCCCGCGGAGGCAGCAGCCCCGCCCTCTGCGCCCGCCGCCCCTCGCCAGCCGCGCCGCGCGCGCGATCCGCCCCCGCCCCCACCCCCCCCCGCGCCCGCGCCCGCGCGCCCACCCCTCCCCCTCCTCACCGTCTCCGTCGGGCGGGCGGGCGGCGAGCGGCCAGGGCGGGCGGGCGACGGAGCATGCGCAGAAGCCGCCACGGCTGGTGCCGCCACCGCCGCCGCCAGGCCGGGCTTCAACACTTCCGGCCGCCGGCGCCGGCGAGTTGGCGCCTTAAAGGGGACGCGTCCCTATTGCCGACCCGGAGGAGGCTGAAACTTAGCCGCGGGGTTTTGAGTGAGCCTTTACCTGAGCAGGAGTCTTCTGCTCCGGAGAGTCAGTGTTAAGAAGGATGCTAGGGACTCTGATAACTCTTCTCCCTCTTACCCCCTTCAAAGATGAGGAAAATGAAGCCTAAAGTAAAGAATCACCTCACCCACAATAGGGGGTAAAGGCAGGTCTCTCGACTCCTCTGGAGGACTCTGACCCTTTTACCTCCCAAATCCTGTTTTATGAAGTGTACATCTTACCAGACCTCCAGAAGTTATGCCCCAACTATCAATTTGGAAGCAAAAGATCTGGTTGAGTACAGAGTCAGTAACTGGTCACGAGTCCTTGAGCAAGCTGCTTACATTCTCTGACCCATGCGCGTTTGCCAAGCCTTCCTGGTTGTGAGATTCTAGGTTCAAGTGTTAATTTCTTTGGGGAAATTACTTAACAACTCTAAACCTCTATTTCGCCTAAGGCATAAGATTGTTATGAGTGTTAAAAAAGGTGATACGTGAAAAGTACTTAGGAAAAATTTCTAGGGCCAGTAATAGTAATTAGCAAGTATTAAGACCTTTCTATATGGCCAGGCCTCGGGGAAGATGCTTTGGTCTCATAATCCTCATGGCAACCCTACTAAGTAGTTTCTTTTAACTCCCGTTTTACCGATTAAAAAAAAAAAAGAACAGGAAGCCAAAAGAAGTTAAATCCCTCAAGGTCACATAAACTGCAAATGGTATAACCAGGACTTCAACTCAGGTCCTTTCTCCAAAATCCACGCTTATAATCACTGCTTATAACCACTAAGATGGTTGCTGTGTTATTTATTAAGAAGAAATGAGGTGGTGGTGTGCAGGCACTTCTTTGAGGGGGAAGAATTGCTTCCTCATCTTGCCTTTTCCTGTGTCATATCTCTGCTATCCATCCCCTCTGTCATGAACAGGTTACGGGACGTTTTAAAAGTTCTTGATTCAAGGACAGGTAAGGCAGCTCAAGAGTAAACAATAGAACTGAATTTTGGGGGAGTCAGACAAGCTGGGCTCTAGTCTTGGCTTTAGCAACTTGGGGATCTTGGCCAAGTCACACCTCTCTTAAGCCTTGATTTCTTCATCTGTAGATGATTTAGATAGAGATAATAGAGATGATTGTCCCACTGTGCGCACCTCTCAGAGCTGTTTCAAGGATCAAATGAGGAGCCTTAGTACATATGTTTAGTGTCTTTTGTCATGATCAAGGACTTACACATTAGCAGATGATTCTGAATGTAATGGGGGCAGGTCATGACTGGATTTTTGACCTATGTGAACTATTCCTAGTGAGACAGTTTATATCTTTTGATTATGCATTAAACATTCACTGAACATTTACTGAAACTTTGTCCCTGCCTTCCAGAAGCTCTTTGTTCACTTTCTTCAGAGACAGAATTGTAAACATTATAGTACAGTGTGATAAGTGTTATCCTGGAGTTATAAACAAAGCACTGAAAAAGTGTAAAGGATTCTTCCTGGAGAATTCCCAAAAGGCTTCACAGAAGAGTGGGTACTTGATCCTGGTCTCAAGGATGAATAGGAGTTCATCAAAGGGAAAACTGGGGAAGAGCATTCCAAAACATACAACATGTGCAGAGACAAAGAAGAAATGAAGGGAGATGGGGCTGAAGAGGGAGGCTGGAACCAGATGATTGTCATAAAGAGTAAGGAGCTATCCTGCAGCGGGTGGGTACCCAAGGGATGTTTAAGTCCTCTCCAAATGCATTGCTAACACCCATCGCCAGCCCACAAGACTTGCCAAGATCACTGCAATAATTTCCCAATACTTGGCAACCCTATCCACCCCATCCCCAAATGCTATCTACCCTAAGCACCTAGAGTTAGTAATTTCTTAAAGGGATAAAAAATGTGACTTCACTGTTATAAACCCTTTAATAGCCTCCCATTGCACTTAGAATAAAACTCAGATCCTCCTCCAGGGCCACCAAGCGTGATCTCCTTCCTGCCCCACTCTTCTCTACCCTTCCCTCACTGTGCCTTCTCTGACTCCCAACCTAAAGTAGAGTCCCCAGCCACATTCTTCTCTACCATTGCTGCCCCTGGTTCCATTAGGGCACCTGTCATATTCATGTCGGTGACTATTTCAGGACAAAGACCACATGTGACAGACCTTCCCTCCCCATGCCCTAGTTACTTTTTCAACCCTTCTGCTTACCTTCATAGCAATCCCCACAATTTGAAATCCCCTAGATTATTTATTTACCTATTTTGTGTCTTTATCATTTACTCCATATCGTATTTGGAGCAGAATTTGGTACATGGCAAATGTTTGTTGATCGAACAAAGGAATGAATGATCTGAAAAATTATAAGATACTGATTCAAGAGGAGAAAGACCAGGAAAAGAAAACTGTGGGGAAATGACTATGATCATCCAGGCAAGGGAGAAAGAGGGCCTCATGCAGGGCAGAGTCAGAACACATCAGCAGATGTGCTCCAGACAGTTCCAAATTGGAATGAACAGGCCTTAGTGACCAACCAAATATGGGGTGTGAGAAAAGAAAGGAACAAGAATGATCCCAATGAAGGAACAAAGGAAATGTTGGTTGAGGATTGGTGGAAAGTTGAAATGATGAGTCCATTTGGATTTGTTGGATCTGAGGTGTTCGAGGGACATACAAATGAAAGTGTTGAGAAGGGAGTTGGATTGACTTGTCCCAGGCAAGAGGCCAGAGCTGGAATTTAAGATCTGCCATGTAGATGGGACCATAGATGCCAAGAGTGGATGAGGTCACTCCAAGGAAATTGTGCAGAAGGAGGGGGCTGGAGGCCCAAACCTGGGGAACATTAAGCCTTGAGGAACCTACGGAGACCAACCAGAAGTGGTTGGAAAGATTAGACCCCTGGACAGAGTGGAGAGAGGAAGTCCAGAGAGCAGTCAGGAAGCTTCCAGGAGAAAGGGATGGCGCCAACAATGTTGGATACTGCAGAACTCTGGCAAGGAAAAAGAAGCCACTGGATTTGGCAACTAAGAGATCATTGTTGGTTCTTCCAGGGTAGGGTCACCTCCAAGGTTGGAGATGAAGCCAGATTATGATGGATCAAGTAGTGTATGGGAAGGTAACTGGCAGAAACAGCAAGTAGAAACAATTCTTTCTTTAAAAATTTTTGATAGGAAAGAGGAACTAAGACAAAGCAATAAAATGATTATTTTAAGAGGAAAGTCATGTAAAGACTTTCCCTTTTTTTCTCTGAATTGTTTTTCCTGTTAATTACATGTTCACTGTAGAAAATTATAAAGTGCATAAAAGAAGCAGAGAAGCAAAACACTTTAATATCTGGCATATTTCCTTCCAATCTTTTTTCTGTGAATTGTTGTCCTTTACCTGGACGAATTATCTTGAATGTATAATTTCGTATTATACTATTTTTCCCTACAAAACACTGTGTCCTAAGCATTGAAGAAAATAATTCTCTCCCCTCTGCCGCCTCCTTTTTTTGAACATGAGAGACAGTTGAATGGCCAGTCTGGTTCTATCTTCCCCTCTAGCATTCCTGGGGTCTCTCTGATATCTGAGCAGACAAATTTTGTTTGGGAAATAATTCCATTCATTTGGAGTAAATTAAAAAGCCAAACAGTGGAAGGGCAAAAAAATAACTTTGGGGGCAGCTGGCAGAGTTAGGAGAAGCCCCAGTGTGGGATGTTCAAGGCATCCAGGCCCCTTAGGGAGGTCGTGGGTGTGAGCTAGGCACAGGCCTACAGTGGCTGCAGTCAGTTTGGAAACAGCATGAAAACTGAGGGATGGTAATGCCCAGGCCTGCTGAGAGCTTATTAGCTGCCAGGCATTGCTCTAAGCACTTTAGATCTATACAACTTCCAGGTCCTGTTATTAACCCAGTTTAACATGAGAGGTTAGGAACTTTACCAAGTTCATCTGTTTGTTGGCTGGATTGGATTTGAACATAGGCAGTTACACATCAGAGCCCATGCTCCTAATGCTTCCTCCACTGTGGGTCTTCTATTCCTGGCTACGTGTAGAATCACTTGGGGAGATTTTGTAAAATATCCATACCAGGGTCCCATCCCAAATGAATTCAGTTGAGATCTCTGAGGGTAGAGCCCAGACACGAATATTTTCTAAAATGTCCCTAGATGACTCTGATGACCAGCCTGGTATAAGAAACATGGCTCTGTTAGCTCTTGAGTATATTTATGACATGCTAAGTAACAGCAACAGTGGTGACAAAAATAATGGCTAACACTTACTGAGTGCCATGCCATTTTAAACTTTAATCTCCACAAGGTAAGGTACTAGTTGTGTCCCCATCTTATAGATAGGAAAACTGAGCTTGCATAGTTGGTAAATGGCAGAGCTAGTACCACAGCCTGTGCTATGGCTTCACCATTCTAATTTCTTGAGACTAGCTTCTCACCGGATTGAAAGGAAAAGAAACTAACATTGCTTAAACTCTTTCTCTGTGGGTTTTTTGTTTGTTTGTTTGTTTGTTTGTTTGTTTGTTTTTTGTCATTGTGCTAAGAGATTTCTCATAGGTGAAACTCCAGGTAGGGAATTTGCTTTCCAGGTAGGGAGTGTTATTCCATTTTCTGGAAGAGGCAAGACAGGCTCAGTGAAATTAAGTGGCACACCCCCGGTGACAAGGCTGAGAAGCACAGAGCTGCCACTCCCAATGGGTCTATCCAAAGTACAGGCTCTGTGCCAGGCCAACATTTTCCTCTTCTACGTTACCACCTCTTGCCCATACTAGACGTTGAAACTCCAGTGCCGCCAGTACCAGACCTTGAATGGAATCCACAGCAGGCCTGGTGGGGTGTCAGACCAGCCATTGGGTTTATACGCCACCTGTAGGGCAGCAGCTTCTCTACCAACCTGCCATGGCCTTCCCAGGACATGAGCCCAGTATGACCAGAGCATCCAGTTTGGAAGAAGAGGTGGAAATCCTGAGTTTATTTGATATTTCTGGATTTTTAAATGTTGACAACCAACTTAAAAAACAAAAACTTTAAGCACCCTCTGGGCTCAATATTAAGCATCTGTGAAGAGATGCAGCCTATGAGTCCTCAGTTGGCAGTATCTAGTCTCTCCTCCCAAGTATCTACTTCCAGCTTAGAACAGTGTCACCAGCTGCTGGCCAACCACTGCGTCTGTAAACTCAACAAGTTCACAACTGAATTCAGAATTTCTATCCCCATCTCCCCTTAGATCCCCACCAACAAACTAGCTTCTCCTCTTGTCTCTTCCACTTCAGAGACCACTATCACTCAGTCACCTACTAAAGACCCCTCTAATACCACCTCCTCTCTGAATCCCCACTTGGTCCAGACTACCATCATCACCTGCCTCTGTTACATTACATTGGTCTTCCCATTTTCAGTCATGCTGTCTTCCAATCTTCATTCTTAATTCTTCCAGTGGCCTCTCTTCCCCTTAGAAGTAACCTTGAACTCCTCTTCATCATGGTCTATGAGACCCTACATGAGCTGGCGCTGGGATCTTTTCTTTCTGTCACTCCACTCCAGCCTCACTAGCCTCCATGTTCCTCTAACACATGGATTTCATACTCTTTGCCTTTGCTGTTTCCCCACTGGGACCCTGGAATACTCCTTCCAGATCTTCAGCTAGCTCTTTCTCATTCTTCAGGTTTCAGTTCCTGAGCCATGCCTCCCCTGTTCTGACTGTGTCTTAGTTATGTCCCCAGACAGTCACTTTCTCACATTTCTTTTATAACCCTTACTGACACCTGACCTATCTTGTTCCTTGTCTCTACCCACTCCCTTCCCCTCCCCCACTTCCCCTTCCCTTCTACCCGCCTCTACCCCTCACCCTGCCTCACACATATATATACCCTGCAATAGAATCTCCTTGAGAGCAGAGACAGGTCTATTTTATTCACGGCAGGGCTCCAGCCCCTAAACATTGCCTGGAACATAGAGAGCAATCAAAAAATATTTGTTTATTAAGGACTGTCTACCTCCCCACCCTCTACAGCTTACCCCGCCCTCTGCATCACATTCTCCAGAGCCAGAAGTTACTAACAGATGGAGAATGAATCAGAAAAGGATGCAAAGAGAAAAAAGGAAGAAGTTCAGCTAATGGGTGCAAGAAAAAAGTCTGATAAATCTAGATACAGTCAAGTGACTCACCTCCTGTCCCACCCCAGCCCCACCCTCATCCAGTGTCCACCACAGGACAAAAACAAAAGGCTAACTTTCTGGTTTTGGAGTCAGGACAAGATTCAAGTCCTACTGGCTCTGGGACCTTGGATCCTTGTCTCAGCCTGTTTCTTCATCTGTAAAGGGAGATGGTAATGGTATCTCACTCACAGGGGGGTTATGAAGAGTAAACGAGGTAATCTGCACTCACAAAAGGACTTGGAACAATGTCTGGAATGTAGTAAGCACTCAAGAAATGCCAGCTGGTATCACTATTAATGCTCCAACTGGTACCACCCATCTGCCTTACAGAACTCATAGAGCCCAATCAGCCACTGGCTACAGGACCTTAGTTAAGGCCCTCTCTGGGCCTTGGTCTCTCCACCTACACACTGTTTTGCCAACTAGAGTGTAAGTCTCCTGAGCTGGTGAGCAGCTTCCAGCCTGAGATATAATAGGCATGCCCCAAACTTTGCTTTTCACCATGATTTCCTTAAATTAATTTTATTCATTTTTAATTTTTAAAATTGTGGTAAAATATGCATGACACCAATTTTACCATTTTAACCATTTTTAAATGTACAGTTCAAGTCAACAGCCATGCCACCCTGAACGTGCCTGATCTCGTCTGATCTTGGAAGATGAGCAGCGTCGGGCCTGGTTAGTACTTGGATGGAGGACCACCTAGGAAGACCAGGTGCTGTAGGCGTTAAAAATATATATATAAGTATACAGTTCAGTGGCATTAAGTACATTCACATTGTTATGCAACCGTCACTGCCATCCATTTCTGAAACTTTCATCATCCTTAACTGAAACCGTATTCATTAAACAATAACTTCTCATACCTCCCCACCCCAACCCCTGGTAACCACTGTTCTACTTTCTTTCTCTATGAATTTGACTATTCTAGGTACCACAAATAAGTAGAATCATACAATATCTGTTCATTTGAGTGTGGCTTATTTCACTTAGCATAATGTTTCAAGGTTTATCCATGTTGTAGCATGTATCTGTACTTCCTTCTTTTTTATGGCCAAATAATATTCATTGTATGGATATTCATTTATTTTGTTTATCCATTCATCCTTTGATGGACATTTGAATTGTTTCCACCTTTTTGTTGTTGTGTTTTGGGTATACAAATATTTCTTTGAGACTCTACTTTCAGTTCTTTGGGGTATATACCCCAAAGTGGTATTGCTGGATCATATACCAATTCTATTTTCAGTTTTTTCAGGAATCGCCATACTGCTTTCCATAGCGGCTATACCACTTTATGTTCCCTCAAACAGTGCACAAGGGTTCTAATTTCTTCACATTTGTACAAACACTGGTTATTTTCTGTTTTTTTTTTTTTTTGGTTTTTTTGTTTGTTTGTTTTTGATAGACCCATGCTGCTAGGCGTGAAGTGGTATCTCATTGTGGTTTTGATTTGCTTTTTCCTAATGATTAATGATGTTGAGCTTCTTTTCATGTGCTTATAAGCCATTTGTATATTTTTAGAGAAATGTGTATTCAAGACTTTTGTTCATTGTAGAATTGAGTTTGCTTTTTGATTGTTAAGTTGTAGGAGTTCTTTATATATTCTGGATATTAACTCCTAATCAGATATATGATTTGCAAATACTTTCTCCTGTTTCTTTGGGATATCTTTCACTCTCCTGATAGTGGCATTTGATAAACAAAAGTTTTACATTTTTTATGAAGTCCAATTTACTTATTTTTTGTTGTTGTGGCCTATACTTTTAGTGTCATATTTAAATCCAATGTCATGAAGCTCTCCCCCTGTTTTCTTCTAAGAACTTTATAGTTTTAGCTCTTTTGTTTGGATCTTTATCCATTTTGAGTTCTTTTTTGCATGTGCTGTAAGTTAAGAATCCAACTCGATGTCAGGATTTATTTCTGGATTTTCTGGTCTATTTCATTAGTCTACATGTCTGTCTTTATACCACTACCACACTGTTTTATTTACTGTAGCTTTAGTAAGTTTTAAAATCAGGAATCGTAGTCTTCCAACTGTGTTCTTTTTCAAGTATTTTGGCTATTCAGGGTCCCTTGAGATTCCATATGAATTTTAGGTTGGGTTTTTCTATTCCTGCAAAAAATGTTATTAGGATTTTCATAGAGATTGCATTAAATTGAAGGATTGCTTTGCTAATATTGACATCTTAACAATACTGTTTTCCAATCTATGAACATGGGATTTCTTCCTATTTATGTCTTATTAAATTTCTTTCAGCACTGTTTTGTAGCTTTCAGTATACAAGTTACACTCCTCCTTAGTTAAGTTTCACTTCTTTGGTTAAGTTTTAGAAACTTGACCTAAGTGGATTTTTTAATATTCCTAAGTTTTAATATTCCTAAGTATTTTATTCTTTTTTATGTCATTGTAAATGGGATTTTCTTAAATTTTTTCTTGGATTGTTAATGTATATAAACACAATATTTCTGTGACCGTCATTTCCTGTCTGTGGTCACTGATCTGGATATCAGGGAGCTCAGGGACCAGGTTTGGTTGGTTTTAAGAGAAGAGCCATGCTTGCATCTGCTCACCTGAAAGATAGAAACTTCCTCTTCTCTTCTGACAAATTTACACCCTCTTCCGCTCTACCCTTCAAAATGCCAAAGCTTCATGGCCTTTTAAAATCCATCTCCCTGAATCACTTGTAGTAAATCCATCCTGTTGGGAGTCTATGATCTTATTAGAAGGCAATTCATTTTAGTTTGGAAGGATCTGTTCCTTCTTTACAAGTAGTGTAAACTTAGACTACCTGTAAAATGAGAAGACTGTTCTTATCCTAATTAGGAGAGTACAGTCAACTCTCTAGAAGCAGATTGTCTTGTTTAATCCTATATCCTAGGACATAGTAAGTGCTTAATAAATAGTGGCCAATGTACAAGTACTTCATATGCACAAGTACTTCATAGACTGTGAAGTGCTCTACAAATATGTATTGAATACCTACTATGTGTCAGGTACTACACCAAGCACGAAGGACCCAAATGGTGTACATGATGTAGACAGGTTCCCTGCATTCACGTAGGTGACATTCTGGCTGGGGAATATAAATATTGAACAACTAATTTTACAACTAATGCATTAATAATGATCATGATAATGTTCTGCAGAGAAGTCTACGGTGTCATGAAAGAGCATAACGCATAACAGAGTGTAGGGGAGCTAACTTAGTGAGGGGTGAGGAGAGGTCAAGGAGGATTCCCCTGAGGAAGTGATGTTTGAGCTGAGATATGAAGAATGAGGAGGAGTTAGCCACTTTGGAAGAAGAGATAGATGGAGATGGAGTTGAGAAAGCATTTCCAGGTAAAGGAGAGAATTTTCTGGAAGTCCTGAGGTTCTGCGAATAGTGGCTTCAGAAATAGAAGACTGGTATGGCTGGAGTCCTTAGAACAAAGAGGATGATGAGTTTCTTGAGACTTACAGTATGTTAACTCAAGCTAGCCATTGAAGGGTTTTAAATGAGGAAGTCATTGACATGATCAGCTAACACACAGAAGCTCAGATGCAGGAAATCCACTTAGGTCAAGTTTCTAAATTAGAGAACTTCCTAACCTGATTATAGATTCTCAGGCTCCTAGCTAGGTGAACTTTTCTCCTTCTAGCTCTTGATTTTTTTTTTAAAACAGCTTTATTAAACTATAATTTACATATTGTAAAATTCACCCATTTTAAATGTACAATTCAATGATTTTTAGTAGATTTATAGACTTGTGCAACTCTCACCACAATCTAGTTTAAGAACATTTCCTTCGCCTCCCAAAGGATCCCTCATGCTCATTTGTAGTCAATCTCTCCTCCTACCTACAGCCCTAGGCAACCCCTAATTCTACTTTCTGCCTCTATATTTTTGCCATTTCTGGACATTACCTATAAAAGGAATCTCATAATATGTGGCCTTTTAAGAGTGGCTTCTTTCTGAATCTGATTTTATTTTTCATCATTTGTATTCCAGTGCCTATTTATCCTCATTATTTCTCTAACCTTTTCATGTACTCCATATTTAATAAGAAAATATGAACAAGCAAAAGGAGAAAAAACTTCACTTCCCCAATAAATCTTCCCCTCTAACAGATTCCAGTATAATTGACATTCCCCTTGGGTATTCTGTGTAGTCAGAGTAACTCATTTCTGTCAGAAGGCCTAGCCTCACCTCTAGCTGCTTTCTGGTTCTGTGATCTGGGCCTCCCAGAGTTTCTGTTTTCTCATTTGTAAAGTGAGTATACTACTACTATCTACCTCAACAGTTTATGATTTATAGGAGCTAATGCATACTAAATGCTTAATACGGGGCCTGGCACTTGATAAGTACTCCATAGAGGTGAACCATTACCATAAATGCTTCTATTTCAACATTTTAATGAGTGCACAGTATTCCATTTGTGGGTATCCAATAGTTGGTTTGACTGGGCTCTTATTGCTCGTGAATGTGTAGGCCAGGGGCCAGTAAACTATACTACTGCCTGAGAACCTAAGAATGATTTTTATATTTGTAAATGGTTGACACACACACACAAAAATTAAAAAAAGAATACTATTGTGATATGTGACAATTATATGAAATTTAAATTTCAGTGTCCATAAATAGTTGGAACACTAAATTTCTGACACATCATACCTAGGAGATGGAATATCTATTGCTGATGAAATATCTATTGCTGAATTGCCGTCCAGAAAGGTTGTCCAGAAAGGTTGTCGCCAGCAGTTAAGAGAATGCTGTTTAGTCTTTTAAACTATTGCCCCTATGTTTTCAACGGACAAAAGTTATAGGAAGAATAACTCAGGAAGGAATATGCATGCCTGGTAAAAGAGGAAGAAATTTTCACAAAGTCAAACTCTTACAACATGATTTCATCACACCTGGAAGAATTGTAGACATTCCTTCTGGCTGTATAAAGTAACGTGCCCTTGGATAAACCTCATTCCCGAACAAAGCCGAATTGTCGCTCCACTGTCTTTTATACTCAAAACCAAGGGCGCCAGGACCAACGATCACTAGCTGCCCAAGTACCAAAAAATTATGCTTCCGAAATCTCTTGATGTCGATTCCGCACGAAGAGCAACCAAGCTGCCCTACGTGTGCCACTCACGACAGAAGCCCTTTTTGCTTCTATCTTATCTAGAACAGAGTGGCAGTGTAGGCGAATCCCTATTATGGTAAGGGTGGGGAAAAAAATATATAAATTTCTTATCTCATGTTTCTGAAGTTGAGGAGGAAATTTCAACACCTTCAGAGCCAGAGGAAATTCTTCACAAGGACACGATGATTTATCTTTTGGTTTTTATTTATTAGAGAAAAAAAGAAGTCGATATGCAAATACGCAGTGCTTGCTGGGAAGGTGCGGGGGTTAGGGGGAGGTGCAAGAGGAGAGGCGGGGAAAGCGGTCGCGGGAGGGAACCGAGGCGCTTTTTGCGCTATAGTAGACCGCGGGGCAGATGGGAGAGTCGTTCTTGCAGTCGGATGCGTGGTAAATCCTGCTCCTCTGGGGCCGTGGATACCTGTCCGGGGAAGTCACGTATACCACCCTATTAAAATTGAAAAGGCACAAGCCTGTGCCATTTCTAGCCGTCCACCTTGAAGCGGTCCCAGGAAGCGAGCACTGGAGGCACAGGATCACTATACCAGCGAAAAACAGAGCAACCTAATCTTCCATCATTACAACTACAGATTAGCAGAATGTGGTGTGTTCATACAGTGGAATGCTGTCTGCTGCACTTTCATGGAGTGAATTAGACATTAAAAAAAAAAAGAAAACACTGTTAAGAGTTACAAAATAAGGTACAGCATACCATTAACGAAGAAAAAAAGCAATACTACACTTTGAATGAAGTAGATCTTGTATCGACACATACAAAAAAATTGGGTGAAAGGGCTGTTAAATAGTGTACCGCATGATACCATTAATGTAATAAAGAGCGTACACGTGTGCACAGTAAACCTAGTGTTATACGTTTTCTACGGCCCCATATTGTATATATTAATTAAAAAAACATCTGGAAGAACACACATCAGTGAATACTCTTTAGGAAAAAAAAAAGGAATCTGGATGGGAGCTATTACACACAGGACTTAGATTGACCAGTAACGTTCTAATTTTTTAAAAAGCATAATGGATTATTGTGTAATTTTATTACGTGTGTAATTAAAAATATTTAAAAAGTCCTTGCTTTCTATATTTTCTCCATTTATTTCAATTTTTAAAGTCAGGCTTATTGAGATATAATTTACATATAGTAAGTTCACCTTTCTTATGCAGTTCTATGAGTTTTAACAAACTCATACAGACGTTCATCTGTTACCACAGTCAAAATATCAAACATTTATATCACCCTCAAAAGTTCCTTTGTCCTCTTTTCTAGTCACCCCTCCCCTTTTCTCAATCTTCTCTGGCCCCAAACTGTTGCCTTTTCCAGAATGGCATAAAAAATGGAATCATAGAATGAAATCTTACCATTTACAACAACATGTATGGACCTAGAGGGTATTATGCTAAGTAAAATAAGACAGAAAAAGACAAATACCACACAATTTTCCTTATATGTGGAATCTAAAAAATAAAATAAATAAAACAAACTCATAGATACAGGTAACAAACTGATAGTTTGTGATGAGGGCTGAGGGCCTGGATGAAAAAGTACAAATTGGCAGTTACATAATAGCCATGGGATGTAAAGTATAACTTAGGGAATAGTCAGTAATATTGTAATAACTATGTATGGCGTCAGATGTGTACTAGACTTATGGAAGGATCACCTCTTAAATTATATAAATGTCTAACTACTACACTGTACACCTGAAACTAACATTGCATGTCAACTGTAATAGAAAAAAAATTAATGGAATAATTCAGATACTTCATTTTTAATATAAAAATAGGTACTAATTGTAAAGAAATCGAAACAGTACAGAATTGTAACAATGCTTTCCCCCATCTTGTTTAGTGTTTATCTTGCCAGACTATTTTTTATGTATGTATACATAGATTTAAAAAAAAATAGACATCAGGCATTTTACTTTCTTTAATATAATATGTGGAGGTCCCTGACCTTTACAAAGTATAAGCTGAAAAAGAGGGAGTCATGTAAACAGCCTACAGTAGGAAGCATGTGTGTAAGTAGAAAGAGAAGGTGGGAAGCCTAGATATGGGCACTGTCAATTGTGTCTGTTGGGGACTCTTCCTATAAGTCACAAATCACCTCTTAAAAATAAATTATTTCATGCCTGTTCAACCCTCCAATGCCTTGCCATTGCTAATAAATAAAATCCCATGTCCGCACCATGGCCTACAAGATCCTGCCTGAGCTGACCCCTGCCTGCCTATCTAACCTCATTGCAGGCCACTCTCCCCATCACCCAGCCACCTTGGTCATCTTGGTCCTTAAATAAGCTCTTCCTAGCTCCATTAACCAGCTAGATAAATCTAGTTTATCCTAGTATTCCCATCCTTTACATTTTTGTCTATTTGCTAGTGGTTCATTTCCCACTTGATTGTAAACTCTCTTAAGGATATTGTGTGTCATTAATAGATACCCAGCACCTAGCAAAAAGTTTGGCACACAACAGCACTCTATTTGTTGAATGAATGTATTTACACTGGGTCTTAAAAAGATGGGTAAGAGTGCAAAAATAAAAAATGGTATGCTAGACTATTAGGAGAATGAAGACAGCAGTGACAGGGCAGTAGGACTAGGAAGTTGGCTTGGAGCCTAATGGTGAAGGGACCTCGATTCTGTGAATTTGGATTGGTGGCAGTGTAAAGGTGGACTGAGAATTTCGTGGGATAAGGATGGGAAGATATAGACACGGAGGGCAAGTTGGTGCACCAATCCAGGTGAGAGGCAGCTCTTCCTGATTCCTGTTGGCACTTGTTCCCAGCTATCATAGCCCTTTTTACATTCCTTTATGTTTCTCCATCTTAGTTTGGGGACCCGGGCTCCAGATGGACTTAGGTTGGAACCGAGTTCCATGCCCAGCATCTGGTAAATCCAGCAGTTCCCACCAAACATGTGACGGATGAAATAACGGAATCATTTTAATGGTGAGAAGACTGGTTCAGGTTTTGGAGTGAGAATTCTGAGTTCAAGCTGAGACTCAGCACTGATTAGCTAGGACCCTGCTTTATCTCTACAGGTTTCCTTTAAATCATTAAATGATTTATTGGAGGTGAGGGGCTTGGCAAAGTTCCTGATAGTAAGCGCTCAATCATCATTATTAATTGCCAATTCACAGGCACAACCTGGTCTCTCTAGTCTCCCGGTTCTTGTGCTGCCAACTCCCCTGTTGGGGTCCAATAGGATACCTACTGTCTCAGGTGATATCCCCGTTCTGCCATCGCAACAAAGACACCAACCAAAAATGGCGACTTCTAAGCCATCAGAGGGAGTCAATTACCGGTCACGGTACCGATATATACGACAGGCGCAGTCGGGAAGAAACGGCTAGGGCAGGGTACCTAACACCAAGGTAGAAGGCGCAGAGTTCGCCCAAACTTGCAGGCAACCACAAAGAGGAAAAAACCCAACTGCAGGAGATCAGCAACAACCCAGAGCTGCGACCACGTGTCCGAGGGCAGTCTGCGCTTGCGCAAACTAGGCGCGCGCCCGCCGGCCGGAAGAGCCGCGCGTTTCCGGGTTGGAGGCGGGGAGCGGTGCCGGAAGTACTCGGGGAGGGCCGAGCAGTCGGACCGGCTGCTGAGACGATCGCTTCACTGGGGCAGTCTCCGCATATCATGGGGAGATAGACGCTGCTGCCTGTGAGTCTTGGGCCCTGGCAGTTGAGGAAGAAGAGCGGGAGGAGGGAGTCAGGACCCAGACCCACAGTGGGTCAGTGTTTGAAGAGCCAGGTTGTGGAGGAGACCGGGCTTTGAGGAATCAGGCTCTTGGGACGGGACTGAGGGGATCGGGGCTCGGAGAAGACGCGGCTGTGGGGACCCGGGCTGCAGACGGGGACTTAAGGAACGGGAACGGCTGAGTTCTCCGTCACTTGAGGAAAAGCAGTCTAAGAGTAGACCGGATTGTGAGGACCCGCGCTCCTAAGAGGAGAGGGTCGGAACGGAACGGGGCGTGAAGACACGGGGTCCTGAGAGGTAAAAGCGGAGCTGTAAGGACTTGGGCGCCTAAGAGGCAGAAGCGGGACAGTGAAGACACGGGCTCCTAAGGATTCAGAAACAGCAGCGAAAACTTAGATCCTTGAGCAGAAGCAGAAAGAGAACATTTGGGTTTGGGAGAAACAGGAGCGGGCAGTGAAAACGGGCTCCTGTGAGGACAGGATCGGGGCTTGGAGACTCAAGTACCTGAGGGACCTGGGCTGTGAGGACCCGAACTCTTAAAAGCGGAGAGTATAAGGGACCATGGCTGTGAGATCAGCCTCTAAGAGAAAGAGAGAGAGTTTGGAAAAGATATAGTGATCCATTTTCCTCATGTTCTCTGAACCCAGAGTGCTAAAGGATGTATTCGGGGAAAGACAACTCCTCCTTCGCGCTGCCTGTTTGGCTTATGGCAGGCTTTTCTTGTGTCAGATACTTCATCTAGGAAGTCCACATGCAGTCACCTTCATTTTCTGCTTCATTCTTGTGAAGTTCGGATGTGAAGTTGAAGCAGTTCGAACTCAGTGTATACTTGACAATGCTTTAAATCCCATTCCACTCAACCCTGATTGAGCACAGATCCGTGCATCTCAAATAAAAGACTGTGAGAGATGGAAGGGCCGGAAAAAAGATATTCTTTTTTAAATTCCTATTTTACATGTAAAGAGGCCAAGGTCCAAAGAGGACTTAAGATTACAGTGATTGATTATATCATGATTTTGATACAGTACCCTCCTATACATAGGAAATAGGAGATAATGCTTGGTTAATACCCCTTGAAAACATGCTTCTAGAATTTTTGCTCTCACTTCACACTCAAGAGGGAAATTTTTACAGATTCTATTACTTTGAGTCTCGTTACTGTATTGACATTGATACAGTGACTGTCACTACTAGTTAGGAAACCTTTAAATAAAGCCTATCCCTCCCCCCAAAAATATAGTAAGCCATTTAGAAAGTTTCAGATAAGTAAGCTGTATCCTATCTTTTTAACATAAGCATTTACTGGAGATGGCTGCTTTTAGATAAGGTTGGCAGGGAGACTTAGAACAGTCACTTCCCTTCAGTAATACCTTTTACTGAAACCTACTCAGGCTAACCAAGCACCATCATAAGCACTTTCAAGTATTATATCATTTAATTATCACAGCTCCACAAGTTAGATATTGTTAGTCTCATTGTACAGGTAAAGAGATTGATTCAGGGGTTAAGTACCTTTCCTGAAATCACATGGTACTAAGTGGCCCATCCCCAGTCAAACTCAGTTATGTGTTTGACTAAAACCTTTTTCTACTTTTCTAAGTGAATTCCTCTCCATGTCTTAGTTTGTCCATCAGCAAAATAGAAGTAATAGTTATATAAAGCATATCATTGAACGAAACCACCTTCTCAAGACTTAATGTCAAGTATTGTAACTTATTAGGGTACTTATATAGTATAGTGTCAAGCAGAACTATATTCCTGTGATTTTAAAGAAGCATAGATATTCAGGAAAGAAAAATAGGACCCGAATAGAACTTTTCCTCACAATGAAGTAAGATATATTTAATCTTAAATTTAGGAGGCCAAGAAAGACCAATTTGAAGGGCTTAAATTGGATTAACTTTAAATTAATAAACTAGGTGATTGGGGAAATTGAGTTAACTTAGTTGAAACTCCTATTTTTTCTCAATGGATTTGCCTATACTATTTGCAAATATCTATACTATTACATAGGTGATCAAAACGTACACCAAATTATGAGGTGAAGTGTGCCCAGGCCACCATTCCAAAGTACTTGATGATTTAATTAATGATAATTTATTACTGAGTAAATGTCCTTATCCACATTACAAAATGTACGTATTTCACTCATTGGTGGTCTTAGCATTGACTGAGTTATTATAATAGGATTTCAAAGTACCTGATCAGAAAATCATTGTGTTAGAGCAGATATGAATATAGAACATATTATTTTTGACCCGAGGTCTTTGTGGAAAGCCCCAAAATACTTTGGAGGCAATACATCCGCAATGCATGCAGTCTGCACTGTGAAACAGGTGTGTTGGAGGCAGAAGACAAACTTTGAAATTTGTACATATGGGCTTAATTTAAAATCTTACACTAATTTTTAAAGCTGAAAGGGACTTTAGAACTTGTCTGGTCCCACTGTGGAAACTCTGGTCAAAGGGAGCTCACATAACTCAGTGGCAGAAGTTAGGTGGCATACAGCCTTCCTGTCTTGGGTCTTTCCTGAGCCACAGTACCTCTTATCAATCTCCTACTGACAATTTGCCAGTACCTTTTTTTTTTTCCAATCCACTTTTTTTTAATATCCATAGTCATAAGAATGGTTATAGGATGCCACCAACACATAGTAGGATGGATGAAACCTTTTAGTTTTAACACACTGATTTTTATAACCCAGATTTAAAAGAGGAGAGCGTGTGTGTGTGTGTGTGTGTGTGTGTGTAATGTTAGCAAACATGTTTAGAATGTGTTCTCTGTGCTTACTATATACCACATTCTCTTCAAGTGCTTTAGATACATAAACTTAATGACTTGCCACAGCACTCTCATGAGGTATACTTTATGATTAACTCTGTTTTACAGATGAGGACATTGAGGCATAAAGAGGTTGGGTAACTTGCTCAAAGATATAAAGTTAATAAGTGGCAGAGTTGGTACTTGAACCCAGACACTGTTAACTAGCGTCCATGCCCTTGACCACTGTACTACCTTTGTGTTAAGTCAAACCTAGTCCAAATTAGTCCAAAAACTAGTGGAGAAAATCTCACAGTTTCTCTTGCTCTCAGCTCTCACAGATTGCAATTAATTGATTCTTTTTGGTTTATTTAGGCTGAGAAGTATGAGCTCATTTAGTTACAGCTAGAACCAGGGAGGAGAGAAACAACCAGGGATAAAATCCATTCATTAAGTTAAGTCATGCAGCGCAGTGATAGGGCTTTTATACCATCAGGTTGGTAGTCCCCTTCTCTCCAGTATTTTGCTTAAATAATACATTCCTAAACATTTCAGAAGTAAAAGGCGTTAAAGACAATCTGGTCTTCTATTCCCCTATTTTCTTCACTTAAAAAATGTTAATGAAACATGCCCAGAGAAGGCCAGGTCTTGTAACTACTGCAAGTTCACCACTGGTTCTCCTACCCTTCTGAAAAATGAGATCCTTTTAATACAGTGTTAGGGTTGCAACTGGATATCTGTTTGAGGTACAAAGTTGTTAAAAGGAAAAGCAGGGCTTGTCATCCTCAACCTATCCAACCACAGTTTGAATGAGATGGTTGGAGGAGGGAGGATAGACTTGGCTATTTAATTGAACTCCTGACGATACAATCTTATTTTGATAGAATTATTAAACATTTTTCAACTGTAGATCACTGGGGGCATGGCCTTTCTGGACTTAGTGAATTCCATAGCTCATGATTTCCACATAGGTACTAGTCAGGATTTACTATTATAATTATTCTTTCAAACTGTTCCACAGTTAATACCTCTGTTTTTACACAGCAGTACATCCCTATTTCTTGGCATTCTAAGGAAGTGAGAGTTAGAAATTTGAGTAGCTAAAAGGCACCCATGGCATTTTACATAATGGAATTTGAGTTATTTACATACAGTCACTTCATTCTACCCTGCTTGGTCAGCATCATCCACAGTTGGGCTTGATAAAACTTTTTAGTAAACAGGTAATTTGGATGGGGAGTCACAACCTGTATTCTGATCAGGTTGTAAGTTTTGTTTTTTAAATTTACATACCATAAAATTCTTTTAGGGGGTATGGTTCTGTGAGTTGTAACAAGCACTTACTGTCATGTAAGCAACCATAACAGGTTACCTAACAGTTCCATGCCCCCCAGATTTTCCCTCATGCCACCCCTTTGTAGTCAGACCCTCCCCCACCCCAACCCTCTGGCAACAACTGATCTGTTCTCCATCCATATAGCTTTGCCTTTTCCAGAGTGTCATGTTAATGGAATCACACATTAAGTAGTCTTTTGAGTCTTGCATCTTTCACTTAGCATAACTCATTCGAGATTGTCCATGTTGCATGTTTCAGCAGTCCCTTTTTGTTGTATTTCCATTTTGTAGATAAACCCATAATTTTCTTATCTATTCACCATTTGAAGGACATCTAAATGGTTTCCAGTTTGGGGCAATTATGAGTAATATTGCTATAAAATTCACATACCAAGTTTTGTGTGAATATAAGTTCTCATGTCTCTAGTTTTCATTTCATTTCATTTCTCTAGGATAAATACCTAGGAGTGAGATAGCTGGATTATATAAGTGTATATTTAATGTTGTAAAAAATTGCCAAACTTTTCTGAAGAGACTGCATATTTTACATTCACACCAGAAATATGTATGAGGGTTTCATTTGCTCCATATCCTCTCCAACACTTGTTTATTTTTAAAAATTTTGGCTATTCTAATAGGAATTTAGTGGTATCTCATTGTGGTTTTAATTTGCATTTCCTGAATGACTAATGATATATTTAGCATCGTTTCATGTGTTTATTTGCCATCTGTATTTGGTGAAGAATTTCTTCAGATCTTTTGTTTATTTTTCATTGGGTTGTTTTTCTTATTGTTGAATTTTAAGAGTTCTTTATATGTCCTGGATAAAAGTTCTTTGTCAGATACGTGATTTGTAAACGTTTTTTTAGTCTGTGACTTATCTTTTCATTTTCTTTTGCAGAGCTGAAGTTTTACATTTTGGTTTAAGTCCACTTTATCAATTTATTTTGTGGATTGTGCTTTTGGTGTTGTATCTATGAACTTTGCCTGACCCAAAGTTGTGAAGATTTTCTCCTAAAAGTTTTATACTTTTACATTTTTACATTTAAATCTGATGAGTTTTGAGTTTATTTTTGTGTAAGGTGTGAGAGGTTCATTTTTGTTGTTAATGCTATATTTTTTTGTTTTATTTTAAAAACAGATCAGTATTACCTGTTTCTTCAGAGGAAATAAACCAAATAATAGTTTTTAAATTTTTTTCATAGGTAATATATGCACAGAGTATAGAATTTGGGATATACAATAAAAAGTAAGTATAAACTTCGGGGTATACGATGAAAAGTAAGTCTTCTCCCACCTTGGTCCCGTAGGTCACCCAGATACTACCACTCCCCAAGGCAACCACTGTTATCAGTTTCTTATATATATTTCCAGGAATAATTTATACATTTATAATTGTGTGTGTGTTTTAATGAATGATAGCACATTATTCTCACTATTCTGTACCTTACATTTTCACTAAATAATGTATCTTGGAGATCATTTCATGAGCTTCCTCTCTTTTTTTTTTTTTTTTTGAACAGCTTTATTGAGATATCCTTGACGTATCATGCAATTCACGAATTTAAAGTGTATAATTCAGTGTTTTTTAGTGTATTCCGGGTTGTGGAACTATTACCACAATCTAATTTTAGATTATTTTTTCCTTCCTAAAAACAAACCCATACTATTAGTCAGTCCCTATTGCTCTTCCCCCACCTCCCAGTCCTAGGTGACTGACCACTCATCTACTTTCTGTCTTTATATATTTGTCCGTTCCGGACATTTCATATAAATGGAATCATGTAATATGTGTCTTTTGTGACTGGTTTCTTTCAGCATAATATTTTCATTAGTCTCATTCTTTTGCAATGTACTCCATTATATAGTTATACCCTAATTTGTTTAACAGTATCACTTTTGATGGACATTTAGGTCGAAACTCCTTGTATGTGTAGTGTTCTATCACATACAAGTTCAACTAGAATATAGATTGCTAAAAATGAAACTATTGGATCAAAACAATATATACTTTTATAATTTGGGTAGATACTGCCAAGTAGCCCTTTGTAGCGACCTCTAGCTGATTTATATTCTTTTCATCCCAACAACACATGAAATGACTCCATAATATATTCAAACACAGTATATATAAAACTTTTTCATTGTTTCCAAATGAGGAATAAGAGATAGCTTGTAGTTTTAGTTTGCATTTTTATTGTGAATGAGAATAAGGATCATTTCATTATTTTAAGAGCTATTTGAATTTCTTTTTCTTACACTGCCATATTTTTTGCAATTTTTCTTTTGGGTGGTTGGATGTTTATTGATTTGTAGGAATTTTTTATAGAGAAAAGAAATTAGTCTTTTTTCTGCTATGCATTGCATACGTTTTGCTAGTTTGTCTTTGCCCTTTATTATGTTTGTTGCAGTGTAGACATTTTTATTTTTATGCAGTTGGACATGTCATTCTTTTCTTTTATGGCTCCTGAGTTTTGGGTCATTTTAAGAAGGGCTCCAGTTACTCTTGAGAATTTTTTTCCCCAATTTTTAAAAATTGAGATAATTGTAGATTTATATGCAGTTACAAGAAATAATACAGAGAAATCCCTTGTACACTTTGCCCAATTTTCCTCAGTGGTAACATTTTGCAAAACTATTGTGTAAAATGACAACTAGGATATTGACATTGATTCAGCCCACCAATCTTATTCAGATTTCCCCAGTTTTACTTATATTCTTTTGTGTGTGTATGTATATTGTCTTATACAATTTAATCACTTTTATAGGTTCGTTTATCCATCACTACAGTCAAAATACTGAACAATTCCATTACCATAGGATCTCTGACATTGCCCTGATAACCATACCCACCTCCCTCTCATCCACACCTCGGCAACCTCACTAATCTGCCCCCTGTTTCCAAAATTTTGTCATTTTAAAGATGTTATATATAAATGGAATTATACAATATGTACTCTTCTTGGATTAGCTTTTGCTCCATATAATTCTCTGGAGGTTCATTCAAGTTGTATATATCAATAGTTCATTTCTTTTCATTGCTAAGTAATTTTCCATGGTGTGGATGTACCACAGTTTGTCTAACCATTTACCTGTTGAAAGACATCTGAGTGGGTCATATGGTAGTTGCATGTTTAGTTTTCTTTTTCCAAATGAACTTTATTGAGGTATAATTTGCACACAATAAAATGTATACATTATAAGTGTGTAGTTCTGTGAGTTTTGATAACTATATGCAGCTATGTAAGCATCACCCCACTCAAGATATAGAATGTTTATATCACCTTAGAAACATCCTTCATGCCCCTGTGCAGTCAGTCTCTGTCCGTCTATCAGTAGAGATTAGTTTTACTAGCAATAGAATTTCATATAAATGGAATCATACAGTATGTATTCTTTTGAGACTGGGTTTTTCTCCTTCACTTAAATATTTTAGGATTCATCCCTGTTGTTTTATATATCAGAGATTTTTTCTTTTTTTTTTTTAACAAACTTTTTCTTAGACCAATTAGATTTACAGAAAAATTATGAAGATAGTACAGAGTTCTTATATACCCTATACCTAGTTTCTCCATTATTAACATCTTATATTAGTATGGTACACTTGATACAATTAATGAACCAATATTGAAACATTATTATTTAACAAAAGTCTGTAATTTATTCAGATCCTCCTTTCCCCTAAAATACTTTTTGTGTTCCAGGATACCATATTACATTTAGTCTTCATGTCACTGAGGCAACACATGCTTAGATGTTTAAGAAACTGCAAACCATTTTACAGAGTGGCTATACCATTTACATTCACATTAGTTACATATGAGTGATCCAGTTTCTCTGCATCCTTGCCAGCATTTGATGTTGTCACTATTTTTTATTTTATCCATCTAATAGGTATGTAGTTATATCTCATTATAATTTTAATTTGCTTTTCTTTAATGACTAATGATGTTGAACATCTTTTCATGTGCTTATTTGTTATCTGTATATCCTCTGGTGAAATATCTGGTCATATCTTTTGTCCATTTTCTGATCAAGTTACTTTTTTTTAGACTGTTGAGTTTTGAGAGTTCTCTATACATTCCAGATACTAGTCTTTTGTTGAAACTATTTGCTTACAATCTGTTTGAAAATATTTTTTTCCAGTCTGTAGCTTGTCTTTTCATTCTTTCCACGTGGGCTTTCACACAGGAAACTTTTAATTTGATAAAAGCCAATTTATCAAATTTTCCTTTTATTGTTTATTTTTTGGTGTCAGATCTAAGAAGTCTTTGCCTAGCTAGAAAAGTTTTATAGTTGTACATTTTACATTTAAGTCTTTGATCCATTTTGAGTTAATTTTTGTATAAAATGTGAGGTTTAGGTTTCAGAATATTTTTTTAAAATCTATATTTTTCCAAGTATGTGATTTAATATTTAAAATTTAAATATTTGATCCATCTGGAATAGAGGAGTGTATAAAGGGAAGAATGTATATACCCCCCTCATTCCAGATGGATCAGATATTTAAATGTTTAAATTTTTAATGTGAAACCAGATGTTTTCCAGATATACTCAATTATACACCACCATTTATTCAATAATCTATCTTTTCCAGATTGATATATGCTATGAACGTTAGTATACAAGTTCATGTGGGAACTTAAGTTTTTATTTTGGGGGGATAAATACTTAGGCATACAATTCTTTACCTATTTTGGAGGGATTGGATTTATTGCTCTAATTATGGTATAATTTACATACAATAAATTTCACAGGTCTTAAATATTCAGTGTGATGAGTTTGACAGTTGTATAAACCCATGTAATCATCACCCATCCAAATATGTTATGTTTTAAATCCAACCAAATAAAAAAACAATCTAGGAAACTAAGAGTAGTATCAGTCTGGTAATGAATGTCTGGTTATCATCTGCCTTGTTCTGTTTTAATGGAAAAAGTAACTCACCCAGAATTATTGAAAATTCAGAAGCATTGTTGCTTCTCAGCAATTAGTATAATAAATTGCAGTCTAGTTCCTTAGGGAAAAACTTCGATTTTTCTCACATTATATAGGTTTCACTTATTTCATTAAAGTAACTTATTTTATTAATAGCCATTGGAGCTGTTCCTTAAGGTTCATTCCTCATCTGATATGTGATTATTTATATTTGCTACTGTGTAGATAGGCTTAATTTTTTGTCTGTAGGTCTTATAGAAATTCTCATTAAACAGAAATCTCTATTACCAAAAAATAGAGATTTATTTTTTGCTCTATTTATCTTGAGCAACATTCAGTACTATTTGAGAAGCCCTAGAAGGTTGTGGGAATGTTATTTGAGAGGTATAGTATATTCGATGTGGTGAACGTACTGATAATCAAAGGCTTTTTCATAGAACTTGCTCTGGGAAAAATAGTTTGCTTTTATAACATTAGAACAACTACAGTCATCCCCCCTTATCCCCAGTGGATACATTCCAAGACCTCCAGTGGATGTCTGAAACCACGGATACTACCAAACCCTATTTATACTATGTTTTTCCTATACGTACATACCTATGATAAAAATTAATTTATGAGTTAGGCACAGTAAGAGATTAACAACAATAACTAGCAATAAAATAGGACAATTATAACAATATACTGTAATAAAAGTTATGCAACTGGTCTCGCAAAATATCTTATTGTACTGTACTTACCTTTCTTGTGATATTGTGAGAGGAGATGATACAATACCTATGTGATGAGATGAAGTGAGGTGAATGATATAAGCATTGTAACATAGCATTAGGCTACTAGAAGAGCTACTTGAACATGAGCACTGTGATACCATAACAATCAATCTGATAACCCAGATGGCTACTAAGCGACTCTCGGGCAGGTAGCATATACAGTATGGATATGCTAGACAAAGGCATGACTCACCACCCAGGCACAAGTGAGCGAGGCAGCACAAGATTTCATCATGCTACTCAGAAGAGTGTGCAATTTAAAGCTCACAAATTGCTTATTTCTGGAATTTTCCATATAATATTTTTGGACTGTGGTTGTCTGAAACCACAGGGAGCAAAACCTTGGATAAGGGGAGACTACAGTATTACTATGTTAAGAATCTTTTCCTATCCTGATTCTTCCAATGGTAGCATTTGTGGGCAAGGGAGGAGGCACGGCCCAAATGTGGTTAAAAAAAACAAGTGATCCTCATCCTCTGCTGTCCCCCTCAGCCGGCTCTTAGCCAAAAAATTTCTCTTGGTCATTTAACCATGGCCGTTAGTTACTTTTATTAAAGGTGAACAAGAGGAAGATGCCATATTAGACAGCGTTGGGGAGGAACTCAGCAATAGGAGCAAGAGTAGAACAGATGCAGATGTTCATTCAGGTTGCGAAGCTTTAGCAAGTTCTGAAAACCATTGCGATGATTCCTGCAAGTTAAAATTTCACAACTTTGGCCAATAAAGTGTTGCATATGCTGCTAGTTTATCCCTAACAATAGGTGTGTTATTCATTTTATAGGACGAGAGTCTGTTATTAAAATCATCATTAATTTTAAAAGTTTATCTCCTAGGAGGGATAAGGAGATATGTTTCTTTGTATTCAATTTGCCTGGATCCTGGTTGATGAAGATGTGTCAGGTCATGGAACTGACATTATCCTGTGGCAAGGGTGGTGCTTGATGCCAGTTGTTCATTTACAGGTAGCTTTTGAAAATGGCTGCCTCTCATTTCACCGGGCTCACAGCCGTTGCTGATGTAATTAAAGATCTAGACACTCAGATAGCTGTAAGTAAGCTCTTTGAGGTCACTGTGGGAGGAACTTGGTGAATGTGCTTCTGATCTTGACGGCACCACTGCTGATGTCCACAGATTCAACCTCATGGCTCTAAAATTTAGGAGTCTCAGCTGCTCCAGGCTAAGGACTCTGCATGTTCCTAAAGATTGCTAACGCTCAGAGAAAATTTGCCCTTGATGACAAAGATTTTACTTTTAACAATTGCTAGAAATTGTGTTTATTAGGCATAGCCTGACATAGATTTAAGCATGTTTCGAAATGCCAAAATGAACTAATCTGTTTTCTGAAGTTTTGTGGTTGAGATTTAAGTATGTGACTGTGCCACGATTTATTTGAATTTAACATTATTTGTTCAAAAATAATGCATGTATATTTAACCATGTATTCTGTTTTACAAAGTCTTCAAAAATGGCTTGCTCATTCTAGTTTATTTTGGTATACGATTCCTCATTTCATTTACTTTTTCCTTATTTCAATTTTGTGGACTATTTCATTTAGCTTTTGGAGAAGAAATGGTTTCTAAATATCAGGTGAGAGCAATGAATATTCTTCATTCCCTCCATTTTTAATGTACAGGTATCAAACGGTCACTATCCCTGATAAAATGAAGACTCTTCAAAGTCTGACAGACCTCATATAATTTTACTTTCAAAACTCATCATTTATTACAGGTGCCTCTGGAGCTAATTCTCATGTTTTCCTTCCACAGTTGATTGGCCTTGGTCCTCATACCTCCAAAAAGAAACAAGATCTTGATAAGCTCTATGAGCTGAAGTCCAAAGCTCGGCAGATTATGAACCAGTTTGGCCCCTCAGCCCTAATCAACCTCTCCAATTTCTCATCCATAAAACCAGAACCAGCCAGCACCCCTCCACAAGGCTCCATGGCCAACAGCACTACCGTGGTAAAGATACCAGGCACTCCTGGGTCAGGAGGGCGTCTCAGTCCCGAAAACAATCAGGTATCATCCTCTTTTTGGTCTTCGTAGTCACCTCTTACCTGTTATTTAAACTAGTAATGCTTTGAGAGATGTTCATCTCAGATGCTGCCTCTTTCTCTCAGCTGAAAAAGAAGGTCTCTTCTCTCCTTTGGACTTCTAAAGTTCTTCATTGAATTATCATGTACAGTATTTATCAAATTTTACCTGTGGTATTTATGTGTGTGTGTGTATGCTCATATGCTTATGTACCATACATTCATATACACATACTAACACAACACCTCGCCTCTGACAGGTTTTTATATATTTATATATAGATCTATATATGCTATATAATTGTTCAATAAAATAAAATAGTTAAACAGCAAAATGATGGATTCACTATTCATTATTCTTATAATAAAATACTCTTGCCTCTAGTCTTTTCTTTCTAGTTTATCCAAATGCTACCATTATTAATTTTCGGCAGTGATTCTAAAATCTGCCCCCCTCTTTTTACCCATCATCCTGATTCTGTCCTCCAGAGCCACAAGAAATAAGAAATAAATATAATCTCAACTTGGGCCTCATAGGCTGGGTAGAATAGGATGAGGAAACAATATTTCAAGAGAATGTGGGGACGGACTAGCAAAGGTAAATGGGGAGGGTTGGGCAGATAAGCCAGGAGACCAGGTTATGTTAAATGTAGAGTTTATTGGAAAAAAGCAGGAGATAAAATTGTATAGGCAGGATTACAGCAGAACATACTGGACTTATACTAATCAATTTCCGTTGGAAGTTTTAGTTAGTAAACAATTTTTTCAAATATTTAATAGAGGAGTTAGAGTAATATAATGAAAGTAGTATGTCTTAAGAGGATTAACTTGGCAGTGAGGAGACAAGAAAGGTACAAAAGGGAGTAGACTGAGAGGAAGACCAAGTCTAAGACTTCTGCAAAAAATCAAGATATGTGGCGAAGGCTTGAATTAAGTGATATTGGTGAAATGGAGAAGAATAGATAGATCTGAGACATTATTAACAAATATTTATTTTAAAGATTATGTGATATTTTCCTTATTTCCAAAGTTCCACATGTTTATTCCAGAAACGTTACAAAAACTGAAAGAAATCGATAGCCAATAATTCTACCACCACCCCAAGATAACTGTGGTTAGCATTTTAGTGTATATCTTTTGATCATTTTCTAATGGCATATATATATGACATGACTTTTCCTTTATGAAAGGGAGATCATCATTGTACATGCATATACAAATATTTAGTTATAGAAAGATGAACACATGTTCTCTGCTCTCAGGGAGCTTCCAGCCTATTAAGTCAGAAACAAGCAAGTTTATACATATAGACAATGATGGAAAGGTACACAGGGTACAGCAGAAGAAGAAGGAAGAAGCTATTGCTTTTACCTGGGTGGGCTAGGAAAAGCATTAGAAAGGAGGCACTCTGAGCTGAGCAGGTAGAAAGAAGGGTGGAAGAGCATGTCAAAGGCTCTGTACCATTTGCGACGGTCAGAAAATTGCAAATTATTTAATGTAGAGAGAAGGTGAGTCACAGTGAGAAAACGAAGAGGCTAAAATAAACTGCCTGACAGATGGCTGCTCTTTCTACCTTTCTCTAAGCTACTTTTGTCTTGAGAGTGTAGTCTTGTAGCAAGTCCACCAGGTTGGCCGGACTGTTAACTCTTTGGAAGGTAGAAACTAAAACCAACAAATTGACAGACAGCCTTTCTTCATCATAGAGTAATGAGTTTTGTGTTTTTTTGTTTCCTTGATACTTTGCTGAAAACTCTTCTCTCAATTAACTTCAGGTATTGACCAAGAAGAAATTGCAAGACTTAGTAAGAGAAGTGGATCCTAATGAGCAATTGGATGAAGATGTGGAGGAGGTAAGGTGGCGTTGCGTACCCCAGAAACTGTGTCCCTGAAAGCCAGTATAGAATAGTGGTTAAGAGCACAGACTTAAGAGGCAGACGTATCTGAATTTGAATCTTGGCTCTGCCACTTACCAGATTTGTATCTGTGGACAAATCATTTAAGCTTTCAGAGATTCAGCTTCCTCCTATGTTGGTAGGGTATGATATTATTTATCTACAGGGTTATTGTGAAGGCTCCATGGAATAACTTACACAAATTACCTAGGAGAATGCCTACCACTTTATACCTAACAGATGCTGCTAGTTTTGCCTGTCAGAAGGGCATAGTCTGCTGCTCATAGGCAATCACTTTCAACAAATTGTTTCTAGAATATTCCTCCATATTCTTAAAATGATATTCTTTGTTTCATTAATTTTGACTTCCTGTTATGGCAGATGAGAATTTTGTTAAACCAGTCACATACATGCTATACACTCTTTCCCTTGTTTTTCCAATATAGTTCTTTTTCCAATATAGTTTTGTCACAATTTTTTATTAACTCAAATTGGTATTTACATTATTCTGACTATATGATATAAATATTGTTCACCACTGAGCCAGGTCATGTCTATGATTACGTTTCCTTTCTTCTATAACTTATTTTCTTTAAGTTGATAATTGACTCATTTTTATTAGTTTCCTTTATGCCTTTTTTTATTTTGCTTCTACTCTCAGCTCTGTTATACACCTATCAACATGGTTTTCCAAATGGAAAAATAACTTATTGGTTTGGATCATCTTCCTCTCCACCAAGATTTCAGTTACAGAAAACTCCATTTTTTCGTGGTCTGATTAATCTTAGGCCACTTGCACAAACCCCTCCTGAGTCTTCCTTTTCTCTTTGGATCTCTTGTTTCCTAGATCACATGTCTTCTTCTTATTTATTTCCTTTTTTTGTTAGAGCACATTTTTTGTTATTTTCTACGAAAGATAGATGTAAATGTCTGAAAATATCTACATGCTAACCTCATGTAATTTTTAGTTTGGTTGGGTTTAGAATTCTCTTTTGGAAATCGTTTTTTCCTTTCAATTGTGAAAGAATTGCTCTATCGTCATCTAAAAATCTGTGAAGAACTCTTATGCTATTCTGATCCTGATCCTTTTAGGGTCTTATATTTTTCCTGCATTTTCATGAATTTTCATATGAGCTTTAGTATGTATCTTTTTTTCATTTGTTGTGCCAAGTTCTTGGAGGCTTCTTTTATACTAGAGACTTGTGTGGCTCAGTCTGGGATGATTTTGTACATTTTTGTTTTTGTTTCTGTTTTTGCCTTTGCTGAGTAATATGTAATGATAAGGAAAGAAAATGCAGGTTGTAAAAACATTATCCTCATTGTTTTTTGTGTGTGTGTGTTTTTTTTTTTTTTTTTTGGTCTTTTTTTTTTTTTAGTATATGTGTGGTTTTGGCGGGGGGAGGCAGCAGCTTTATTGAGATATAATTCATGTACCATAAAATTCACCCATTCGAAACAGTTCAGTGGTTTTTAGTATATTCAGAGTTGTGCAGCTGTTAACACAATCAATTTTAGAACATTTTCATCATCCCTAAAAGAAACCCATACCCATTAGCAGTCACTCCACATTTTAACCCAGACCCCACAGCCCTAGGCAACTAACTACTAATATATTTTCTATTTTTTATAGATTTGCCTATTCTGGACATTTCAAATAAATGGAATCATAATATGTGGTCTTTTGTGACTGCCTTCTTTCACTTGGCATAATATTTTAAGAGTTCATTTATGTTTTAGCAGGTATCAATACTTTATTCTTTTTTATGACTGAATAATATTTCATTATGTGGCTATACTACATTTTGTTTATCCACTCATTAGTTGATGGATATTTGGGTTGTGTCTACTCTTTGGCTATTATGAATAATATTGCCACGAACATTCATGTGCAACTTTTTTTGTTTGCTTTTCCTTCTTTTCTTTTTTAAAAATTTATGTACAAGTTTTTACATGGACATGTTTTCATTTCTCTTGGATATGTACCTAGAAGTAGAATTGCTGAGTCATATGATACCTGTGTGTTCTTTTGAGGAACTGCCTGTTTTTACAAAGCGCTGTATCCTTTTCCATTCCCACCAACAGTGTATGAGGGTTCTATTTTCTTTATTTTATTTAATTAATTAATTTATTTTTTACGCCTACAGCACCTGATCTTCCTAGGTGGTCTCCCATCCAAGTACTAACCAGGCCCGACCCTGCTTAGCTTCCAAGATCAGACGGGATAGGACTTGTTCAGGGTGGCATGGCTATAGATGAGTTCTATTTTCTTATATTAGTTTTTTTGATACTTTCTTCTCTGTTTTTTGTTCATTCTTTCTGGGATGACAATTGGTGGAATATTGGATGTGCTGCATTGATCCTCAGGTTTTTTTGATTTTTTTTCTCTCCTATTTTTCATCTCTTTATAATTCTAAGTTCTGCTGGTTGAGATTTTCCCTAGTTTATCTTCTAATCTTTTTAACTTTTTTTAATATAAAATTTTTAATTTTCTCAAGCTTCTTGTTGACTAATTTGTCCTTTTTTTATTTTCCTAAACCACTCTTATTTTTTGGTTGTAATATGTTATCTTTCTTTCTGAAGATATTAGTTACTTTTTTTTTTTTTTTACATTTTCTTCTTTTCCTTGCATTGTCTTTGTTTCCTCTGTGTCCCTTTTTTTCTCTTTGGTTTGTTTGTTATATTTTCTTTTTTGCGTTAGAGACTTTCTTCAAATGTCTGTTGATCCTAACTATCCATTCTTAAGAATGAGCCACTAAAAAGCTGATTTGAAGCAAAACTTATCGACTGATGAGTTATTATTATTGTCCAATAATAAATATACTGGTAAATGTTTAACAACCAGCTCTGTGGAGAAGACCCTGATTTTCAGCGTATCCTGATTTCTGTGGTATAACTATCCCAACTATGCCCTATATTAAACTATTAACATGTCACCAAGTGCAAAATTGGGAAGAAATGCATATAATTAGCTTTCATGAGCTCATCCTGCTGGCTCCAGCATACCACTGGCTTCATTTCAGAATAATAGGTCCACGAGTCGATGTTTTTACTGGGGGATTCCCTAAATGTCAGAATCTGTAAGTCTTTTCTCTGGAGTCATTTAGTATCTCCAGAGAAAAATCCTCCAGTCTCCTAACTGGAGGGTTTATCCCTAGCTTCCAACATTCTGGGATCAAGGCAAGAGAAGGGGGCTGTGTCGCTTCCCTACCTCTGGTGTGTCTGGTGTATTCTAATCCAGAGCCACTCTCATTCATTTTCTATAGGTAATAAACTTACTGTGTTCTGGGTCAGGCGTGGGGAGAAGTCACTTGGCTGCTTTTGGAGTGCGGGGGTCGATGGACTACTCTCTATATAGATATGTATCAGTTCCCCAGTTTTTAGTTCCATACCTCAGCCCAGTCTTCTGTGATAAATGGTACCTCGAAATCCTGGATCAATTCTCATTGGTATCCCCTTAACAGGCACTTGTGTTGTACCTTATGGTCTGCTAGTTCAGTTCCTCCTTTTTAAAATTTATCTCTTTAAAAATTTACTTTAAAGTTTATTGAAATCTCTTGTCTATCAAGGTTTTTTTCTCCTGCTTTTGTTTCTCTGTGGATTTATATCTTTTTTTTTTCTATGCTATTATTTTGGTGGGTTTAAGGAAGGAAAGGAGGTCATTTTGGGGATTGATCTGCCATGTTTAATGAGAAATCTTTCTTTTAGCTGGTATTCATTTGGTTCCCTAGGAAAGATGACGATGCATTAATGGTCTAGCGGAACAAAGAATGTCTGTATCAATGATTGTAGTTTAATTTTTGGTCAGCAGAGGAAGCCATAGGGAATATATTAATTTATCAAAATTTCAATTTTTTAATGAAGATTCTTAGCTTTGGAATTCTGATTTTGCTCTCCACATAGTCCAGGAACAATTTATAATAAAATAGAAAGAACCCAGGATTTGGACTCAGAACCTTGAGGTTGAATCCTGGTTCTACTGTTTAGTAGTTACATGGCTATGAGCAAGTTAGTCTTCTTGAGTCTCAGCATCCTCTGCTATAGAATGAGAATAAAATCCATGCCCCACTTTTTTCATAGGATTATCATAAGGACTTGGTGAGATAATGGTAATTAAAATGCTTTAAGAGACTGTAAGTGAGGAATTATGATTCACTTTTGTTTTCCCACCTATTTCAGAAGACAATGGGGGTGAGGGGTTGGGCTGGGTAGAAAGTGCAGAAAGCTCATCCTCGGAAAGGTGTGAGTTACACTCTACATGGTTAATGTGTTTTTGTGTTTCTCTTGCCTGCCTCACTCCTCTACACCTTAGCCCCAATGCTGATTACAGGCGATCTAATAGAAAGCCTGCCTAAGTATGTGGTTCAGGCAGATACACAGTTGTCCCAGCAACAGGAGCCTATCCTGACAATGACATGATTACTCTCCCCCACTTTTGTCTTCCCCAGATGCTGCTGCAGATTGCTGATGATTTTATTGAGAGTGTGGTGACAGCAGCCTGCCAGCTTGCTCGGCATCGCAAGTCCAGCACCCTGGAGGTGAAGGATGTCCAACTGCATCTAGGTATGTGGTCCATTTTCTCCCTGAGGTTTCTACACTATTGCTCCTTCAGGACCGTCAGGGAAAGCGTAGTCAGAGGAAGTTTCATGCCAGGATCAGATTTTTTGGGTTCTGAGTTTACGTATTCATTCAATAGTAGCATTAAATAGAAAAGAGAAATCCATTTATGGTAAGGGGAGTGAGCCCAGGCACTGGGTTTACCACTCTCTAGTTTATCCTTATCCTTCCTACTTAATATCTCTTAGCTCCTGCTTCTCATTTGTAAAGTAAAAATCATAATATCCTCCTTACAGGGTAATTGTGAGAATTATGGATTATGTTTGTAAAATGACTAGCGTAGGACCTGGCACAAAGTAAGAGCTTAGTAAATGTAGCTATCATTTCTTCACCATCCAAATAATAGTGTTTCCCTTCTAGTTTTTAGCCTATTTATGCATTTCCCCCTCAAAAAATTATAATCGCATTTATAATTAATTTTGTATTCTGCTTTTCTACTTAATAGACATTAAAATTCAAGTGTGAGTTTTTCTGGGTGATACTCATCTAACATTTTTGGGAGGTACTCATCTAGTATAATCCCTTGGAAATGAATAAGCCCCCTTCTGCACTGGTTACAATGCGGTAAAAAGAAAGCAAACAATCTATAACTACAAAGACAGTGGGGCCAAGTGAATGAGGCAGAAGATAGATGTTAAGGGATTCAATGGAGATCAGTCCATGACTAATTACTGAAAGACTTTCTTCCCTAGATGGAGTAAATAAGACATTTCTGGTTAATATTGCTTGTATTGATAGCAGAGGACAGACGTTTTGATTATCTATTATTGTGTAACAAATCACCCAAGACAGTAGCTTAAAACAGTAACAGTTGTTTCTTTTATTTGTTTTTTTTTTCTTTTGTTGTTTTATTTTTTACAATTTATTTAAAAATTTTTTATGCCACCCTGAACGTGCCCGATCTCATCTGATCTCAGAAGCTAAGCAAGGTCAGGCCTGGTTAGTACTTGGATAGGAGACTGCCTAGGAAAACCAGGTGCTGTAGGCGTAAAAAATAAAAAATTTATATTCTCTCTCTCTCTCTGATTTTTGTTGTTTATTTTGTTCATAAGTCTGAGAGTTGACTGGGCTTATTTAGCTAGGCAATTTTGTTAGGGATCTCATGTGATTAAAGTCAGGTGGTATCTGAGGCTCAGATTGTGTTGAAGGAAGATATATTAGTCTCTAAAGCTGCTATAACAAAGTACCACAAACTAAGTGGCTTAAAATAACAAAATTTATTTTCTCACAATTCTGGAGGTCAAAAATCTAAAATCCAGGTGTCAGCAGGGCCACACTTTCTTCAATGCCTGTGTTGAAGGATCTTTCCTTGCCTCTTCCTTGGTGGCCAGCAGTCCTTGGCATTCTCTGGCTTATAGCAGCATCACTCCAGTCTGTGCCTAAGTCTTCATATGGCCTTCTCTTTTGTGTGTGTGTATGTTTCTCCGTGTCTCTTCTCTTCTCATAGGATGCCTACCATATTGGATTAAGGGCTCACCATACTCCTATATGATCTCATCTTTACAACATGGGTTTGAATTGCATGGGTCCACTTATACACTGATTTTTTTCAATAAATATATACTTGGCTGCAGATTTTATACTGCAGATTCAGCTAACTGTGGATTGAAAACAGTATTTTCTATCCATTGTTGGGAATCATGTATGCAGAATACTGACTTAAGCTATAAGAGGAATTTTGACCACGTTGGAGTCAGTGTCCATAACCCCCACATTGTTCAAGAGTCTACTATTAGGATTTCAGCATATCTTTGGGGGAGATGCAGTTCAACCCATAACAGAGCTTCATCATGTCCATGTCTGATGTCTGGACTAGGAACTCTCAAAAAGCTAGGACTGCAAATTTCTCTCTGTCTCTCTTTCTCTGTCATCTCGCTACATGGTCTCATCATATGCAGTCCCAGGATAGCTGGATTTCTTACATGGCTCCTAAAAGCTCCAAGAATGAGTTCTCATAACCACTTGGTCTTTTCTAACCCAGTCTCCGAAGTAACACAGCATCACTTCTTAAATTCTGTTCTCTGAGGCAATTACAAAGGCGTGTCTAGGTTCAAGGGGAGGGAACATGGACTTCACCTCTTAATGAGATGACTGTGAAAAAATTTTGCAGACATATTTTAAAACCACCACGATATAAATCCATTGAAACAGAAAGTGGAATGATGATTACCAGGGGTTGGAGAGAGGGGGGAATGGGAAGTTATTGTTTAATATGTACAGAGTTTTGGTTTGGGATGATGAAAAAAGTTTTAGAAATGAATAGTGGTAATGGTTGCACAGCAGTGTGAATGTGCTTAATGCCACTGAACTGTACACTTAAAAGTACTTAAAATGGTAAATTTTATGTATATTTTGCCACGCACAAAACCACAACAGATGATATTTGAGAGTTTAGCGATCCTATTTTTAAAAATATTTTCTATGTTAATTATTGAAAATAAAATTGGAATGTCACTCTTTATTGGGTAAAAAATTAATTATCACAGAGACTAAAATATTTAAAAGTCTGTATGACCAGAACAGCTTCTGTAGCAGATCTAATGGAAGCTGAATCATAATCAGAAGATTGCTCGCAGAGCATGGGATCAGAGCATGGGGAATTAGGGAACCTGATATTAACTGGCACCAGGCCATCTAGGTCGGCTATACACACACCCTACACCTCTCGACAGATAGACTTTGCCAGTGGGGCTGTAAACTCTTGACACCTCTCTTCTGGCTGGGCTGGGTGGCTACTGCCAGTATTTGCTTCTGACCCGGTTATCTATATTTTCATAGTTGAATAACTTCCCCTTCCAAGTGACTCTTTCTTTAGAAATGTGAAAGTTAAATGAGATAATGTGCATAGACCGCTTTACTCAACACTGCTTTGTAGCAGGCATTTTACTATACATTTTCTTCACTAAAAGATGTTGCTGTTATATTAAGTAAAATGTAAATGCATACATCTTTAAATATGTTGCTATACATCCATACATGTGAGCATTCATGCCTGGTAGCTACTCTCTTTTTTTAAAGTGACTTTGCATATCCATGTTCTGATTCACTGTGTGTTGATTGTAAAGTTTAATTCCCCCCAAATAATCTTAAGTGTCGCTTTCAAGTACGGACAACAAATATTAGCAGAAGGCTTCAGACATTTTTATTTTCAAAAAAATGTTGGAAGAGAGTTGTATTTAAAATTATCTTAAAACCAAACATGAATCTCTGGTTCGCTTAATATTTTCTGTGCATTAGATACAAAGTATAGCTATGAAATCACAAATATTCAATTTGATTTAAGTAATTGCCTGTCTGGACATAACAATTTGCAAAACAAATGTTTTCAATACTCTAGAGAAGTGTGATAAAGAAGTCCTCATGTAATTCCTTTTGAATAGATACTTATTCCCTAAATAATCTTATGTAAGTACAGTTGACCCTTGAACAATATAGATTTGAACTGCACAGGCCCACTTATATGTGGATTTTTTTCAGTAAATACTTACAGTATTGGAAATGTATTTTTTCTTCCTTATGATTTTCTTAACATTTTCTTTATCCTAGCTTACTTTATTGTAAGGATATACTGTATAATACATACAATGTATAAAATATGTAATCGACTATTTACGTTATCAGTAAGGCTTTTGGTCAACAGTAGGCTACTAGTAAAGTTTTTTGGGAGTCAAAAATTAGACATGAATTTTCAACTGTGAGGAGGGTGGGGTAGAGGGTCTGTGCCCCTAACCCTCGTGTTGTTCAAGGGTCAACTGTACAGTATTTTTTGTATTGGGAATGCTTAAAGTTCAGTACACCTATTTGTGGGTTTAAGGGACCATGCAGCTATGCCATTTACTGACAAAGTAGAATAAACATAGTTCTGCCCTGTGGGAACTTCTAGTGACAATCCTACAGGATAATCATATCCAGTGGCACAAGGACATGGAGCTGTGGCATGGACATACCTATATTTATACCCATACCTATACAGACTTTCCTCTACCCTCAGGGTTCTTCTGGCTGGTCTAATAATCAAATCGACATGAGAAAGATTAGCAAGAGAAAATAACCAAATTTAATATATATGTATATATGGAAACCCCACATGCATGAGAGGTTCAGAGACAGAAATGGAAAATGGGTATGTAAGACATCCTGGGCTAGGGACGAGGTAAGGTACCCTGGGGGCTTCAAAAGCTCATTGCAGAACAATAAGAAGAGCAGACCTTTAGTAAATAGAAGTTTGCCCTGTCCTGCAGATAGGTCCAAAGAAGTTCTCTCTGATAATTTCTTATGGGCAAGGCCTCTAATTCAAATTTTTCTAGGTAGTTAAGTGAGGGAGGTGGACAGAAGTTTCTCTTGAGCCTGCAGCTAATGTCGCCTTTAGCTCAAAACAATCTACTTTCCAGAGGCACATTTTGGGGTGACTCATTCTGGATCCCTGCACTATATTTTTATCCCAGACTCTGGGGTGGCATTATGTCATTGAATGCTTTCAGCCACCCTGTCAGGTTGTTGTTACTGTTGTTACTACCATGGAAAAGATGAAGAAACAGACTCAACATCATACAGCTCCACAACAAAGCAGCAGAGCTAGGACTTGGCTCTTAACTCCAGAACTAGGATTGGCTTTCTGTTCCTACTCTCCTTTTAGCTTTGAGCATAGGAGTAAGTCCCCCTGCAGGACTACTGTTACTTAGTACAATTGATTGCTCATACTTGTCCCCCAGACCCTTGTCTGAGGGTCACACCACCTCGATGCTGCCTTCCCTGTCTCATCTCTCTGCTGGCCTCTCCCTTGCAGAGCGCCAGTGGAACATGTGGATCCCAGGATTTGGCTCTGAAGAAATCCGACCCTACAAAAAAGCTTGCACCACAGAAGCTCACAAACAGGTGAGGAGCTACGGAGCCCCAGGGCAGCTGATCCCTCGAGCTGTGTCTCAGGGGGAGTGCACTCATAGCTACTATCACTACAATTATCACTTTCCCCACAGCATGCCGTACTCTGGACTAAAGTCTGAAAGGGCAGAGGCAGCGGGACTCCACAGGAGATCAATCAGATATTTCCTTGGTACTTCCCTGTTCCCACAGGGGGTCTCAGTTTTTTCTCTCAACTCTGATGGGCATCGCTTAAAGCTATTGAATCTAGGTTTTCCAAATATGGATGGAATATATTATGGATGGAGCTTGCTCCTGCCCATCAACTTAATGAAGCCTTCCTTCATTGTTGCTGATTTGAACGTCACATATGGCCCTATGACTGAGGGCAGGTTAAGGAAAGCAGAAATACGATGTAGCCCAGACTGCTCTGCCAGGCATTCTGGCCTGTGTCCTAGCTTAACCTTTGTTCTGTCTCTCTTACTGTGGAACTGAGAGGTCAGTTCCACACCGCTTCTGCTGTGAAACAAGTTGTTCCTGTCATTGGTCAGTCTAATGGCAGTGTTGGCCTCCCTTGTCAAGGCCGTTATCCTTTCTGTCTTAATTTAACTGGCTACTCTGTTTTGAAGAGTAAGCGTATTCTTAGCTTGACAGGCCCAACTAACTGGGCAGTCTTGGTTGAGTGTCCCTTGTTTTTCTGTTATGTGGGATCTCTGGAATAGTTATGTTTCCAGAGCTCACAGAGGAAGCCAGCCCCGCAAGGAAGTTGTCAATAGCCTGAATCGAAGGACCATAGTGTTCTTCAGAAGAGAGTACCTCCAGTCGATAGATGGTCATTTTGGCTCTGCTCCCAAATTATCTACTTTTTGGCCCTATTTATGTATATACGTATGTATGTATTTATCAACAAATAATATCGGGACAATCTCTTGGTCAAAGAGAGCAAGCAAGTCAGTAATTCAGCTGTGGCTAGTAATAGTAAAATGTGAAGCCCATGATCTGAATGTTTCCCTGCTGGGTTGTGGTGGAAGTCGTTAGTGTCAGTTTCCTTCACTGCAAGTCATCAAGTTTGAAATAGCTCCAGGCTTGACACAAAGGCCCCTTTTCTTTTTTCTCCATCATCAGAGAAGAGATTAGGGTGTGTGTGGGAAGCCTAGAAAACACGTTTTGATGCCTTTCTCATAAGTCTCCAAAAGGCAAGAGCTGGCTGGCACCTTCTGCTTTTAACTTTTTTTTTGCCATTCTGCTAGCCTAGAGCAGTTTGGGTCTTTTGTTCAGTGAAATAGATCCACTGACCTATCTAAGCATCTTTGGAGCCCTGTAGCCTTCAGGTTAGAAGGATCCTGCTGAGCAGCCCTGTGCCTGTAGGTTCCTGAAGTCCAGCCTGTATGTAGACCCTGCTGCCTGCTAGCCACACGTGGACATCCCAGAAAGTTCCTGACTCATCCATGTAATGGCTTACTTCTCTCTCCTTTCAGAGAATGGCATTGATCCGGAAAACGACCAAGAAATAACACATGGAAAGGTCAGGAAATGGACAACAATGTATTTGGAGATACTTGAGCTGAGACCTCAGCCATCTCATCCTTGGATTTTTTTTTTAATGCTTTACAGAGAAGCATATATTTTTTATTAACAGTGCAGCAATATCTATAATGACTGAGAGGACCTGCCAAAAGAATAAAGCCTCCTACCCCTACTTTCGGCCCCTTTTCCCTGCCGTCTCAAAGAGGAGCAATGTATCTTCCAGAGAAGATTTTATTTGTGGTTTATTATTATAAGTAATTGAATATGGGACAAAGCAGTATGATCTTGTTTGGTGAGACAGTATTAGCAGGATTTGTAGAGGTTTTTGTTTCCTTCTCCCTTCCCCTTTTCCCTGTACTTTGTAATGTCAGTGTTTATATGAATATGACTTTCATTTGCTTTTCCAGAATAAAGAAGTTATTAATTGAAAGACACAGGGCGCATGGCTTACAGCCTCTGAAATCCCAGAGGGAATTAGGAAGAGACGCAAAACTGGATGTAACTCTCTAGTCAGCAGGTGGCAGCAATGTTATTCATTTTTGTGATTAAGGAAAAAACCCAGAGATTTTCCATCACTTTACTCCAAGGAAAGCTATACTATCAGTAGAAGTTTGAGTCTAGTTTCTCTGCATAAAATTGGGTAGAGTGACCTTCTCTCATGAGCCCCAAACTGAAGAAGCATCCTGGTTTTGGCAAAGCCTGTTTTGAACTGTTCTTTTGGAACTCCTGGAGAAAGTTGTGTTCATCCTGGGCCCGAAGAGGGGATGGCAATAGCTTTGGGCAAAGGTCTGTCTGTGCAGGTGCCTGTCTGTTCTTAGTTGTTGGCTATCTTTGATCCTGGTATTTTCACCATTGTGCAGAGGAAACCAGGCCCCTTGAGACCTCAGAGTTATGACCTTCAGTGGCTCCTAGCATCATCCTGACCTGTGTCCATCAAGCCCTTGTGGATTGTGAAGGCCTTGTGGGCTTCAGGGGGCGTGGCTTTTCCACCAGCACAGGCACGTCCACCTTGCCCTGCTTTCTGTCTCTTGAGGCTTGGCCTGCAATGGGACCCTGCTTTTCATTTCCTCCCACTCTGAGTTTGACCCCTCTCTTCACAGCCTCATAGATTTCTTGAGTAAGCAGCTCAAAGGCTGTGCTCTTGGCCGAGTTCTCAACACAGTGCCCAAAGAGGCAGCCAGCTTCAGCTCTTCTTCCAACACGACCTGTCACTCAGCCACCAGGTCACTCTTGTGGCCTACCACCAGGAAGACAATGTTGAAGCGTTTCACTTTTCTCCAGAACCTGATGCCACCAGGTGATGCTCCCAAAAGGTGTTCTGTTGGCAATATCAAATAGCAAAAAGCCTCCAGCCGAGTTTCGATAGTAGGAGCAAGTCACTGACCCCAGCAGTCAAGAAGGAACCCAGAATTAGTTTCGAATCCTTCATGGAGGAAAGGCATATTCTTGAAGGTGACAAAGGAAGTTGGGCAATTTAATGGAAAGAGCTGGGGTAGAGTCAAGAGACCTCAATTCTTGATCTGCCATGTGACAGGTAAGTGACTTTATCTATCTGAGTCCTGTCCTATCTGCATATGGAGGGGCTTGTTCACTCATCAAGCATGAGCTGAGCCTGGGCCTGGCAGTGGGCTACAGTGATGAACAAAAACACAGGGAGCAATGTAAAACTATCTTTGAGACAGAGGCTGCAAAGAAGTTCATGGGGCCAGAGGGAGGGCGTCTGACCAGTTGAGCCGTAATTTGAGGGAGCCAGCTGAAGGGATGAGGATCGCTTTCCGTGAAAGAACTGCATATATTCCAGCCCTGCGGCAGTGTGGTGAGGCGAATCGGGCCAAGTTGTGCAGTACCAGCAAAGGCTTTACGCAGAAAGTAACAGGAACCACTGAAGGATTTTAAGCAGGAACATGACGTGGTCATATTTGCATTTTGTAAAGATCACTGGTCAGGCAATGGAGAACAGGTAGACCAGAGCGGAAAGAGAGGGCAATTGTGGAAGCAGAGATTTGTTACAAGGCTATTGCCTGGATTGGAGTGGTGGTAGTTAAGTGGAGAGAAGTAAGTTTGAAGGTTGTTTAAAGTGGTGCACTTGCAGGCATTGGCAACTGGATGTGGCGGTACAGGAGAGAGGGGTGTCACCAAGTGATCTGTAAAGGATCTTCTAATTTGTGTCCATCCATCTCTGGTGCAGCTCAGCCTCCCACCCTGGGCATGAGGCCCTCTACCTCACTAAGCTAAGTAACCACACCCACTTGACTTTGATCCACAAAGCCTAGCACAGTGCTGAGCAAAGGACTTAACACATGCTGAGGTGCTTGAGGGGTAGCAGGGTGATGGATTCGTGCTCTTGCATTTTGGGAAAGTTGTTGTAGAGTGCTTACTGGGTGCCATGTGCTGTGCTAAGCACCTTCCATGGATAAGTTCCTTGTGTTTTCCCAAGAAGCCTAGAGAAGAAGGAATATGCCTAGTATGTGTCGAGCACTCTATTTGCGATATGTCATTTAATCTCATTTTACAATGAGGTAACTAAGACTTAGAGAGTTTTAAGTACCCAGGATCACAGCTAATAGTGATGGTGCTGAAATTCAGCCAAGTCTGTCTGACTTGGCTCTTAATTGTGCCCTAAACTGTCTAAGTCCTGTGGAGACAAAGAATGAGTGACTAATGAGAACAGCATATGCAAAGGCCCAGAGATGAAGTCAATGCATCAATGATTCTAAAACACAGGGTACAACATTAGAAGAGGATGGCCAGAGATAAGCAGTAAGCTTGAGGGCTGGACATTGCTCAGGCTTAGTGGTGTGGTCCAGTGCACATCTTTTGGAGGCTGTACACTGTGTATGTATGTCCTGCAGGGGTAGAGGGTGTAGTGTGGTTGGCCTAGCAGGCTGACTCTGGGCTTCCTACCCCTCTTCAGCCTGAGCAAGCTGTATCTTAATTGTTGGCCATTTTAGTGCTATGAGAAAGACTCCATCTGACAAGAGTTTTCCGATGCTGAAAACAGGAATATAAACAAAAAGTTTGAAAACCACTGTACAGGTAATGTACACTGAAGTTTTAGGTGGAGGACTGATGTGATTATATTTGCATGTTATAAGCCTCACTCTGGCTGCCAGTGTGGAAAGTGGAATTGAAAACAGGCAGGAGGGGACTAGCCAGGAAGTTGCTACAGTTAATTTGGACGAAATGTAAAAGAATAAGCCTTGAGATGTTTTCCTGAGAAAGCATTGACCAAAAGGCAGGGGTAGGGGGTGGCTGCAACAACAGGGGTGAGTTTTAAGGACACCAATGAGACCAAGAAGCTATCCTGGAGAGGGTCCCCTGTGCCTGTGTGAGGTGAAGCAGGGAGGAAGGAGGCAAAGCTGGACTAAGGTCTTACAAAAGCAAAGTCCCCTAGAGTCACCCAGTGCAGCCCCGTATTTTATAGGTAAGAACATCCAGGTCCAGAGAGGTCATGTGACCTGTCCTCGGTCACTGGGCAGGCCAGGACTCAGACTTGTGCTCTTGGTCCAGAGTCCATTCTTCTACATGGCATCCAAGGCCCCTTGTCTTGTCCCTTACCTTCCTGGTGGATGGTCTTTCCCATCAGGGATGGGCGGTGTAGAAGGCAAGGCATAGGGGCCTGCTCCTGCCACACTCACTGGAATCTTTCTTGGGCAGTTGTGTCCCAGAACTGAAGCTTCACCTGGGCCTCAGGCTCAATCTCCACAAAGTGCACAAAGTAGTTCACCGTCACCATCTGGGTGACGCTCTCAATAAAGATGCCCTCTGTATAGTGTCTTGACAGGATGATTTGGTCACAGTAGAGTCTTCTGGGAGCATGAAGCAGAACTGGTGCTGCCAGAGGTTGTCTGGGGGGCGTAGGAGGACAGCAGGGAGAAGCGAGGCCAAAGCTGCGGCTTGTACAAGCTATGCAGCCCCAGGGATAGACCCAAAGGAAAGATTCTGGAATTTTACCCTAAGTAAGAAAGCAAAGCCCAGTCCACATCTCCAGAAGTGGGTCAAGACTGTTAAGAACTTCGTTAGAATCTGGAATCCTTGTTATGTCCCCAAAGTGGTTACTTCGGTAGTCTCTGTTCTATCACAGTGATTAACAGCAAAACTCTCAAGGGAAGAATCAGGGGACTTCCACTTTGTGAATTCCACTGTGTGAGAAGCACTGCCTTTGATTTTTCATCTAATCCTTTTTAAAACCTTGTGAGTTAGGTATTCCACCGTTTAACAGGTGAGTCTACAGAGGCTTAGGGAGATGAAGTGAGTCCCATGATTAATGCATAGTGGATCTGCCCTATTTTTGGCAGCTGGGATAATGTGATAGTTAAGAGGAGATATTATTTGAGTATTGCAAGTGGATCAGATAACACAGGGAAAGGGGTGAGGGCCGGGGCTTCCCTGGCAAAGGAAACAGCATGAGCAAAGGCCAGGGCTTCAAGTGGTTTGGAATTTGGTTGAGCAAAGTGTGTGAAAATGCAGCGGGCACTACATCAGGAAGGGGCAGGAATGGGCAAAAGGATTTGGATGTCAATCTATAGGGCAGTGGTCCCCAATATTTTAGGCACCAGGGACTCGTGCTCAGTTCCTAACAGGCCACCAACTGGTCCAAGGCCCGGGGATTGGGGATGGGAAGCCGGGAAAGATTTTAGGAAGGGAGCAGGTAGGTTAAATCTGTAATTTAACATGATCCCTTATAGCAATATGGATGCTGAATCACCAAGGAAACCCTAGAGGCCTGAGACTCTCAAGAGGAGTGACAGTCTACACTAGAGACCAGGAGGCCTGAACTGTGACAATATTGGCAAACTGGGGCCTGTTCCAGGAGGGCCTGCTTCTGAACAATGGTAGGAGGTGAGGCTCCATCTCTCAGGTCAGCCTGCTGTTCCCAGCCTCCGCCCTTCCCTCCACTGCTGTTCTCTAGCCAGACTCACCCTATCAAAGCCACTTAGTCTCCAGAGGTTTTGCCACATGGAGGGGCCTTGTGAGGGTGGGATCAGAAACCTGAGGTTTGGTAGGACCTTGAGGCCCAGGGGTGGATAAAGCTATCGGAGCACTCAGCTGGCCCAAGTTCACAAGTTCAGCCACATCAGTTTCCCGCCCTTTTAGGTCCTTGTTTACGAAAAGGACAAGATCAGCCTGACCTCACAAGGTTGCTGCAGGGTTAATAAGCCATTAGCAATAGAAATAGCTCATGGTGCATGAGCCCCACCATGTGGTAGGGGTTCATATATCATTTAATCCTCACAACAACATTGTGAGACTTGAAACTATTATCATCCCCACTTTACAGATGGGAAATTGAGGCTGAGAAAGAGATGTATGACTCCAGCCTGCTGAACATTTCTGGAAGGAGGCAGCTAGGGACAATGGGCTTTATCTCTGCTTTGGAGGTGGATCCCACCCTGGGTAGCTGGGGCTTCAGGCTTGTTCTCCAAAGCTCAGTCAGGATTTTGAGAGGGGAGAGGGTTAATTTTCTCTTCTTCTCTTTTTCCAGGGTTGTGGGGATTTGTTTTGAGCACCTGACAGCCAAATCTCCACCTCTAACCCCAGGATTAGCTGCTTATTTGCCAAATAAGCTTCAGTTTAGACTTACACTTCTGTCTGGGGAAACTCCTGGAAATTAGAAACCACAGACCACCTTGAAGATCATTTTCTTCTTCATTCTAGTTGCTCAGATTTCCCATAAATTCCTAGAAAGTGCCCAGATCTTATTTGTCTCGGGCTCTTGCCTCTGGGCCTCAGTCTCCATATCGGAAAAATGGAATAATCATAGTAACTATCTCACACAGTACATAAGAGGTGCTCAGTCAGTGCTGACAGCTGTTTCTTCTGCCCAGATCTCTGCTCTTAGCTTGGCTCCTTCTTCAGGTTTCAGCTCAAGAGTTATCTCATCAGAGAGGCCCTCCCCATCCAGCTCTAAAGGAGCCCATCACTCTCAGTCCCATCTCCATCATCGGTGGTCTTTATAACACAGCTGGAAATAGTTTAGTTCACTTATTACTTCATGTTTTTCTCTCTCTTCCACTAGAATGTCAGCCCCAGGGAAGGCTTTTCTGTCATGTTCGTCATCAGGACTCCAAAGCCCAGAACAGAACAGATGCTCATTTTAAAAATTTTGATGAAGGAATGATAATGTGCTCTAAAAAAAAATCATTTTCCTTTCCTGGCCCAAGTGTTTCCATCTGTGAAATGGGGAAAATCGTGCTAACCTTGCAAGACTGTCATAAGGGTGAAGTGAAGATGTTTTTAAAAGGAGGTAGGGAGAAGGCAGTGCACAGGAGACCCACCTGGCCCAACCGCCATGAGGAGGAAGCTAAGAAACTTACCCTGATTGAAAACCTCCCAAGAGCCCTAAGATGGAGATTAGCAGTCACCTGTTACTGAGAAGGAATCTGAGGCTCAAAGAAGTGGAATAACTGGCCCCAGGTCACAAAGTAAATTAAGTGGTTGTGTTCTTTTTGCTATGGCAACTGCCCATGCCCTTCTGTGCCCACTGGCACAATGACATCCCTAAGACACCCCCTCTACACATGTTGAGACTCTTCTCAACATAACCACCATCTCCTCTATGAAGCCTTCCTTGATTACTCCAGGACATTCTCTGCCTGGCAGTTTCTGTTGCACATTAGGTTCCCCAGGAAGCAGATTTTGAGCTGGTGATTAGTATGTTGATTTTTTAACAGCTCCAGGGTTAGAGGCACTGACCTCCCACACAGTAAAAAATCTGCGTATCACCATACTTGGCCCTCTGCATACACAGATTCCCAGCCATGGAGTTCACCCTTGAATAACGTGGGTTTGAATTGTGCGAGTCAATTGGAAAAATCCACGTATAAGCAAACCCACACAGTTCAAACAGTTCAAATCAATGCTCTTCAAGGGTCAACTGCATTATTCAGATTAATATCTGCTTGGGGGAGGAAAGCAGGATTGAGCAGAGGGATATCACAACAGTGGCTTTAATAGATCCCACAATGAGTGGTAAAGCAGGGTTTGACCTTCAGAGTTGTCTGGAGTTTGGACAAAAGGGTCGCCCCCTCCCCCCTTAGATCACCCTGAAGGGTGGGCAGTTCCCAAAGAGTGTGGTTCCTCCTCCCCACAGCACCCCAAGCAGGTAAGGGGTGGGGGTGAGGGTGGGGGTAGGGGAGGAGGTTATGGGTTCTTCAGCCAGGCTTTCCAGATCATTGGGTAGCAACAACCACACCTTAATCCCATGCTCAGACTCATCCAAGCCTGAGGACCTAGGGAGGCTCCAAGCCAGGCTGGCCCTGAAATTCCCTGCACCCACCCTTGCCTGTGCAGAGGCGTGCAGACGCCGAGTTTCAGCATCCAAGCCCAAGAACACTGCTGGAAATGGCCACATTCTGGCCAAGAGAAGAAAGAGTGGTGATGACAGTTCTTGTCATTCAGTTCTCAGCATGTGGCAGGCTCTGGCTGAACATATCCCATCTATTATCTCATTCATGCACCCCTATCCTTCCTGCCCCAGGTAAGTCTTTTATGAGGAAACAGGCTCAAGGACAGGAAGCTGCATACCTGCCTCTAGACCCTTCTGGTGGAAAGGGGCTGAGCTCTAAGACCCCAAAATCCAAGAGACGTAACTGTGCCAGGAAACTTTATATGAACGCTTTGGGTACAGTCTGCCATTTGCTCTTTGGAGAGACACTCTCTCCATCCCACCAGCATTTCTGAGGTGGGCACTGCTTAACCCTTTCCCTCCCACAGTCAACACTGGCATGGGCCTGCATGCTGCTTCCTGCTGCGGGGCCTAGAGATTTGAGTCTTGTCGATGAGCCGAATGCCCCCCCAGCCCTCCTCCAGCTTGATATCCCCCTGCTGCAGGGCCTGCTGAATGGTGCCGGCGAGCGTGTCAAAGGCCAGGTCCACATTGCAGTTATCTTTGGCTGAGGTCTCCATGAAAGCCATACCCAGAGAAGCAGCCAGCTCCTCTGCCTCCTCGGCTGAGACACAACGGGTGCTCTGCAGGTCACTCTTGTGGCCAACAAGCAGAAAGATGGCCTTGTCAGGGCCCTGAGTAGCCATCACTTCCTGGTGCCAGTCTCGGATGTGTTCAAAGGACTTTCTGTTTGTCATATCAAAGACCAGCAGTACACCCACCACGTTCCGGTAAAAAGACCTGGTGATGCACCTGATGGGGTTGGGGAGTAAGTTGGGAGAAGCTTATGCCTTCAGAACATCCCCCAGAGGCAGGACCTTCCCTCCATCCACTGACTGCCTCACCCCTCATCCCCATTTCACTCTGCCCTGTGCTTCAGTCTTCCTGGAATCTGTGTCTCTCCCAAGAGACTGCATGCTCCCCAGTCATGGAGCAAGTTTGATTCACATACTCTCCTGACCATTCCTCCATTCCTGGAGGAGGCCTGCTGATTTCCCCATTGCAGGTCTGCATCCCCATTCTCTGCCTGGCAAACTCCTATGGATTCTTCTGGGCCAACACAAAGCTCTCCTTTCCCATCTTCTTGACACTTCCCTCTCTGTGGGCTCTCTCAGCATCCACATCATTCAGTCCTCCCCTTTCAATGTCAGAGGTCTTTTCCCCCTACTCCTAAGGCCTGAATGTCCCCTAGGGAGGCGCCAGGTCTCAAGCATCTGGCCCAGGGGCTTAGCCCACCACCTGTATTTGTAGGTTGAATGGCTTAAGAGTGGACGATCCGACACCCAGTGCAGGGTCACCCACACCTCTACTTTGGCCATTGAGGCTGGCCCTTCAGGAGGATTCCCATAGCCCTGTGGACCTGTGTTGATCCCAGAACCCGAGGTCCCTCACATTTTCGTCCCTTCCTGGTCCAGCTCACACCCTCCGCACCCTGCCCCACCAGGCACCTGAAGCGCTCCTGGCCCGCGGTGTCCCAGAGCTGCAGCTTGACACGCGGACCCGCGCGTAGTTGCAGCGCGCGACTGTAGAACTCGACGCCCACCGTGGGCGCTGACTCGGGCTCCGGCTCCGGCTCCGGCGTCCCGGGCCCGCCCTCCACGTACCGCCGCAGCAACGACGTCTTGCCCACAGCCGCGTCCCCCAGCAGCGCGATCCGAAACTGGTAGCGGCAGTCCCCTGCCTCCATGGCCCGTCTGGACTCCCCTAGCCCGGCCGTCATTGTCCCGCCCCAGCCCTAGTCCAGGAAGGCTGGCCCCGCCCCACTCCCCGCCCCCGCCGCCCCCGCCCCAGGCGGCCACTGAGCAACCAAAGACACACAAAGGACTGCAGAGCCTGGAACGTTTTCAGCACAAGGGGACCGATCCCCGAGGAAGTTGCTGGTGGAAGCACCTAGGAAAGTCACTTACTCTCTCTGAGCCTCAGTTTTCTCCTCTGTAAAATGGGGATAATAGTAACCCCTAGTTCAGATGAAGAGAATTAAACTAGATAATGTAGGAAGGACGACTAGGGAGGAATGATAACCAAACATGCATTGGCCTGAGACGAACTGTGCTAGAGCGGCATTCATCCATCCGTTGGGATACTTTCTTTCTCCACGTCCCTCTCCTGTTAGTTCCCCCTTGGGCCCCTGTTGCTGGACCTGGAGACACCACTCTAGAAAGCTGATGGTTTATGAGGTGCTACCAAGTTCCTGCCCAGGTGTCCCTTTCCTGGAGCCCCACTGTGCCTCCCATTGACTGTTGAGATTCGATGTTCACCAAGCCCCCACTGCTTCCTCCCAGCCTACCTGTGCTGGACCCCAAGGCCCAGAGAAGAACTGGTCACAGCCAGGTAAAGGAGGCAAGACAGACACAGACAGACAACTGTGATTCCAGAGAGAGTGCAGTTGGCCTGTGGACTGGACAGCTAACATTTAAGAGGCCAAATGGTCAGTTACTTATCTTGTGTGGGCAACAACCCTTTGAGAGGGCCATAGTGTGTCCATTTTAGAGCTAAGGAGACTGAAGCTCAGATGTGTGGCTTGTCTCGGGTCCCATAGCAGAGCTGGGCCTCATAACAGGTTTGTCTCACTCTTCATTACTCTCTCCATGTACCACAAAAGGGGACTGCAAAGTAAGTCCCAAGAGGACATGGCGTCAGGTCCCACTTGGGCTAGGAGCAAGGGGAAGGCAGGCACATCTGCTTCCAAGATCCATTCCATCCTTTCTAGTCTGGCCTTCTGGCAACCCAGGACATCAAGGCTGGACTTCTGGCTGGTCCCAGATAAGCGGATTTTAACAGTTTAACTTGTTTGGGCAAATTGGTGGGGTGGTAGGGAGTCCTCACTGTTGCAAATATCACATCATCACAGTTCCTCCTTGCACAACTGAGTGAATAGGAGTTGTTATCTTGATCGTTTTTACAGATGAGGAAACTGAGGTTCAAAGAAGTAACCAGCAATGAAGACTGAGACTAGCGTCCAAGTCTACCCAGCGCTAAAACCTTGTTTGCTATTTCTGTTTCTGGCTAGACAGTTTGGGGATCTGGGAAGGCCCAGGTTTTCTTCTGGCCAACCCTAAACAAATCAATGAGTAGCCATACTGTCAGGTCTCCAAGTAATCCTGGCCCTTGGCCCCGCTTCAGGGAAAACATGAAGGAATGTCTGTGCTCGCCTCTTACCTCCAGGAGTAGGAGAGAGAGGAGCCTGAGAATCCAGGAACCAGAAGGCACCTCAAGAAGGATCCGTGTTGGAGGGATTGTCTTCTGTCGGTACTGCCCAAAATGGGAGTCTGCTCCACTATCACCTGCCCTTACCAGTTCCTCCATCAAGACATTCTCTCCACCTCACTCTATTAGGCTGAAAAATATTTATGTCAGGTCCCTGCAGATGCCCCCAGCCCCTTATCTACCACTGGTGCTCTGAGCTCCAGCCATGCTGAGCATCTTTTCTCAGCCTCTGCCAAGAACACTCCTCTTCTGCTCTTCAGAAGACTAACTAATCCCTACTTCAGGTCTTAGGAAGCCCCTCACTGACTGGCCACTGAAGTCATGTGCCCTTTTGTTCACTGTGATGTCTGTCTCCCTCATAGGATCAAGCCCCTTGAGGGCAGGGGATCAATGGTTGTATCCTTAGTGCTGACACAAAGCAGAACTCAGTAAATATTTATGGTTGAATGAATTAATGAAAGTAGATAAGTGCTATTTATTCATTCATTCGTTCAGTCAGTCAATCAGTCAAATACCACAATAGAGCAGGACTCAGGGAGATATAGGGTCAGAGAAGATCTTTTGGAGGAGGTGTTGCTGAAGGTGGGTCTCCAAGGACAACTGGGAGCTGGGGAGGTCAGGGAAGAAGGGCAGTTGGACAAAGGCAGAGTCAGGAAACAGCTTGAAATGCAGTCTGAACCCAGCCTTCCCAGAAGTCTTTGTGGTCAGCACATGTGGACAGTGCACTGTCAGCATTGGGTTCTTTGAACTTCCTCTCTGATATGCTTCTGCTGTGGGCTGGGGTCATGTGCCTGCCTCTTCCTGCACCTGGCCCTTGAATCCAGATGTCAGCTGATCTTGCTACAGACTCACTGTGTGACCTGGGGCAAGTCATCTCTCCTCCCACCCCTGCTTCCCTTTCTATTAAGTGAGGCAAACAGTGGCACCCGCCTCATAGGGTAGTTCTGGAAGTCAACATAACATAGCAGGTAAGGCTATGCACATTTGCAATAGACAGATCTGGATTTTAGTACCAACTGCCACTTGCTAGCGATGTTACCTTGGCCAAGTTTTATTCGTTAATTCATTCTTTCACATAGTAATTATTTCAATAGTGCTAGCTGTCTCTTATGTACCGGACACTTACTTACATAGCAGTGAAAATAAAAAGACACAATTCTTGTTCTTGGGGAGCTCACATGGTAATAGAGAAGAAATAAATACATATATAATGTGAGGACAGGGAGCAGTAAGTGTTATAAATAATAAGCAGGGAAATGGCTTGAGAGGTGGCAGGGTGTTATATCAAATTATGGTAGTCTGACGTGACATTTGAACAGAAACTCAGGAGAAGTAGGGAGTGAGTAGTGTGGCTGTCAAGGAACCTAATGCTGACAGTGCACTGTCCACATGTGCTGACCACAAAGATGCAGGGAGGCTAGTTCCAGACAGAAAGAACAGCAAGAGCAAAGGTCCTGACATGGAAGCAGGCAAAGAGCAGAGAGACTGGGAAGAGGGAGCAGAATGAAGGAGGAAGCAAGTGATGGGCAATGACGGCCGAGAGGAGGAAGAGCCAAATCATCCGTGGCCTCAGAGGCCATCCTGGAGTCTTTGGCTTTTATTCCAAATGTGTTGAGAAGTCAGTGATTTGGGGGCAGGTAAATTACATGATCTAAATTTTTTCTTGCTTACTTTTAAAAAATAATCTTTATTGGGGTATATTGATACACAAACTGCACATATTAAAAATGTACAATATAAGGAGTCATGACATAAGTGTATACCCCATGAACCCATTACCATAATCAAGATAATGAACATCTCTCACCCCAAAAAGGTCCCCCATGTCCTTTGTAAGTTCTGCTCTCCTGATCCCCACTAATTTTCTCTCCTGGGCAACCACTAATTTTCTTTCTGTTACTAGAGATTACTTTGCATTTTCTAGAAGTTTATGCAAATGAAATCATAATATATGTATTCTTTGGCTTCTTTCACTCAATAACATTGAGATTTCATTAATTTCGATGCACATATAAAGCATGTTCCTTTTTATAATTGAGTAGTATTCCACTGTATGGATATACCACCATTAATCGTCTCCTGAAGGACATCTGGATTGTTTCTAGTCTTAAGCATTACAAGTAAAACTGCTGTGAACATTCATGTTCAAGTCTTTGTGGAGATGTAAGCTTTCATATCTCTTGGGAAATACCTAGTAGGGCAATGGGTGGGTTATATGGTAGGTGCATATTTTACTTTTTTAGAAACTGCCTATTTTCCAAAGTAGTTGTACCATTTTATACTCCTGGACACTGTATGAGAGTTCTATTTGCTCTACTTTCTTATCAACATTTGATATTAGCTACTTTCCATTCCATTGGATTTGTGGTGTTATCTCATTGTAGTTTTAATTTGCATTTCGCTAATGACTGATGGTGTTGAGCGTCATTCATGTGTTTATTTGCCATCTGTTTATCTCCTTTAGTGAGGTGCCTTTCAAATTTTGTGGCCTTTTTTATGGCCATTTTTTTTAATAAGTGAGTTTTTCTTTTTACTGCTGAGTTTTAGAAATTCTTTTTGTTCTAGATACAAGTCCTTTGTTGAATGTTTTGCAACTATTTCCTCCCAGTTTGTCTCTTGCTTTTTATTTTCTTAATAATGTTATTTGAAGATCAAGTGTTTAATTTTTATAAAATGTAACTAATAATTCAACATCAATAGATCCTAGCCAGTGCTATAAGACAAGAAAAAGAAATAAAAGGCATCCAGATTGAGAAGGAAAAAGTAAACCTATCTTTATTCACAGATGTGAAAAATCCTAAGAAACTTCCAAAAAAGCTATTAAAATTAATAAGTGATTTTAACAAGGTTGCATGATACACATGCAAAATTTAATTCTATATCTGTATACTAGCAATGACCATTTGGAATGTGAAATTGACAATAATAATACCATTTACAATAGCATCAAAAATATGAAACACTTAGGGATGAATTTGACCAAAGATATACAAGATACAAGACCTGTATACTAAAAATTACAAAACACTGTTGAGAAAAATTAAAGATGATCTAAAAAAAAAAAAAGGAAAGTATACCATCCTCTCATGGTTGAAACTCAATATTAAGATGTCGATTCTTCCCAAATTAATCTATAGAGTCAATGCAATACCAACCAAATACTAGTAGGCTTTTTTTTTTTTAAGCGAGGTGACCCTTGGTTGACCTCACAGACGGCAATCTGTGAACTTGTCAGTTTACAATCCCTTATTTTTTATTTTTTATGCCTACAGCACCTGGTCTTCATAGGTGGTCTCCCATCCAAGTAACTAACCAGGCCTGATCCTGCTTAGCTTCCGAGATCAGATGGGATTGGGCTTGTTCAGGGTAGCATGGCTATACACCCAGTAGGCTTTTTTTAAAAAAAAACTACAAATAAGCTGATACTACAATTTATATGGAAACGCAAAGGGCTTGAAATAGCTAAAACAATTTTGGGAAAAAGAAAAAACAGTTGGATGACATACTACCCTATATCAAGACTTATTAAAAAGCTATAGTAATAAACACAGTGTAGTATTGAGTACAGAAACATATCTACACATCTGGTCAATTTATTTTTAACAAATGTGCCAAAGCAATTAGATGGAAAAAGACAACTTTTTCAACAAATGAATGTGGGACAATTGGATGCCATATGCAATAAATAAATAAACCTTGACTCCTATCTCACACTATGCACAAAAATTAACTCAAAATGAATCACAGATCCAAATATAAGAGCTAAAACTATTAAACTTCTAGACGAAAACAGAATAAAATCTTAACGTTCATGAGTTAGGCAAAGATTTTAAAACTAGTATACAAAAAAGCATAAACTACAAAAGAAAAAAATATATTGGATTCATCAAAATGAAAAACTTTTGTTCTTTTAACACCCTGGCTGGTGTGTTGAGCCCAGAGTGTGGGGCGCAACGAGACTAGAATCAGGGAGACTAGTTAGGAGACTGCTGCTGTCTTGTGGGCAGGCGATAATGATAGCATCAGTGAAGGTGGTAAGAAACAGTGATTCCTGAGACATCTTAAAGGTGAACACGGGATTTGCTGAACGATTGGACATGAGATGTTAGAAAAAGAGAAGAGTTCAGGATCACTCAAAGGACATACTGAGAAGGGGAAGAGCAGGTTAGCAGGAAGAAAGGCTGTGTTCTGAGAAGCCTATTTATTAGATATCCAAGTGTCTAGAAGCAGCATTATATAAGGTCTGGAGCGCAGGAGAAAAGTAGGGCTGGAGACACACATTTGGAAGTTATCAGAAAGTTTCTTACCTTCTTAGTCTGTTGCCTTCTCCAGAAAATGAGAAAAATTGTAGTGCCTACTTCCTAAAGTGTACATAAAGGTATAAATTAATGAATAGATTAAACACAGAATGGTGCTTAATTCTTGACAACTACTATTTGTATATTGAAACTTATTCATTCGATGGACAAAACATGCACATGTGCATGCACATAGCGATTATGAGTGTGGTCTCTGGCGTGGACTCCTGGATTTTAGTTTTTACCTCGCTAGCTAGCTGTGTGATCCATTCCTCAGTTTCCTTATTTGTAAGGACATAATTATAATACCTATACATAGGGTTATTATGAAAAGTAGCTGAAATAATCGCGCATAGTTTATTAAGGACCCAGAAAAGGTATTTATCTATTAGTAGAAAAGACGAGCCTTGAATAAATAATGCATTCATCTCACCAGTCATCAATCGCCTCTTCCTAAGATGCCCTCCCAAGACTCCTCTCCAAGAAGACACAGAGCCCCTCCCCGAAACACTCAGCCGCTGCCCCTCTTCAGGCCCACGGCGATCTGGGATGAGTCCATTCCCAGCTTTGAAAATCTTCCCAGACTGAACTCCAGGGGGCACGGCGAGTCTGAGTCATTTGTAGGCCCAGTGCCCTGTACAGGTCGTCCAGTGAGTGCTGAACGAAGGCGAAAGAGCCTTTTAAGACCTTGAAAAAACCGTTTACTTGGTTCCTCTATTCCCTGTGGAAAGGTTCCCTCCCCGCACGCACGTACGTGGAGCTGGAAGCCGGACGCTCCACCCAGCGCAGGAGAGAAAATGGACTACAACTCCCAGCGGTCTGCGCCGCGCGCTGCTCCAACTGTCAGGCGCGGCCGCGAGAGGCAGGGCCTATATAAACACCCGCCCGGCGTCCCCACGCCCTTTCTCCCGGCCGCCGCGGTCTTGGTGTGTGCTCCCGCAGGGAAGCCGGCCTGTTGCCATCTAAGCCCATCCTCTACCAGACCCACCGCCCTTAGCCTAGCCGCCACCTGTCCCGCACTCGCCGGGGCTGCCTCCCAAAGCTGCGAGATGTTGAGTACTGCACAGAGGAGCCGGGCCTCCTGGCCTGCTGGGGTCGAGGTCCGAAAGGGCATGTCGGCTTGCATGCGCAGGGAGAGTGGATGGAGCCCATGAGAGCCGCGCGCCCTTCTCCCGCCTTGGCCCGCACAGCCCTGCGCTCTGGTGTGACGGTGAGTAACGCGGGTAACGCCCGGTGCACACCAGTCCTGGGCCTGAAATGGCTTAATTTTGAGGAGGCCGCGTGGTGGTGTCAGCCAGACTTTGAACTGGATCTGCCTGTGACCGCTACTTGCTGGGTAATTTGGGTAAGTCACTTAACCTAAATTATCCGGCTGCACAACACCTATTAAGGAGGTCACCCTGGTGCATTTGAGGACAAGGTTTTCTGGAGTAATTCCTGTCCTATTTTGAATCCTGGTCCTGTCACTTTCTAAATTGACTGGCGACCTTCAACAAGGAAACGTAATTGGTTCAAGCCCATATCTGTAAAATGGGTGTGGTAAAATGGTCCTTGAGACAAAACACTGGCACATTGTAAAATAAAGTGGTAACATTGTAAAATAAAGGGACCTATAGGATATTTGTGTTCTCTTGGTCTCCAGAATGGCCTAGTAGATGAATTTCAGTAGGCAGTAAGGTTGCACAGGATTTAGATAAGTCTGAGAGTCTAGTAGCACTTGGGGCTGCCCTGGGGATGTGACCTAAATTGCCTTGTGGCCCTTATCGAAGCTGCAGCTGCTTCCACATAGCTGCTGTGGTCAAAAAAGGAGCCCATAGTAAGTTTTCCTTGACGGTCGCCGTTCTGTTTGCTGTAACTGATCTGCAACATTTCGGGAAAAGACAATTCCTATCGTACCTGCCATTTCTCAGGTTTAAACGGACACCTGTGTTAAGATGGACGCGTTCCCAGAGGCCAGCAGAAACTTTAAGTTGGCGGGGGCCTTTGTATACAGTCAACAGAATAAGACTCTTGAGAAGTAGCTTGTTGAGGCCAAGACAGTATGGAGGCCATATGGGAGTGAGCTAAACACATGTGTACTGGGAAAATCCAGTGGCACTGGCACAGATCTTGTCAGTGCTTTAGGCCCTCAAAAACTTAAGGCGTCAGTACCAGGACTAAAAGGCCAGTCAAGCCTTTATGATTTTGAAGACCAAACGAAGGTACAAAAAGATCACTCAGGACAATTGTGTTCTCATCTTAGCTGTGCCTGATGAAGATTGCAGGATGACAAGTTGCTTTCTGGTCGGTGAGGACTCGGGTCAGGATGTGCTGGAACACAACCACCTCAGAACCTGGTAGGTTTCTTGAGAGTAATTGGCAGCTACTTGGTTGGGCATTACAGCATGTTCCCAAGGGCCGTGGCTGGTTGTAGCCATGGGATCTCCAACTGCATGCTAGAGCAACCTGGAGAGACTTTGACAGCTCAGGTCAGCGTAATACCTGTAGCTGCCACTCGCCTTTCCTATAACCTGTCAGGATCTGGGCTGGAAGCCTTCCACCTGCATACAGGTGTTTCCATTAACATCCACGTAGATAGGGGTGTATTGGATCAACTTTTTGGTTTAGACCTTTCCCACTTTTTCTGCAGGTTGACCCCAAATTTCCTGGCAGTTGTCTGATACTGAAGAACCTGAAGATAACCAGATTGTGGCTCTCCTTATGCTTTAGAGTAAGGTAAAGTTAGATGTTGTACATCCTGACCTTCCAGTTCCCTTTCCCATCAGATCTGAACACCGGTCTTGGTGGTCGTAAAAGGAGGAAAAGTAATACTGAAGTTGGCCTCACAGTGTTTATAGTCTGCCGTATATATAGCATGTGGGCTCGTTTCACACAGAGTTGAAGTCTCTGAACCTGTTTCCTCCACCCTGGTAAAATTGGATAATTTTACGGAGGATGTATGTGAAGCTCTGGGCATTTTGTGTAGTGATTGCTGGCTAATACTTCTGTAATTGGGAGGGATTTACCGATGGCTTTCTTGCCTCTTGATTGATAGTGTCCTCCTTTTTTTAGATTTGTTACCAGTAAGCAGTCTTCCTCTAGTGTTGGATCTACATTGTTGGATATGTTGAAGCTGTATCACAACTTCCTTGGAGCTTCAGGTAGCACTTAACTGTTGTGCACCCTAAGAAGTGTAGCAAATAGATATAAGGCTACTCAGGTCTATGTAAAGATCTCAGCTTTTTAATACATTATTTACACTTGTCTTGTGTGCTATATGTTAACTGTTGATGGCCAGAGAACAGAAATGTTTATGGAATGATTTGGCCAGTTAGATTTGTCCACCTTTAAGTCCCAGAGCATGTTCTGTGAGTAGAATGCAGCAGAGGGGACAGCCCTGCATGTTGGGCAGCCTGGGCAGGTTGCTGTGAATATACTGTATAGTGGTTCAGTTGTTTGGGGTAAACTCAAACCAAACCAATGAAATCTTACCCCTCCCCAGGGAGAATAGATGGATTGGGTATCAACATGTAGTTTCATCTAGCTCAAGGTATTTTTTTAGGGTGACTGGTCCAGGATGAAACCTAATCTGAGTGGACATCTATGGATGATAAATGCGGATATGGGACTGAGACCAGCTCTTAGAAAAATACCTGCGAGTGGCATTGATTAATTGGGGCAATATTAACACCCTTGCTTATACTTTCCAGGAGAGAAGCTCTATGGGACGAGGCAAGCTAAAAGACAACAGGTTTGGAGGAGAGACTATTCCAAGAGCAGCTAAGTAACAAGAAATCCCCTGACTCATCCTCTCTGCCCTAGGGCCTGCTGGTTCTTGAAACAGGCCGGAAGCAAGCATGCAAGACATTTTCTTGGTATTTGAGGCTGGTCTCCTGTACATCTTGCCCTGTGGCAGTGGAGGCTTCTGTTGTGGTAAATTCCCTTAATAAAACTTGATATAATGCTGGAGTTGTCAGTTTCTTTCTTCAATCTCAGCTACAAGAAACTTTCCCAAATTGGTAATAGGTAGAAACAATGATTTTTTTTTTTGCTCATGCTGGTGGTACCTGGCAGATAAGTGACCAAAAAAAAAATTAGGTGTCATTTTCTTGATGTCCTTTCACATTGTTTTCTCCCTATCCATAGACCCAACTGTATTATAGTCTCAATTTCATTAAAACTGATCTTTTAGAATATAAGTCATAACTGCAATTAGATACATTTCTCCTAAGATGAGTGCTTCCTTAAAGATCTTTGAAGGCTTTTTATGGCATAGGTACTTTGACTTAGCTGTACCTTACTTACCTCAACCACCCCCCAAATTCCTCTGGCACAAAACTAAGAAATCAGATGCAGATTTCCAGCATAGACCCAGACTTCAGGAGGGTCCTGGGTCCTGGAGATGACTACGTTGGGAAGTGGGATTTCTTGATTTGGAAAGTATCAAGCGATATGTAGGAGGTCTTCAACGTATTGTAGCTGACTCCCATCCCTTCCTACTACACACTGGGCTATTCAACTTTCTCAACTGGGATAGTCTTTACTAGTGACCAAACTGGAAGCAAATGTTGGAGCGGGAGGGAGAACCTGAATAGCAGATGAAATTGCCCACCGGATGACAGCAGTTAATTCTTGCATTCTGATTCCAGAGAACCTTAAGGATTTGTAACCTGAGAAGAGTCCCTGGCTTTACTGATTCGTATGATTAGTAATTCCACTTAACCTGGTTAATAATTCCCAACTGGATTAACTACCTGGATAAATGATTATTTTTCAAAAACATCGGAGCCTTATCTAACCACATTCAATAGCTGGTCTCCAGGTTTTCAAACTCAAACAGCTTACTCTTTCAAATGAAGGCAGAAGTGTTGCAGTAATAGTCATAATCTCAGGAAACTTGATTCTTAAAATCTTACAAAACATTTCCAAAAGTAAAAGTTCTTGAATTTTTGAAGAGTCTCTTATCTCCTTCACATAGTCCATTCTGGCTTCTTTTATCCTGGCTACATCATGGCAGGTATCTCTGAAGACACTGTGTCCAAGGGCTGCCAGTGACAGTCCATCAGTGCATCGTATAGTTCCTCACTCTGCTCCATGAATTCCTTGTTGGCCTCAGTCACATCCAGTTGCGGCATGGGGTCTGGAAGAGAAGCAAGGATGCTTTAGGAAGCATCAAGGAGAGAAGTACTCAGAAGCCACAAGAGACTTCGGTTCAGTGCCCTGCTCTCCAGATTTCCTGTTTCCTAGGGCAGGTTCCCTGTCTCAGTTCCACATTCATGGGCTGATTATAACTGCCTTGCACATTTCCTGTGAGGATGAAAATAGGATGATGTATGTAGGTAGTGGAACATATAGTTAGTACTCAAATAATGGTGGCTGTTCCAATTCTATTAAAAGCTACACCTATATCTAGCCATCACATGCCCTGGATTTTCTGGTGTGGTTCTTATTTCAATTTTGGGTTTGGAAAATCATCATTCTTAAAAGAATATCACATAGCATTGAAAAATGAACCTTGGCTGCACACAACTTGGATGGATCTCACAAAATGCGTGTGTTGAAATGCATATACACAAACACACTGGTTCATTAAAACACATTTTAAAACTGGAAAATTAAAGAGACCTAAATAAACAAAGACATCCCACATACTTGGATTGGAAAACAATTTTGTTAAGATGGCAGAATTCCCTAGATTCAATGCTATCTATCAAAATTACAGCTGCCTTTTTATTTATGTTTTGGCAGAAAATAGCAAGGTGATCATAAAATTTATATGAAAATGTTAAGGGACCTGGAGCAGCCAAATCAAAGTTCAAGGACTCACACTTCCCCATTTCAAAACGTATTGCAAAGCTACAGTAATAAAGACTGGCAGTGGCCTAAGAATAGACATCAATCAATGGAACAGAATTAAGAGTCCAAAACCAAATCCATACATTTATAGTAAACTTTTCGACAAGGATACCAAGACAATTCAATGGGTAAAGAATAATCTTCAATAAATGGTGCTAGGCCAACTGTAACTGTATAGTGACTATGTTAACTAGAATTATTGTGGTCATTTTGCAAATTGAACCATGTACATCTAAAATACATTATACAAATAAACACTAATGTTATATAATGTATGTCAATTATACATAAAAAAGACTACTATTATTGTTTAACATCTTCTACTGAATATTTTATCTGTACTGATTATCATCATTGGGAATAAAATCTTTCAAGTAAAATTACTGATTCAAAGGTTATAAACATTGTAAGAACTTTTTATAAATTTGTATTTATTAGTGCGATGGTTAAATTTTAGTTGTGAACTTGGCTAGGCTATGGTGCCCAGTTGTTTGGTTAAACACTAGTCTAGATGTTGCTGTGAAGGTATTTTGTAGATGTGATTAACATCTGCCATTGATGACTTTAAATAAAGGAGATCATCCTCAATAGTGTGGGTGGGTCTTATCCAATCAATTGAAGGCCTTAAGGCCTTAAACTGAGGTTTCCCAAAGAAGGAATTCTGCAAGTGTTTACACAGAAATACTGCCTGAGTTTAAGCTTGCTGGACTGCTTTACAGTTATATATACATATGTCCTATTGGCTGTTTCTCTGGAGAAGCATGACTGATATATATAAATAGTACATTTAAACTTTTCCTATAGTTGATTTGTGTTTGTGTTTCTTTTTCAAGTTATTTCCAGTTTTCTCACCTCTTTTTTTTTTCAATTGATATACACTTAAAACATGTAATTGGACGCATACATACATATCTGTTCAGATGTTCATACAGATACAGATATTCAAAAGCAAGAGTGATGTGCCTGAAAGCCACTGGGGAGACATTCTTTAATCCACTTTCAACATACTAGATTTTAGTCACAAACCAGAAGCAGGAAAAAAAGAAACCCAACTGTGCCTGTAAAAAAGAAAAGACCATGATCACCATGTACCTGAAGTACAAAATGGTGCTTGCAATGCCTGTGATTTGAAGCTGGTAGAAAGAAGTAATGAACTGCATACATAAAAAGATAAACAGCTATAAAACTGCTAGTAAAAAAGGCTTTCTACCACCAATGATAATCCTCAGCACATAAATGAAAATAACACAGTGCAACTGTAGCTTCTGAACAGGTAATCAGGAGAATCATGAAGACTAAGAAAAAGCCAAACATTAAGTACATCTGATGAGAACATATACTGTTTAGAATAAAAAAATTAAATAAAAATATAACCAAAAGATAAAATGCTGCTAGTTATGATGCCAAGAAGTGGTTTTGTAAAGAAAGTCTGTTGAGAAATCTGACAGAGAATCTGGTTTGCGTGAACTGGACATCTAAACTTCTTGCTTCCAAAGTATGTGCCAAAAACTGTCAATGGTACTGAAATTCCAAACCACATTGCAAAGATTTCTGTCAGAGTACTGAAAGAGACGGCACCGATGACTCCTCCACCCAAGGAATTAGATTCATAATAAAGAGGTCAGCAAAGACGATACCAGGACAGAATGGTGCTGTCAGCCAAAAATTTGTCTTCCATTTCACACCTTTAGATGTCTTATATGTTTTAGCAGACATATCCAGCAGGGTTTCCCAAAAGGACACATAACACAATGGCACAGATCATTAAAGCATCTCAATTGGAAAAAAACCCAAGGAGGCCAGAAATAAAGTAATAAATGTCATAATCAAAACTTGTGTTCCTTGATCCAGGAAAACTGACAGAAACATTCCACTCCTTGGAGGTGTGAATTACGTACCCATGAAAAAGCTTCCACTAAACTCCCCTTGGGCATCTTTGGAAGAATTCATGTGATTCTATCTAATAATATTTCTACAGAGTCCTTAATCATAGCCCCTATTTCGGATAAGAGAACGATAATGAAGGAATTCATAATACCTGCGCTTCGGAGGAGGGACTGCAACTCAGGAGGTGCCAGAGACACACCAGGAAAGACTGAGGTGTGTGGCTCCAGGGCGAGGGCGGGAAGGGGCAGCCACCATTCTCTCACCTGTTAAGTGTATCTCCATTCCCAAACTACTCAGTGTCATAAGTACTATGCCCATTCCTACAGGCAGAAGGACCTTTCTTTCTCTTGTAATTTTAATCTAAATTATAGAAGCTTTGAGCATTCAGAAGCTCCATATGGAGACTAAACAGAAAGTAGGACCAGCCTGACTCCTTCACTCGGTGTAACAGCTATGGGAATAGATTAGTAAAGGGCTTGATTAAGGGCAGGTTTTGCATGGGTTAATAAGTCTATGCACACACACAGAAGCACCCTTCTTCATTCTGAAGACAGCCTGGAAGATGGCCTACTGCAGCTAAGGATGAAACTAACAAGGTTAATAATCCCCGCTGTGCCCACCTCACTGTGCGGTTACTCGGTTAAAATGGGAGGCATTAAACTTAGTGGTAAAAAGTATGAGGTCTGGGGAAAGACTACAGGGGTTCCAAGACCAACTCCACCTCTTGCTACTAAGTTGCAACTTGCAACTATATTGACCTTAAACAAGTAATTTAACTTCTCTACTTCAGTTTTCTATTCAACGAAATCAGTATAATTGTGGTACTGACTTCAAAACTGTTGTAAAAGTTAAATGAGTTAATAATACATGTAAAGTGCTTAGAACAGTGCCTGCACATAATAAAACCCAACCATTAGCTATTTTTAACTTGGGCTGTTTTCTGTAGAAGGGGTATGATAATGGTACCCAAGCCATCACAGTGTAGACAGGTAGCAGTGCTTAGCACAAAATATGTTGGCTATTATTTTCTTACCAGTAAATGAGAATGAGATGGAAAATTCTATGGAGTTATACACAGATATTTTTATAATCAGGTTTATTATCTTGAAAAGCAAGGCAGTATTTCCTGGATCGAAGAATCAGAGACTGAGAATGGAAAGACAGGGATTCTAGGCCTGACTTTGCCCCTAACTCACTCTGTGACCCTGAGTAGACCACTTGGGCCACCAGTTCCCCATCTGCCAACTAACTGGAGAGCCTGTGTTCTGCCCAGCCCACTCCCCAAGGTCACTGCTGTTAGAACTAGATGAGAGCACATATATGAAAGTGCTTTAAAATGCTATGAAGTAGGTAAAGTTTGTTCTTTGCCTGAAGGTGATGTTTCTTTTAAAGGATATTTTGGTTACAAATCGCCTTTTCCCTATGACCATGCCCTGAAGAATAATCCTTAAAATAGACTTTGATTTTAATCTTTGAGTCTTTTTGTACCTTAAAAAGGTTTACTTAGAAATCAATCCTGATTTTATGACAACTGTTTAAATTTTACATCTTGAAAACAAAACATCTGTTCAGAAACATGTTGAAAAAATTTGTTTTTCATAATTTTTCAAACCTCAGAGGATTCTTTAAGTATTAATAACATATTTAAAAAATTATTTGTTTGATGGTTAGTAATTCCTTCAGTTTTACTTTCTTTTTTCTTCTGTTAGTGTCAATAAAAATGACAATAAATGCTTTTAATAAAAAAAATTAATAATGGCTGTTACTATGCAGCAGGATTAGGGGTGGTTTTCAGTTACTTCATAATCCTGTATTTTCCGAAATTTCAATCATAACTATTATTTGAAAATGAGAGAAACATGCAATTTTATATAGAGAAAAATTAAATCATGAAACACAAAATGATTTTTACAAGCTGTCAAACAAATGTAAGGCAATAATATTTTTTGCTAAAGACCTACATCCTAGGGTAGAATGCCACTCATCCAGGGGGTGACCGGCTCCCTCCCCTATAGAGTTGCTTTCCCCTCGGCTCTCTGGGATCTGCACTCACACCACTGGGTGACACATACACTTCTTACAGTAATTTTGTAGGCAATGGCTCTCTCATTAGAATGTGAGTTCCTCTAGGCAGAATTCACCTTGCATTCCATCAGCATCTAGCTGAAGGCACAGTGCCAGTCACAAAGCAATCGCTGCCTAGTGGCTGACAGAGTGATGGACTCCTTTCTTACCTTCCAAAGCATCATCTCCAACTTCTTCATATGTCTGTCAAGAGATCAGAGAGGTGGGTGAGAAGGATGGTGAAATCCTGACCCATGAACAGGATGGCTTATTTTTAACAAGAGGAACTAGGTTGCTTCATCTTTCCCCATATTTTTTTTCCGAAGCCCTAGCTCCCATCCTTAATGATCCCATCCCTGAGAAGGAGCCACGTCTCTGAAGGACAACATAACCCATAAGAGCAGACTAGTCAAAGCACAGTTACCTGCATGGTGCTCTGGGTATAGCCATACTGGGGATAACTGTAGCTGTAGCTGCCTGTGTTCTGGTCATAGCCCCACTGGGCATAGTAGTTCTGGTACTGCTGATAATACTGGTTGTAGCTGTAACTGTACATCTGACTATATTCCACTGGCTTCACACGACTCCTTAAATGAAGAAAGAACCAAAAATAAACAAATGTGAACAAGCATTTCCATAATACTTATTAACTGGCCAGGGACACTTCTAAGTGCTTTACACACATTAACTTCATTTACTCCTTACAACAATCCTGTGCAATAATTATACATTATCCCTATTTTACAGATGAGAAAACTGAGGTACAGAGAAGTTACATAATTTGTCCAAAGTCACACAGCTAATAAATTATTCAAACCCAGGCAGTCTTGCTCCAAAGCCTATGCTTGAAAGACAAGAGCTTTCAAAGGTTAGGTTCGTCTCTCTTACCAAACCTTCAGTACTGACTTTCTTCTTCTCAAGATCCTGGGGGCTGCTTTTCTGTCAGCCACAAAGGCTCAGGAAAACATGGCCTAAAGAATCTGGATTTAGGATGATCCAAGAAGTATTTCGAGCTACAAAATATCTTATCACCTCTTCCCCACAAAAAAAATAAGAGAAGTGCAGTAAAGTAGCCTTTACTGTTATCACAGTAGTCATAGTTATCATTTATGGAGTAGGTACTCAGAAGTTCTGCCAATTACTTTTCATATACGGTCTCCTATTTTAAGTCTTGCATTATCCTATGCTAGACCTATTATTTATTACTCCCACTATACAAATGAAAATATTGAGTCTCTAAAAGGTTAAGCAATTTACCCAAGGCCACACCCAGGATTGGAGCCAAATGTAATGCCAAGTCTCATGGTCTTAACACCACACCACTACATACAACATCTGGCCTGACAAACTCAGGACATCTTGTCAGTCTCCTACATCCTGCATCTGCCAATCAGGGCTGAATGCACAGCTGCCCCAGCTGCTGCTAACCAAAGACAGAATGTCAAGTCTGCAAAAGATATCTTGCTTCCAAAACTATGTGTGAGTAGGCTTATAAAACAGGCCTGGGGGTGTGACCACCAGTTCTAGTTGAGAGGAAATCAAACAAACATAACCCAAGCTCAAGTCATGACAATGCTCTCCCAGAGTCAACGTACTAAGAAGCGCCAGAGTCTCTCATAAGTGCACATCAAACACACCACGAGGCAGAGACTGACTCCATTGTGTCGGCTGGTTTATAAGATTAACTGTCACGCAGTGTGGGACACACTACAACTTCAGGATTGGTGTATTCTATCCCCACAGTGAAGCCAGAGAGGAAACCAAGTCATAAGCAGGCGGTGAACTACCACAGAAATCCCTGTCACGGGAACCACAGGTTCTCAAAGTCGGAATGAGCTCTTCCCAACTTCCTCACAAGTTCAATGACTGTTTGGTGAGGAGGACTTAGCCAGTTAGACAGACTACACATCTGATCACCTCTCGACAGGGTGGTTCGATGAAATCCTATGGAAGACACTCCCTCTCCTGCCCACGGCCAGGCTGAAAACTGACAAAGTTTTGCCTCCATGACTCCCCTTCCATGGATGTTCCCAAGGATGTCCACCACCCTCTTGCCATGTTCAGGTAACGGAAGGTGTAGTCTTCCTGGCCTGACTCTGTATATTCCTGTTCTGTTTCTCCACACTTGGCTCTTATGGTCTAATTCTCAAAAAGAACTCTTATCATCCTCAATTCTTAGTGCTTGAGGGCACTTCCCCAGAGGCAGGCACCAAATACCGACATCATCATCCAAGGAAGAACTAGATAGAATATAACCTCCCTGCAGAAGGGCCTTTGCTTCTCTTGTCTAGGATAGGGCCTACTGAGTTGTAGGAATTGTTATTGTTGACCGAGTAAATGGTAACGCATCAGAAACAACCAAATAGTCAACATCAGGGGAACTGCTATACAGAATATACAATCAAAAGAATACCCTGAAGCTATACAAATATTATAATGATAATTGTGGAATTATATAGAAAAGTGTATATGCTAACTAAACGGGGGGAGGGGACCCAGCTTTGTTATTGTAATTAAAAATTAATATAGAAATAAATCTACTACATGTAAACAAACCCATATGTAGAAAGAGAGAGAGAGAGAGAGAGAGAGAGAGAGAGTGTGTGTGTGTGTGTGTGTGTCTATGTCACACATCATGAATGTCTGTGAAGCCTGGAAATGAACTCAGAAATTATAATCAGTCATTTTAGGATAATGAGGAAATTTCTTTCTTTTAAATAGTTTCCTTAGTGAGTGTGTGTGTGTTGTGTGTGTGTGTGTGTGTGGTTTAGAACAAATAACATTTCAGGGAGGAAGACACTTAGGCTGATCTTCTATGTTTTAAAAACAGTTAAACTGCAAAGAACCTCCAAATCTTTTGCTACTTTAAAAAACATGGCCACATGGAAATTCTACCCTAAGGATGCAGCCAGTCTTGTATTTTGAGCACAGTTTCTCAGTCTGGACATTACTGACTTCTGGAGGAGGGAGGCAAGAAGATAAGTCTTTGTTGTGGGGCTGTCCTGTGCAATGTCAGATGTAAGGAGCATCTCTGGCCTCTACTCATTAGATGCCATTTGCACCTTCCCCTTGAATTGTGACAACCAAAACTGTCTCCAGATGTTGCAATGTCACTAGGAGATTAAATCGCCCCCCGATGAGAACCACTGCTTTGGCCAAAGTATGGAAGATTCTATGCAAAGAAGTTGCCTTACATCTGAGTGAGAAACCTGCTTGGAGTTGTCTTCTGCCTTGCATGCAGGTACAATAATGATGCACATAAAAGAGTGTTTGGTTCGATAATTCTTAGCCATTCCCATAGCAAGGGACATCCACAGGTCTGTAGGTTTCATTGATATAAATAAGGCTAAAATTGAGTACAATTTTTTCCCTTCTGCACAATTCTTATTAATTCTCTGGCTAAATTTCTAACAGTGGCACTACTGGGCAAAGAGCAGGGACATTAAGTATGTGTAGCTAAACTGCTTTTTTAGCACTGCTATCAGCAATGTCTGAATGTATCTGCCTCCCCTAATCACAGCTCTCTCCCTACTATAAGCTTCTGGAGGGGCAGGGTTGTGCTCATTTATCTCCAACACCCAGCACACAGCCTGGCAAGTATCAGGCATTCCTTATTCGTGAGCTGAAGTCAACTCCTTGCAGCCTCCCATCCAGCAGAGGATGCTGACTGTCAAAGAGCAGGTGAGGAGTATCTAGGTAGGGGTCGGTCCACAGGCCGGCTACCTTCCCCGCAAGCACAGGACTCACGCTTTAGGAATTGCCACGCTCAGCCGCACTGGTTTAGACCCCAGTCCTACTGCTCCCTGGCACTCTGTCAGGGCTCGCTTCTGTTCCAGTTCATCTGTGAATTTCACAAAACCATAGCCTCTGCAGGGAAAAAAACACAAACTATATAGATCACAAACGGAATGAAGGTAAAGTCTAAGAATGGCAAAGGGGCTGAGAAAGGAGAGAAAAATCTCATCACACTATGTGGGCAGGGATGAGAGCCCCATCTGGGGAGGCGTGCCGTACAGCAATGTGAGAATCAAGCACTGGGGGATCCCGAGATCTGTTGGAACCCCCACTTCCAGATCACCACCATTCTCTCTATACAGTCACTGAAGGGCTCCTGCCCAAACAATAGCTTCCCCCTCAATCTACTTGAAAGTGCTATTATCATTATCATTAGGGTAATTGCAATATGTAAAATTGTAAAAATTCATTCAGCAAATATTTACTGAGTATGCCCTGGATGCCAAGTATTGCACTAGGCATGGGAACTCAGTAGTCATACACAAACAAGGTTCCTAATCTCCCGAATTCAAATTCTACTTGAGAGAATAAATGAATGATAGCTAATATTTAACGAGCACTTCTTATTTCCCAGGCACTGTGCTGAACATTTTTCCAGGGTTATCTCAGCGAACGGTTCAACAATTTGAGGAAGAGGGAATCAAAGTTCAGAGAGATTTAATAACTTCCCGAAAGTCATAGTAGAAGTAAGATTCAAATCTAGGTCTGTCATACTCCCAAAGCCTGAGCTTTTAACTACAACTCTGATCAAGAATAAGCCTTTCTTGAAGTTTTTCCACTTTTGAAGTAACAATAATAAGTAATAATAAACACCTATAAAGCATTTCCTAATGTTTTATTTATATTACATCATTTAATCTTGAATTCGCTCCTATGAATAGATCCTATTAATCAATTGGTCCTGTTTTCCAGATGAGGAAATACGGTAAGAGGTTCAGTAACTTGTCTGCTGCATCATCCCTGGCAGTACTGGAGCCAGGATTCAAACCAGGCAGTTTGGCTTCACGGCCTGTGCTCTTAACCACAACACTACATGGCCTCTCTGTAACACCTCCACTTATAAGAAAAATGCTGAAACTAACAGGGTAGGCATCAATAACAGGTAAGGCCTTACTTAGACACGCCTGTCTGGTCCAAAACCACCTTGCCTCCCCGACAGGAGGGGTAGACTTTGACGAAGAATTCATATAGCATGCCATCGTCCACATCTGGGGTCAGGTCCCCCACAAAGAGGGAGTACTCAGGGCTAAGAGAAGAGAACAAGATTCAGAGACAAAGACGAAAACCTTTGTTCTGAGAAATTCTTTTGGCTCATTCTAGGTAGACCTCTCCTGGGCTTTCTTAGGGAACAATATATCTGATAAGTCATTAAACAGGTCTTAATTTGCTTCATTTGGCAGTCCTGGCAGAATAGGTATAGAAGTGGTCCCCTGGTCCACCCAAGTCCTTCATCCACTGAACAGAGCTTGTCTGGCTTCAAGTATTACATGAGTGCAGATAGTGGAACAGGGTCAGAGGTGCTCAAATATAAAACTAGAAATTCTGCATTCTGGGCAGATTAAATGGCAAAAGACAGAGAGAGACTGAGAACTAGACCTCATCTTCTAAAGACCTAAAGACTAGCTAAAATGAAATCTCCCAAATGTTATGAGTCAGCCAACTTTTTCTGTAAAGGGCCGGACAGTAAATATTTTAGGTTTTGTGGGGTACCTATGGTCTGTCACTTTTTGTCTGTTTTCACAATCCTCCAAAAATGTAAAAACCATTTTTAGTTCACAGGTGATACAAAGCAGGCCACAGTTTGCTAACCCGTTCCAAAACAATTCTTAAAAAAAAAAAAAGAAAAAAGAAAAAGAACAAGTAAACTCATTATTATTTTCTTATTTCAAGTATAATACATATTTCTTGTATAAAATCAGAATATACAAAAGGACAAAGAAAAATAAAATTACCAATAACCCAACCACTCAAAGGTAATCACTATGAACACTTGACAGACACTTCTTTATTCTTTGGCTTCTTCTTCTGAATTTACAAAAATTGAATATGATTCATTTGTTTTGTTTCTAGCATTTTTTTCACTTTTAACACTGCCAGCATCTTGACATGTCATGTCAGTATTCTAGTACAATATGACTTATATGAATGGATACGTAGTACTGCAATTAATGAACATAATGTAATTTAAATCACTTCCCTATTATTAGATTTGGTTTTCCCCCAAATCTTGCCTACTATACATAATATTTCAGTTAACGCTTTTGAGGCTAATTTGGAACACATCAAGAATAAATTCTTTTTTTAAACGCCTACAGCACCTGGTATTCCTAGATGGTCTCCCATCCAAGTACTAACAAGGCCTGACCCTGCTTAGCTTCCAAGATCAGACAAGATCGGGCATGTTCAGGGTGGCATGGCCGTAGTATGAATAAATTCTGAGAAGCAAAATTATGGGGTCAATGAGTACAAATCTTTCTAAAGCTTTAGATACATTGTTTTAAAGATGTGAAACGGTAACCTGAAATGCTGAATCAATTTATAGTGCTACAAAGGTCAGTTCTTAAGGAATAAACTCTCAGTGCTGTGGGCAGTAACAGGGTGGAAGGCTAGAGAAGACATGACCTGGACAAGACTCACAGGGAAGGTCCACCAGTGGGGACCAGAAAGGTGTTATCCCTCAGCAGGGAGGCCAGGTGGAGCCAAACTGGACTTCCCACCCTCCTCTTTGGTAGTAGGGGGCACAGTGAGATACCCTGGCTCTATCTAGACATTTCTCCTGGGGCTCTAAGCTACTTGGGGCTACTCTGTACTTACCTATTATCTGGTTGTTTCCCATAAGTGGCATAGTTCAGTTTAAAACGTTTTGCCTGGAAATTTAAAAACAAACAAACTCAAACAGAGAAAGGTGTTTCGAGAGTCAAACAATATTTGAAAAAAACTGAAATAAATTACCTTGGCCAAAACATCTCCCCCTCTCTAAGCCTCAGCTTTTTCTCCTGATATAATGGGGGGGTTGCACGGATGACCGCTAAGGGCACTGCCAGCTCCATGGTTCTATGAGCCCAGGTGTGCCAGCTTGGTGCAGCTGTAAGCTAAGTAACTGTGGGAAGAGCAGAATGTAACTCTCTTGAAATGTGTCCTCACTACTGCCAGCCTTTCTACTTTCTCAAACAGGCAAGAAGTCTAGTTTCAAGTCTTCCATTAAGGGAGGCAGCGGTGCAGAGTGGAAAGGGAATGGATTTCAGAGGTAATCAATCTTCAGTTTGCATCCTGGCTTTGCCACTTACTACCTGTGTTGCTTTGGGCAAGTTATTCCACTTCCCTGAGCTTCGATTTCCTGGTCTGTCAAAGACAACAATGCCTACTGTTCAGGGTTGTTATAGGATTAAATGAAATAATATAAACAGACAGTAGGGATTCAATAAATGAGTTGATGAGAATAAAAATGGCAACATCATCATTATCTAAGTGTCCTTACAGGTGTGGCTCCTGGAAGGGGTTTTCCGTTAATTTTATGCAAACACTTCTCGGCTGTGGCCAAATCTGCGAATTCTACAAAGCAGTAGCCAGCTGGGATCCTGGAAAAAAAGAAAATAGAGACAGAGAATGGTTAAAGATACCATTCCCAGATGAGAGATTGAGTCCTGGCCTGAAGAAAGGGAAAAATGTTTCTCTAATCAGAGCCCACGTTGTTTTTGCTCCCTGCCAAATTCCAGTTCAGAACCAATTTACAAACCTGAATATAAGGACTATCAATCCAGGCTAGTCCCAGACTCAGTAAACATTTCCATACTGTATCACCTAGGAAGTCCTTTTGCCAAAAATGTTTAAGGCAATCCAATCAAACCTTTAGATCTAACGCCCAGTTTACAGGAAATATTATGGACAGAACAAGTAAAATACCACCACAAAGAAACAAATAATCCAGAATACAGGACCAGAATCCAGAATGTAGGACCTTATGTAAGAATTTGTTTTACCTCTTTAAAAAGTCAATGAGAAAAGAAAGAGGTGGGCTGTTCAACATTAAAAAGAGACAGAACACAAAAGAACTAAATGAAATGCAGGGTCTGATCTCTCACTGGATCCTAATTCATCAAAAGACAAACAAAAAAAAGATGGTATTGGGACAATTATAAAAATTTAAATGTAGACTGGCCATTATGTGGTATTATGGAACCATTATTAATTTTGTTAGTGTGAGATGAGCATTGTGGTTATATAAAAGAATGTCTAGTTTTTGGCAATGTATGCTTAAATGTTTAGTAGTGAAGAGTCGCAATGCCTGTAATTTACTTTCAAGTGGCTCAGCAAAAAGAAATGATCAATCTACATATCTCTATCTTCTCTTTTGATAGATATAGGTAAGAAAAATATGGCAATATGTTAACAAGTACTGAATTTAGATGGTGGCTGTATAATAGTTCATTGTACTAGTCTTTGTAGTTTTTTTTGAAATTTTTTTATGTTAAGAAAGTTCTTTTTAATTACCTACCACAGGCCAGGCTGATATAGAGTTGGAGAACATGGTTCCTATCCTCAAGAAACTCGCAATTTGGTAGGACAGACAAAGGAAACCCACGGACCTTACCTAATTGGGGAATGTCAGTACGATTCCTGGTGTTCTAATTTTGAAAGCATTATTGAGAGACATAATTAGGAAGATGTGACTACATCCTCTGACATCCCTATCCTCTGACATCCTTCCTACTCAGAAATATTGAAAACTGTTCATTTCCTTAACATCAACCTTAAACTATCACCAGTGAAATAATCCAAACTTTTCTAAAAATATTACTTTAGATCTTCAGTTCAAATGGACACAAAGCCAAGAAGGTATGGGCAATGGCAGTACTTGAGCCCAAGGATCACAGAACAGAGTCCACAAGCTCCATAAATGTTTGTGGATGCTAAGAAAAATGGTGGGTCAAATCTGTGCCTTCTCTCGTGTGTGCTGGAATCTTAGGGCTCACAAATGTAAAGACTACCACCAGTAAGAGCTGACCATTACCGAGCACTCGCTATGGGCCAGGCAGTGTGCTAGCCACTTCGCATGTACCATCTCATCTAATCCTCATGTAACTCTGTGAGGTGAATGAAAGCATTATTTCCATTTAGATGAGAAGACTTGAGACTTAGCAGAATTATATAATATGTCTTAAACCACATAGCTTGTATGTACCAAAGGCTGGATTTGAATTTAAAATAGTCTAACTACATTCTTTTCTCAAGATTTTATTATAAAGAATTCCAAACACGAAAACTGAAATGATTATAAACACCCACATACCTACAACTTACAATTAATATTTGATTATACTTATTTTACCACATAACTATCCATCCCTCTACTCATTTAGCATCCTTATTTTCTGATACATTTCAAAGGTACAGATATTGGTATGCTTCCTTCAATTATTTTAACATACATATTATTAACCAGAGTTCAATTATTTTGTTTTTTTGTTGTTGTTGCTTTTGGTTTACATGCAATGAAATGCATAAATCAAGATGCTGAGTTATTTCTACTAGATTAATTTTGTATATTCTAAAATTTTAAATAAATGGAATCATACAGTAAGGCTTCTTTCATGTAGTATTCTACTGTATAAATATCTCAGTACCTATTCATGGACACCTCAAAGTTGATTGCAGTTTTGGGCAGCTGTCATAAAGCTGCTATGTACATTCTTTTTCCAGTCCTTTTTTGTGGATATACGCTTTTATTTCTCTTGGATAAACACCTAGGACTGGAATTGTCCCCAGTGGTTGAACCATTTTATAGTCCCACCAGTCATAAATGAGATATGGCTGCTGCACTTCAGACTGAATTTATTTTTCAAATTTAAAAACTGTGGTTAAATATACATAAAATTTATAATTTTAACCATTCGCATGCTGGGTAACATAAACTCTTGCAGTTTTTCCATGATAGCACTGGTGGGGCATTCCTTTTTGAACAGTGCACATTCCCTTGATGTCTACAATAACATCTTTCTTGTAGATCCACATGTATGTGGCCAAAGGAACGACTCCATGTTTTCTAAAAGGGCTACAGAACATATAGCGGATGCTTCCCCCCTTTCCTTTTGTATTGGTCGTTTTGGCGAATTACTGGAAGATGGTGGTTCTGGCCGAAAGGAAAGATTGACTACATTCTTAAGCACTATGATCTATTGCACGTTATTTTTCCTTGGGTCTTATCATTGGTCTCAGTTTTTAAATTTACATTTATGTACTTGGTCTCAGTTTTTAAATTTACATTTATGTACTTTACAATATTCTTGTAAGCCCCTACAAAGTCTTTGTCAAATGAAGCAGGATGTAAATGTAATGTGTAAGGACAACCATAACAGCAGAGTTAAATAATCATGGGCAGAAAAGGATAGTTCCAAATCTTACTTCAATAAAAATTAAAATGTCAGAACTTATTATGAGTTTTAAAAAGTAGAAAGTATTACAGAATATATTTTCATACTACTAGCCGGGGATTTCTGTCTATAAGAAAGCAAGAAGAAAAATATTTAGACTAGGATGGCATACTAGTCAGAAAATCAGTCCCTAGTTATTGAGGTTCGGAATACACAAAGTATTTGTCAAGCAAACAGCCAGAGTTGACCACACGTCCTATCTCTCATCTGATTTTTCAACCATTTGATGTTTTAGCAAGATGATTTAGTAGAGTACCTGACACAGAGTAGATAGATACTCAATAAACACTGTCAAATTGATAAAAGAATCCTCTCGTTTCTAACTAGAACCCTAAGGAAAACTAAGATCTCCCCCACGCCCACCCCAAAAGAAAAAGAAGAAAGTGAAGGCAACAGGGCACCACTATCCGAAAATATTCTCTGTATTGTTTCGTTTACACATTTATTGTCTCATTCTATTTGAATGTAGTCAACTCCACGAGAGGAGGAACTATGTCTGGCTTGTTTCGCCATGTATCCTGGGAATCTAGAACAGAACACAGAATGACTCTATAAAATTTTAAATGAATAGCATAAGAGTTAAGGGCACTCATGGCTTTGAGGACAGAACTGAATTCAAGTTTTGGCTTGTCATTTAATAGCTGTGTAAGTTTAAGACAGTTATTAAGCTTCTCTAATAATAGTACTTAGCTCAGAAGTTTTTATGATTTTAAAAAGTGATTTTAAAGTATTTATTACCTAACAGATCATGTTTATATTTACTGAGCATATACCATATGCCAGATACTATTCTAGATGCTGAATGCGAATGAACTCATTTAATCCTCACCATAACTCTGAGGTAGGTGATATAATCATCTCCATTTCTATAGTCAAGGTGAAGGAGAAGAGGTTAAGTAACTTACCAAAGGTCACACAGCAGACATAGATTTCAAATAGTCTGGCTCCAGAGTGCAGTCCTTAAGCAATATACTACACTTCCTCTCAATAAGCCCCCAAATGTTAGCTTTTATAACATTATAATTATTATTAGGGGTGAGAAGTCGTGACTCTCTGCGATGTTTACATTCACCTGAATGACAGTTGCTGCATAATTTAGGGAGAACTTATAAGATAGGAGAGAACATACCCAGTAAGTCGGTTTCGGATAATCTTGACGCTCATCACCGTCTCTCCCATGGTGGCAAAGGCCCTGGAGATGAAGTTCTCATCCATGTAGGGTTCCAGCTGCGTAAATACAAAAGCAGAACGACTCAGGCTAGCATCCAGGCTTTGCATCTCTGGCTTCAAAGCTCCTCACCCTTACCCCAGGGTTGACTACACGCGATGGGCGGGGTGTGTGTGAACAGGTTTTCATGTGCAGAGTGGTCTGAATCCCAACTCTCCCGTTCCCAATCCCTTGCGTCCCTCCCCTTTAATTTGCTCCCTTTAGGAAGCCTCCCCGCTGGATTTAGGAACTCTATTCCTCCAGTCCTAGAACCACAGCGCCTTTCAATCCTTGGGATTCCTCCCATTCCTGTCCCCAAAGAACTTCTCTTTCCCTTCCAGGAACCCAGGCGGGGCCCCTCTCCTGAGACTCAGCGCCTTCCTTCCCCTACTTGTTCGGACCATCCTTCTGTGTCACCCGAAATAACTCCCCTGCCCATTCACTGCTGGGATCCATGGACTCCTCTCCCTCAGACCCTTCCTCCCTCGTGACACCAAGATTCTTTCTCGTCCGACCCAAGCGGCCGCCCTCACTCACGTCGCCCATCCACAAGCTGGCCGCCATGCCCGCGCCCGGGCCTGGGGTTAGCGGGCCGCGGAGGCCAGCGCCGGCGGTACTCCGCCGAGCCCCGACCGCCACGGAGCATGCGCTTCCGACGCCTTCTGCGCACGCTCCGAAACTCGAGGCCCCAGGCCGCGCCTGCGTGTGCCGCTCGGGATTTTTCCCGCGACGCGGCTGGAAGCCCAACTTCCGGTTCCCGGCGGGAGGAGTTCAGACCCGAGTCCACGGGGTGGTGCGGGGCTGACTTCAGCCTGCGCAGGCCGGTGGGTTGCTCGGGTAACTGGCTTGCTCGGGTTTCTTTCTAACTATATATTTAGACACACACGTACATATAAAATTTCAAAAATAATGTATGCTTATTGTAAAAACTTGCAAATTCAAGCACATTAATAAAAAGATGAAACGTCCCCTCTAGGAGCCTGGACGATCCAGTTGCCCAAACTCTGTGCGACCTTGGACAAGAAGACACTGGTCTGCCCTAGCCACCCATTTCGCAAGACATAAGTTTTTGTTGAAGCAGGAATGGGATTCTTCCGTCATTACCGTATATAGCCCTGGGGTAAGGGGAGGGGAGGATTAAAGGGAATGTAAATTGAGGCAACCTTGTCATTTCAACAATCCCCAAGTCTTGTCACTCTACTTTGAGTCCCACATTCACTGTCCTAATCCAAATCACCAAGAACTTTAACCTGTCCCAGTGTAAACGCACATGAACTTCATTCTTTAGCATGCATTTCACTTTAACCCAAGCTCGCTTTATTTAGCCTGGTAAAACTCTTACTTGCATGCTTTCCCCAGATCCTCCTATTTGTACATGTATTACATGTCCACTCCTTTTAATCGTTAAGCCCTTAGGACACTGGGTTCTGGTCAGCGTCAAACTGACTTAAGAATAGTTTCATGTCTGTCAACCATGACCAAGATACAATAATCAAACCTCAAACAAGAATAAGTTTTCAGTCAAACAAAGATAACACCTTGACCTGTTGTTTCAGCTTCAGACTCATGAAAGCAAAGTAGCGCCACGGACCACATCCCCTGGAAACTAGACTGAACAATGCCATGACTGACATCAGGACCTCATGCCATGATCAATTACTCTGTACTTTAGCACTGACCAATCAGTAGAGCCCAGGACCCCAATTCCCATAGTATCCATAAGATTTTCCCTTATATAGTCTAGCCAACAGAGGCCATTGGGGAGCCAGGTTTATGGGAGCCCTGGCTCACCTTTGTCTCTGGGCTTGGCGCCAATTCCTTAAATCTTTACTATTCTTTGCTGCAATCTTCTGTTCCTGTCTTCTTTGGCTTGGATACATGCAGGCAAATGGACCTTTTGAGTCTGCATAACACCAGAACAGTGACCTGCCCATACAAGGCCCTCAGTAAACATGATTTCACTGACTAGATAATCCTGACAGTTTGACTCTCCTAGCTAGGGGTGTCCCAGGCCTCAGCCTCACTTTGGTGACCATTTCTTAGAATGAGAAGCTTCTGTAGGTGGTAATTGTCGTCTCTAATCTAACAGTGAAGCTCACCCAAAGTGCTTCAGTATCTCTTTCTGGGGCTCCCACTGGGCTGGTGAAACACTAAGGTTCTTCCTTACCAGTTTATGCATCCTAAGCGTGGGGTGTCGGGCCCCTTAGTCAAACACTCAAACTTGAGATCCGACGACGAGCTGCCAAGTTTCCAGCTTTATCCTACTCACTGCAATGGTAGTGTAGTGGTTGGGTGCTTTGGCTATAGACTAATGGAGCACCAAACCCAGTCCCTTCTCATTATTGTGGCAAGTTTTGAACCTCTCTGAGACCAATGTGGATAGTATCACTACTTCACAGGGTGTTGTGAGGAGAGAAAAAACTGGGAAAGCACTTGGCCCAATGCCCAGCACCCAATAAGTTCTCCAACATGGCACCTGCAAATTATGATAGTGATTTATTTAGTATATCTTCCAGTCCCTGTGCTGTGCTCTTTGCTTACTATTTTTTAAAAATGGAAAAATTTAAAAATATTAACTCTTAATTTAGAATATAAGCTTCATGAGACAGGGATCTTTGTACATTTGTTTCTAATCAAATTCCTACAATGTTTGGCATAGATAGGCACTTGAAAAAAATATCTGCTGAATTTATGACAATGAACAGAAGTCACTTACCCCATCTATCCCTACCCCCAACTCTCTCTTGTGGCAATAATTTCCAAATCTTTTCCCTAGAATCTATCTGTGTGTTTCTACATAACATACTCTCTTTATAGTTTCAGATAATTTAAGTGATTGCCCCACCTACATACACACTTCTCCATCTCCTTTTTGGTCAAAACAATATTGAACATTCACATTATTTTGACTTTATCAATATTACTTATAGCTGAGCCACATGGAGCACTATGATTACATTTGTCTTGGGGTTAACTAATCCAGGTGGGAGGAGGATTGGGGAAAAGATAAAATTGAGAGTTCCTGGTGTGTTCGAATACACAAAAAGAGATTTACACTTCTAATGGACATTGGCACTGAATTAATGGTACTTATACCAAAAAACTAAGCACATGAAAACCATTATTAACTCTAGGGAATAAAAAAATATAGTCACAATAATAAAGACTTACAATCAAATGTATGTGTCTGACACTGTTCTAATATATGTAAGGTACCAACAGAGCTTTATAACTCTTACATGCAATACAAGGAAAACGATTTGAGGTTCTGGGCTCAGGAGGGGGCTGATTTAGATTCCAGCCTAGCCTGTGCACTTGACTTCAAGCAAGTCACTTGAACTCTCAGGGACTGTTTCCTGAGGTACATCAATTCACACTTTACAGGGCTGATGTCAGGATTAAACAAGCTATTATTGCCTACAAAGTGCCAGCACAATGCCTGGTTCATTTTAAGTCTCAATCCACAAGAGCTATTAAGAACAGAATACCTTCAACCTGCTATATTGTCAAAAGGGAAAAACTCCAGTAAATCTAATCCAAATGGACATTTTTGGTGGGGTTGGGGATAAGAGTAGCAGACACAGAAGAGCTTCTTTTCAAAGAAAATACAATTAAAGGTGTGATTTTCCCTTCTAAGTCAATTTCTAATCAGCATAGTGCCTGCATCAAAACTAAAAGTTCAAGTGCAGGAGGGAGGGAATTATAGAATACATTTTAAGTTATTTTACATCATATTCATTTTTCTAAGAGTCACTGACATCCAGTAAGAATCCTCCTGGCACTAATAAAACTTTCCTGTTATACATATATAGGGCTTCTATATAGAACAACATTGTCCATTGTAACTTCCTGCAATTATAGAAATGTTCTATATATTTTTACATTTGTATAGCCCAATACCACAGGCACGAGCCATATGTGACTACTGAGGACCTGAAATGTGGCTAGTATAAGAAAGTTAAAATTCTTACAAATTTTATTTAAATGTAAATGACCACATGTCGCTAGTGACCACCATATTGGACACAGGTCAGCTCTGTATGATTTGGTTGCTCAAAGGCCTGTGAAAATCTACATTAATATGCATAAGTTGTCTTGTTATTGTGCAGTAAATTGTTTAATCAATTACATCAGCTGTTGAAAATGATACAACAGCAAACTTAGTATAAGCATTTCTAAAGATGTACTATCCTGGTTTGGGATTAGGATGTTAAAAGATCCATTCCATGTCTCTCGTATTATGCAGCATATTTGAAAAAAAAAATCCAGTGATTCCTGAAACATATCTAAGCAAATATCAACTTTTTTGATTTGTATGGAACAGCTATATCAACAGCTGACTGTGGCAAACATCCTGACATCACCTAATTCCTAGTTGTGACCAGGTTGATAGGTGTGGGTTTATCCTGCCCTTCCCAACACAGCAGGTGCTCCTTTAAAATAGCAGGGAGTGTGTAGTAAAGAAGTGGCCTGTTTTATAAAACTCTGTATTTATTCAAAATGTTAAAAGATTTGACTCTCCCCTCCAAAATACTTTACATTAAAAAAAAAAACAAAAAAAACCAAACCTGTTTTCTGTTTCTCAGCCACTGCTTATAAGCTGTTGCTTCCCTTTCTGGGACCAGCTTCTGCCCCTCCAACCCTCTTCCCCTCCCTCCCTTCACTCTTGATATTGCTATAAATTTGTTTATAAAACCCTCCTTCCCCTCTCCCCTCGACGTCCTGCCCTGCAGGCATAGCTTCCTTTCCAGATTTTAGGCCTTGGCTGCAGGTGAGGCAGGCTGGATGGGCAGTGCAGGGCAGAATGCTTTGTGCTTCTAGAAAGGCTGACTGGCTTTTTTCTTGATCAAGTAGAGGATGATTGGTTTGGGTTTTTTTTTGCCCCATGGACACCTGTTCAGAGTCATATATTTGGCTTGGGCTTGCCCATAGCTGGTAGCCCTGCCCCTTCTCCAGTTACCCCCAGGCATAGGTCCATGACAGCTGGGTCTGACGACTGTACCATTTGTCTGCCTGTGGATTGTGAAGGACAGGAAGAGTGGCACATGACTACAGTAGGGCTTGAGGAGCCCCAACTTCTCAGAGAATGGGAACCAAACCCCCAGGGAAGGAAGTTTTGATTTCTGGTAGGCAAAACCAGGGTCAGCCAGGACCATGGGAGATAGGGATGAGGGAGAAAGGTCTAGTCACATAGTTCTAGAGTGAGAGACATTCCTTCCAACAAAACCCTCCCCCCTCTTCCATTACCCCCTTCATCCTGTAGGTTCCAGGATGATTCCGGAAAGGAGGGAGAAAAAGAAGAAAAGGATTCTGTTCTGCTAATGGAAAAAAGGAAGGAGATGACAGAGTACTTGGGGCCGGGGGACGCCTGCTGGAGTCTGTAATCATCATGGCTTTCCTGTTCTGGGAGGGCGGGCAGAGGGGCCAGGAGCCAGGCCCTCGGAGACTTCATCAGCTCTGTTCCTTGTCCTTGACTAGTAAGACTGTGTGTTGGCCTCCACTGGATACAGATAAGACCACACGGTTCTCCAGCTGTTTGCCTGTCATCTCCACAGGGCTCCAGGCATCCTCCTCCTGCCCCGTGCCCAGCTGGTAGTTGGTGCCCATACCCCAGGCAAAAACACGACCTACAAGAAAGAGAAACAGGGGCAGCTTTCTCTAGGATCCCTAGCCCCACCTTTCTTTCTGTAGTGAGAGAAGTGAATTTTGGCCTTGGCCTATAGCAGCCTGGCAATGTCTTAGCCTCTGGGAGTTCAGGGAAGCTGGGAAAGGTCAAGGAGATGATGGATGAGTTCTGTCATCCAGAGACCACAGTCTTTACACATCGCCAAAGACTTCTCCCTACTCCTAGGCATGGCATTCAAGGCCCTACATGACTGGCCACACCCCAAACCCCTATACCACTCCACTCCCAGGACCAGACACCTTTGAGACTGCTCTGGATGTCCTGAACCCAGGATGCCTTCCTTTGCTTATCATAAAGGACTGAACCTTCACGGTGTAGTAGAAGCCCCAAGTTCCTCAGGAACTCTTTCCAGATAATCCCAGATCAAGCACCTCTACCAGCCCAACTTCTCAAGGCCTCCATGGCTGTCCCACTCACCCACTCATGCTTTGCCAACTGCTTGCTCACACTCTCCTCGGCTGTGCTTGCCAGAACCCTAATTACAAGCCCTCTTTCTCCTAATAAAATTCTAAGTATAACTCCCTGGGAAGCTGGCACATACTAGGTTGTAAATAAAGGGGTCATCGTGGTGGAAAAAGTAAAGAGAAGCCTGAGTCAGTGTGGAGATCTGGGTTCAAGTCCTACTGCCTAGCCAGGTCTCAGTTATATATCCCCCTTTGCTGTTTTTCTCCTCTAGAGAACAAACTGCCTTTATTAAAATAATTTGTTTTCTCATTTTGTATTCATTAAAGCCAGAGCTTTCGACAATGCTATTACAAACACTGGCATCTCAGCTCCGTCTGATGCTGGACATCAGAGCCTGCTGGGCAGTTTGGTAAGAACTGCGACCCCAGGCCCCAACCAGACCCAGTAAGAGCAGCCCCACTCACCATCCTTGGTCACAGCATACCCCACAGAGGCCCCACAAGCCACTGAGGAGACAGCAGGCAGCCTGGAGATCAGGGTGGGTATGCTCTTCTCCTCAGCACCCTCCCCAAGGCCCAGCCGCCCATACTCAGCTCGGCCTAGGCTGTATGCTTTCCCTGTGGGAGGAAGGAGACAGATGAGTAGCAGAGAATGTGTTTCAGGTTGGCCAGGTGAGTTCCTATATCCATGGGAGCTGTTCCCTGTTCCCAGGGTGCTGAGAAAGAGATCTGCAGTGTCTCTTCCAGTTGTGTGGGAGGACTGGGAGAATCCCCATAGACTCCCATTGACCTCACACTTGTAAGAGCACCAGGACTCTGAGGGATGGGGGTGACTCTCATGAACCCACATCTGCCCCAACCCATGGAGCAAACCGAGGTTCCAAAGACCATGGTGTCAAGAGTCAGGCCAGGCCTGTGCCCAGGGAACATGGCATTCCCAACCTGGAGGTCCCACCTTCGGAATCCATGCAGACTGTATGGTGCTGGCCACCAGAGAAGCCAACCCAGGACTTGGTGGAGTTCTTGAAGGATGTCAGGTTCTGGGGCACGAAGCAAGATTCTGTACCTGGGGTTCCTAGGGGGAAGGGCCAGGACAGAGTTGTTAGGGCTGAAAGTGTCCAAGAGGCTGTCCTTCTACATCCCCTCCCACACTGAGGCCTTCCTACCCTTCACCAGAGTATAAATAGTCTCACTTTACAGATGACAAAACTGTGGCTTTGAGGGGTGACCTTACCAAGGGTGTACGATAAATGAGTAGTGGAGCCAGGACTGGAATCTAGGTCACCCTGGGCTATGCTGGACACTGGGCTCGAGACTCACCAAGCTGATGGTAGTTGGAAAGGCCAAAGCCATATACATGGCCCTCGAGGGAGATGGCAAAGGTGAAGTAGGCGCCACAGAAGGCATCCTGGAATCTCACGTGGCCCCGGCTTCCTCTGGATTTAAGCATCACACTCTTGGGGACCAGGAGTCGTTCTGCAGGCAGAGAAGAAGCCGGGGTCAATGGCAGACACACACAGCCTCTCCTCTTTGGCCCGTATTAGTTTCCCCTCCATTACGAAAGCCCTCAGAGGGGACTTTCTCCCTATTGTACTGAAGAGGTAACTGAAGCCAAGAGAGTACAAACACCTCACTCAGACTCCCACGGACAAAAGAAGTATCATTTACATGGAACTTACCAGGTGCCAGCCATTCTTCTATGTTAACTCATTTAACCTCACAACAACCCAACGAAGTAGGTAGGTTTAGATGTGAGGAAACTATGTCTAAGGTCCCACAGCCAGTAGGTAGTAGAACCAGGACTCAAATCCAGGGTAGCCTGGCTCTAGAGTCAAAGTTCTTAACTACCACTGCAAGTCTATCTGATGTAACCCTGAACACACACAAAAAATCCCTCCTGCCTTTGACCTTCATTAGAGGTGGATTGCCAAGCTGCCCAGCCAGAGGAACCTAGGCCACCTACCAAGGCCCTGCCGGCCACCACGATTGGCAAATAATTCAGGCACACGGCCCAGCTGGCCCTGCTCCCCGCAACCCAAAGTGTAGAGGTCACCATCAGCTGTCAGCATCACCAAGTGGTCGTTTCCTGAGGGTGAGAGAAATGGGAACATGGCACTCGAACCCAGATGCAGGGCTCGTCTATTAGGCCCAAAGCTGGGCCAGCCCCAAAACAAGGTCCTCCAACTCCTGCTCAGAACAAGTACCCCTAGACTCACCTGAGGCCACCTTCACCACAGGCACACTCAACTGCACTTGCACAGGTACCATGCTCTTCTTCATAGGCTCCAAAAGTCCAATCACACCATTATTGTCCTGGAAGGGAGGGCACAGCACTTATCAGGCATTCCTGCCTGCCCCATACCAGCCAGATCCAGGCTTGCAGGCAGCCACAGAACCGTCTGGAAAAGGGCACTGGGGCGAGATGGGGAATGGAGAGGTGGGCAGGAGCCAGGCCACATACTGAAATACTTATGAATGAAATTAATTATACATGGTCTGTGATTTGCATTAAAATAACAAAGGAATAGGAGAGTGCATGGGAGTAGAAAGGAAGAAGTTTGGCCACAAGTTGATAATTGTTATGATGAATAGATGGGTGTCCAGTATATTATTCTGATTACTTTTATGTGTTTCAAATTCTTCATAAAAATTTAAAAATAGTCCTGACAAGGAAATATCTCAACAGATTCCTTTATTTTTGACATTTCGAAATAAATAGCAAAATAATTTTAACGCTGAATCTGCTTTTAAAACTAGACTCCCACATTTGGAAATTCTGAGATGTAACAATTTGCCCCTTCCACCCTCCCCAAACCCCTGAGAGAGTAGAAGAGGGCTGGGAAGAGGGAGGTCAAAGAGAGGGAATTAGGTAGGACAGCAGGCTTCCTGGATCAGCCTCAGCCCAAAGGCATCCTTGACCCACTCCTTCCCAAGATGCACACTTTATAAGATCAGATTCAAGGAAATAGCCAATGGTGTGGATAGACATGGATGAAGAAGCCAGAGACCTAGGCCTGAGCCCAAGCTCTGCTTCTGGGTCTTAATTACTCCATCAGTACAAACGAGAGGGACATGGACATGAGTTACCCTTGGGGCTGCACCAGTTAATTCTGCCTGCCAACCCCCATGCAGTCTTCTAGACCCACTCTTACCCGGAAGGAGCCCCAGAGGAAGACACGGCCATCCTCGGTGAGGGCCGCTGTGTGACTGTCTCCAGCTGACACCTGTACCACATTCTCTTGCAGTTCCACTTTCCCGGGGACCATCTCTGAGCCTTCCACTGATGTGTCCCTTCCCAGGGCACCCTCATCATTGCAGCCAAAAGAGTAGACCTGTGCCCAGGATACCTCCATTAGAGCAAGGTCTGGCCTTTCAATTCATTCTTGTTCATACCACCCGCTTCTCGGCTTGCCAGCTCCATCTCCGTAGAGAAATGCGTGTGGCTCAAAGCTCCTTCCCCAAGCCCCCCAGGCCCTGTCCAATCCTGTGCCACTTCCCTCAACCTACCTGGCCACTTTTGCTTAGACACACGGTATGCATGCCCCCAGCCTCGGCCTGCACAATGTCTTCCGGAATGGGCACCAGGGCTGGCTTCTTCCTCTCCAGCACATTCTCTCCCAGCCCCAGCTGGCCCACGTCACCCTGGCCCAGTGTCAGCACCAAGCCTGGTTCTGTGCTGTGGGACCTATGTGAGACTGAGGGGTAAAGAAGACAGCCCCTGAGTGTGTAGGATGAAGGGAGAGAGGAGAGGTCACTGCATGGGCTCTGGGATCAGAGAGACCTGGGTTCATGCCCCCACTCTGCCACAGACCATTAGCATGACCTTTCGGAGCCTAGGTTTGCCTCACTGGTGAAACAGGGACAACAGAGTACCCATCTCAGAGGGTTTTTGTAAAGATTAAAAATTTCACATTATTAATGTGAAAGGGAGGAAATGAAAACAAAGAAACACTCAATATTGTGAAATGAATCTTGATGGGGGAGCACAGTGAGGACACAAGATAGTTTTCCTGATTAGCTATAAGTTCTTGATAAGAAGCCACAGCGCTAACAGTGAGGGCTCAGATACCGTCTACCCTTTAGTGACTGCTTGCTTTACTAAAGTTAAATTGCTCTGCAGTCCCGCAAATTATGTTACAGACCTTCTTTAAGGCTCCATTTTATAGGAAAGGAAACAATGCCTCAGAGAGGTTAAGTAACCTACCCAGAAACACAGAGCTAATAAGTTTGCACTGAAACCTAGGGAGCCTACAAAGCAGTCCCTGGCCTCCATCCTCAGGCTATGACTTAACTCCTGGGAACAGTCACACTGACAACCTCCGTTCCCACCCCGGAGCACACGCAGACCTACAGCTGAGGGAGGGAGGGGCGGGAATAAGGGCCCACACAGGTATTTGCAGAGGTAAGCGCCAACTAGTGGGCGGCCCAGGGCCATCTGATGACCAATGGCAACCACCCACAGTCCCGGACAGCCAATGATATCCAGCCCCTCCTCCGGGGGTGTGGCCACGGCTGCCAGGGCCTCTGAGGCTGCTCAGAGGGTGCGCTGGGCAGGGAGCCACCTGGTCGGGTTTTCTGGTCAGGAGGGCTCGGCCCATAGGGACCTCGGAAGGAGCGGGCGCCTGGAACGTGGCGGGAGGCAACGGCCCTCACTGCCTGGTTACGAGAGTCTGCAAAAGACAGACACTGTCTGAGTGTGGATCCACACTTACACCTCCTGGATTGGGGGTGGATCTCTCTACTCCCTGTCTCCCTCCAGGGTTCCAGGAAAGAGAAAACCACAGCCACCTCCCTTAAATGCTACCAAGATATTATCTCATTTTCCTTACAACAGCCCAGTAAGGTTGGTGCTGTTCTCCCTTCTATTTTATGAAAAGGATAATCTAAGCTCAGCGAGGTTAAGTGACTTGCCCCAAAACACACACCTAGAAAGTAACAGGGCCAGGACTCGAACCCCACGCCTGGAAGTTAGTGGTCTTAACACATTAATTCCTAGGGCAAAGCCCTATGGTCTATTGTTTTGCTAGCACTGCCTGCATGCTTTTAAACAAATCTCTGTGCCTTTAGGATTCCCAGAGGGTAGAATTCGATGAGGTACAGGGGACTCTCCAGCTGGGCCCTCAACTTCAAATGTCTAGGAGGAAGGAGCCCAGTCCCAGATTCTGGGGGCTCCAGGAGGCCGCCCATACCCAGAAAAGAGGCCAAGACCGACTTACCTTTCACCTTCTTGCTTTTGGAGAGAGCATCTTCTGGGGGTGACCTTCTTTTAGCTATTCGCTTGGGTGGCATCTTCTTGTCCTGAAAAACCCAGGCATATACTCAGAAATGCCAATCATTTTCCTCCTCTAATTAGACAATATTTATCAAAACAAAAACAAAAACCTTGAAAAAAGGTGAGAGGAATTACCCAGCAAGTCTACTTCTCAGAATCTATCTGAGAACAAGAAGAATACACCTAAAGCTCCACAAATATTCTCCACTGTATTCTTCATAACTTTAAAATGGAGCTACCCATGCTTTCAGTAGTAGGGGACTGGCTAAATAATATGTGTATATTTATGATAGAACAGTATGAAGCCACTAAAAGTGATGCTTTCAGAGATTGAATAGGAAGATGTTCACCATTGTCAAATAATATATAAGCAGACTGAAGAACAGCCCAGCTCATTTTTGAAAAATAAATGCATACACACACACACACACACACACACATACACACACACACGTAAGTGTAGGAAAATGTAAAGGAAACACACCCACTATTAACAATGGTAACCTCTGGAAAATGGGATTATGGGCAATTTTTACTTTTTTCTTTGTACCTTCCTATATTATCTAAGATGTTTAACAAAGAGAATTACTTTTTTTTTGTTTTATTATAAAAAATTAAAACACTGAAGTATCCAAGTATCCCTCATAACTCCCTCCTAACCCCGAGATAATCACTAGTAACTTTGTAACTAATGGTTAACTAGATAACCAAATGTAACTGATGCATTACTGTTATTATCAGATTTTTTCTTTTAACGCTACTCTCATTAAATAAAACCAACAAGACCATTTGTGCCCTTTGATCCAATAGTGCCACTTCTGGGACGTGCCTGGCTTTCCTAAACAGACCAACAAGAGATAAATGCTGTATATATACTCTTACTAACATACAAACACCAGGTATAATAAAAGGAGGAAAGAAAATAGAGGAAAAGGGGTGTTGGACCTAGGATGATTCAGAGCAGCTGAAAGCTTCAGCCATCAGCCTCTCCCCACCCCTCTCGCTTTAACTGCTGCTTCTCCCTAAGGTTTCCTCATATTCTTCCCTAAGGATGCTGAGGACAGAGACATTATCAATTCTAATCCAGCCCAAATTGTGTCCAAAGTCTTTTTTCTCCATATAGGCACCTCTGGAAATAAATCTTTATCGAGTTTGTGAAAGACAATCAAGTTGTCTAAGCCTGGAGCTCCCAAACTCTGGAATGTGAACCCTCTGTGTGGCATGGATGGCAGGGGCCAGGGCACTTGAGACTATGCTGATGCAAGGTGGTGGAGCACAGTCTCTGGAACCAGAAGCTGGGCTCAGCTACTTTCTAGTTGTGTGACCTGGGGTAAAGTTATTTAATCTCTTTTTGATTCAGTTTCCTCCTCAGTAAAATGGGAATAATAACAATATCTACATCTTTGTGATGTGTAGGATTAAATAAGCTAATACTATAAAAAGTAACTATATAGTTAGTGCTTAGTAAATCAATATTGGTATTGTTAAGATGTCTAGGGTCTGCCCCAGGTAAGCCTCAGGAACAGCCCTAAATTAATCCAACCCTCCTCTCCTCCATTTCATAGATTAGGGATGGAGACTCTACCTGAGGCTACAAATGGAATTCCCAGAACTATAAGAGCCTTTCTCAGGCTCAACTTTGGGCCTAAACAGCAGCCCTTCCTTCCATCTGTCCTTCCCTTCCTTCCAGTAGGTCCTACAGCCTTGGCCTCTCCAGTACCCACTCTACAGTATATGAACAAGGCCAGTGGCCTTGGAATTTCTGGCACATTCTGCTGACTACCCTACAGGAGAACAAAGTGTTGAGAATGGGGAAGTAGCCTGTGTGGGTTGGGCCTCTGCAAGTTGAGCTTATCTACAGGTTGTGACTGGCCCAGTTCTGACTCTGATGAGGTGGCAGTTCTGAGCTTAACCCAACTTTTATTCTCGTGAGAAGGGTCTCCTCCTCTCCATCCCAGCTCTTTGAGGCCCCTCATCCCCCACGAAAAATGCACATTCTTCAGGATTACAGGGAACTGGAGTCACCTGCCAGAGCTGTGGCTTGTTCCGCCCGTCTTTGGCCAGCAGTCTTAATTTCTCTGAAGTGTGTCCTCACCTGTAAAAGGGGATGCCCTGACTACTTCTCAGAGCTGCTGTCAAGACTGAATGAAATGTCTGTAAAGACTTTGCAGTGCCAAGCATACAGAGACATCGTCAACAGGTTCTATGACTTTAAGTGAACCAACTACAGCATCTCATCATTATAAGGAAACAACGAATGAAACAATGTTATTTGATGACCTGCTGTATTCAGTACATGGCAGAGTTGGTTCATTCACTCCACAAATATTTATCAGAGAGCTTATTACCACGGTTTGGCTTTGGGCTAAGTGTAGCAAGAAAAAAGGATCCTAACCTTCTCCCTGTTCTCATGGAGCTTACATTTTAGTGAGAAAGAAAAAAAAAATTATTATAGATGGTGCCGTGTAAAGAACAGGCAATGTGATATATAAGAGAATAACTTGGGGTACCAAAGACAATATGAATGTACTTAACGTCACCAAACTGTACATTTGTAAATGGCTGAAATGGTAAATTTTATGTTACGTATATTTTATTTTATCGCAATTTTAAAAAAAGGAATAACTGGGATAGGGGAGGAGAATGGTCATGGAGGTAACATTCAAGTTAAGACCTGAAATATGAGAGAAAGTCAGTAGCGGAAGACCTGGACAAAAGCGTTCCAGTAAACAGTGTGACGTGGTAAGGAATCCGAAGAGGCCAGTGTGGCTGTAGCTGGAGAGCGATTGGTCAAATGGCACAAGGGGAGCAGGGGCTGGATCATGCAAAGTCTTGTAGGGAAACAGAAAAGTTTTAAGAAGGATGTCTTCATTGGATTTCCATTTTTAAACGACTGCTCTGGCCTTTGGAAAGAAAATGAGATGGACTGAAAGAGGAGGCTATTGCAGGCAACCAAATGAGAGATGATAGCGACTTCATTTGGTCTGAGGTAGCAGAGAAAAGTAGACAAAAACAGATCAATTTAGGAGACAGATCGATTTGCCAGTGGGTTGGATGTAGGGAGAAGGGGAGGAGGAATCCAGAGTGACTTTTACATCCTAAAATATCCAGGAGATCCTGTGCAGGCCTGAGCTTGGTCAAGCCCAAGTAACCCAGGCTTTGGCTTAAAGGACTAGGTAGTGGGTTGATTTCTAGTTAGGGAGATGGAGAACACTGTGGGACAAACAAGAGAGGAGAAACCTGGAGCTGCATTTTATCGGTGTTTTTGTTAAGTCTTGTATGCCTGGGAGGCATACGAGAAGTGATGTTAAGTAGACAGAGTTGGGTGGGTTAAAGGGTATGAGATCTAACAGGTATCCTTGTGTTTCAGGTAGACAGGTTGTACCGCTGGCCAGGCTGGCAGCCCCATTCTACCAAAGGCAAATCTCCAGTCAGTTCCTCAGAACGACCTGTAGTAGTCTTCCCTGCTGGGAAGGCAAACTGTAGTAGCATAAAAAGTATAACAAAAAGTTGAGTGAAAAAACAGGAAACAGGATCATGTCCGCACATTTGTGCTGATGCTGGGCTGACTTGTAGACAAGGCCTGGAACGGAGGTGGTTGGTATTATGCGGCACTAACAAAAAAAGTTATTGTGGGTTGGAACCAACCCAGCAAACTCATAGCCAATATTTGAGGCTAATATTTGAGGGCATCTCACTGCCAGGTAGCCATACTGATCCTATTTACAGATGAGGAAACTGAGGCTCAGAAAGATGAAGTATCTCTTTCAAGATTGGAAATCGTGGTGTGAACCAAGCTGGTCAGACTCCAGAGCTGGTGCCCTTACCAGTTTCCTGCTGAGAACTGTCTCTCATATTTGTCTCTTATACCGTTTCCCCTAGAAAAGACAGCAACTTGTCTCTGGTCTTCCTGTATCCCACCCCCACCCCATTCTACAACTCATTCCTGATCTTTCTTAACTTCAAACCTGAAACAGACTCCTCAGTAGTTTCCTCTGCCTGGAAGATAAAGCCCACATTTCTCAGCCTGGTACTAAAGACCTCCAGGCTCTGATACTAACTTAACTTTTGGCCTCATCCCTTATCTGTCATATCCTTCTTTCTCTTCCCACACAATCTTAAAAGATTTATTGTTCTTTCCGTACTATATGCATCTCTCTAGTCCTTCCCATCCCTTATCCTACTGGAAGAACTTCTATTCAAGTTGCAAAGTCACCTCAGTGATAAACCACCTCTTAGCCCTCTCAATCCTAAAGGAGTCATTCTCTCTCAGAGAAATTAGGACAGACTTTTGAATCATAATTACTTTAAATTTACATGTCTATCCATGATACCAATCTACTCCTTAAAATATGAGCCTCTCTTGTTTTAATATGGGGCACTGGCCACGCCTATCTTCTATATGCAAACATTTTACTTCTCACAACAAGCTGAAGAAGGCATGATCACTCCTGTTTCACAGTTGAGGGAATTGAGGTTCAGAGAAGTAAATTTACTTGCCTAAGCTCATACAGCCAGTAAAGGAGAGCCAGGAATAGAACCCAGGTATATCTGATGGATTCAAAACAAAACAAAACAAAACATGGACGTGGTTCCATAGTGTAGCAGTTAGCATGTCTGCTTTACACGCAGAAGGTCCTAGGTTAGCACCCCAGTGGAGCCACAGTCCATGGTCTACGGCCATGCCACCCTGAACAAGCCCCATGTCTGATCTCGGAAGCTAAGCAGGGTCGGGCCTGGTTAGTACTTGGATGGGAGACCACCTAGGAAGACCAGGTGCTATAGGCATAAATAAAAAAAAATTTTAAAATATATAGGCCAGCTAAAGGCAGGCCATGATCTGGGCAGGAGTGGAGGCAACGTAAGAAGGCCTTTCCAGGATGCCCCATGAGCTTGGCCAAACACAAGGAGCAGAGGGTAGAAGGCAGCTGAGAGGGAGGGGATGCGGAGACAAGAGCGGAGACCCTCAGGCAGCTAGGGCCTGAGAACGTAAGCCAGATGAGTGAAGTATCTGAAGGACATGGGGAAAGACAACGGGCCACTCCCTGCTGAGGTGGAGTTGAGCACTGGTTTTTGAGTATGACAGAGTTCTGAGCCTCATCTCTCAAATGGAGGTCTCTGGGAACTGCAGAGTGCAATCCCAGGGGAAGGGCAGGGGATGAGAGGCACCTTCTCAAAAGTGGAGCCCTGTACCCATTACCCACCTGCATCCTCTAGTGCACAAATCAGTCCTTTGTACAGACTCCCTCTCTGGTGTTTTCTTAACCAGGCTGTGAGTGTCTGGACTGGGAATAAGACTGAGAATAAGTAGTGGTCTTTTGTCCCCAACCCCTCATCCCCCAGTGGAGAAACACAGCTTCTATCTTCAAGGAGCTTACAGTCTGGGAGAAGAGTAAGACACGGTCCCAAATAATTAAAAGTCAAATACAGAGTCAACTTCTACCACCAGGCACCTAGGGTGTGCCAGCCTCTCCTAGAATGCTCACACCTGCACTCTGAGCAAGTACGATCACCATGTTTTTCCAGAAAACTGAGATGCAGGGGAAGATCCCCCTACTCACCAGTCCACACAGGAGTGGGATGAAACGGCAGGTCTCCTGACCACTCCTCACTAGGGCCAGAGCTCCGCCTCCCACTTCTCCCTGGGCCTCAGTTTCCTCATGTGATGAATGAAGGCACACTGGACTATAGTTGAGCAGGGTCCTAGTATTCCTCCTGTGACCCCCTGTGACCTCACCACAGCCTCATTTCTGCAAAGGGAGACAGAGTCCTCTCTGACCACTGCAGCTGTCCCTACTGCCACTCCCTGCTCCCCAATGTCAGGAGGCAGACACTTGCCTGCCAAACTCAGAGGCTGAAGAATCTCTTTGTGAGAAAGGTCCCCAGGGAAGGGAGGAGAGAGGATCATCTGTCAAAAAACATTTGCGGAGTTCTTGCTATGTGCCAAGCATAGAGTTGGGACACTTCACCCCAAGAGTTCTTCACCAGGGGATCCCCCTCATATACAGAGTTGTGCCTGGGTGTATGTGTTAATTTTTCCACAGAAGAAAAGGAGCCACAGCTTCTACCAGATGTTAAAACCACTGCTTTATGGAAATTATAGGACATTAGTAATTCTCACCACATGCCTCTTACTTCATTTTACAGATAAAAAAACTAACACTCAGGGGGATTGGGTGGGTGGCCCAAGGACACCCAACTAGTAAGCTGCAAAGTTGAACAGGATTCCTGCTCTTACGATGACTTTGCAACATGAGCATGGTTTCAGACTCCACTCTAATGCCTTTCTTGGATGAAACCACCCCGCCTCCTCCATCCCCACCCAGTGTTCCTCGGTCTTGCACCTGAAACCTTTCAAGACCCTGCCCGTTGTATCATCTTGCTACTCACCTCCTTGTACCCTGTGCTCCAGTCAGACTCAAACACCTGTGGGATCCCTGACCAAAACACCCAGACCTTCAAGCCTTTGCATATGCTGTGTGTCTCCTGCTTGGATCACCCTAATTCCTCCACCCTCCAGTGTGCCTGAGTAACTACTGCTCCTTCAAAACCCCACTCAAATGTCACCTCACCTTGAAAGCCATCACTGACCCTCCTAGGCAAGGCTGGGTGACCTCTTCAGAGTTCCCGTAACACTCCATACACTCATCTTCTACTAGGACACACTTGGTTGGAGCATCTAAATTACTATGGGATTAATGAATGACTTGCTAGCAGCAGGGCTCCTGGCTCCAAGGGCATCCTTCAGTGATCACACTGGCTGGCCCTTATGTAATTGTGGCCCCACATGGGTCACAAGGAGACGGGGAGCTCTGTAAAGGCCACAGGCGGACCTTCTCACCATTGTTCCCCAGCCCTGCAAGCGCGGCGCGGGGTAAGACAGCCAGTAAATAACGTGTTGACAGATGAGTTGATGAAGTCACAGCCCACCTCTCCAAAAGGGCAACAGGCATTGTCTTGGTGCCTGTTGACGCTGAGCTTTCTTTCCCCGCAGCAGACCTTCACCAGCCTACCCTTGAGCTCCTAAAGCAGACCTCGCCGGGCAGGATTCTTTCCTCAATCTGCAAACAGCATTCTCTAACGAAAGCCGGGCAAAATCACTTTCTCCGTTTTGGAAACGCAGACCCCACCAGGGCGGTGGGCCCCGGCCCGCCAGGCGCGCGGGTCTGCGCACCAGGGCCGGCGAGGTCACCGCGGTCACGCGCATCCCGGCCGGCCGCGATCGGGTCGTTTGAATCTCCCGCCTGCGCGGGCGCTGCGGGCCGGGCGCGAGACCGGCGGCGGCACAGAGGCAGGAGGGCCCTCGCTCGGACGAGGAGGGGCCCGGCTAGCGCCCGGGCGCCCCACGGGGCCGGAAACCGCGAGCCCGCACCCGCGCCTTCCTGCCGCCCGGCTTCACGTGGAGCCGGCGTGGCGCGACTGGGCGCGCGCGAGCAACACCCCGGCCCGCCGAGGATCCCCGGTGCTCGGGTTGTAGCAGCTCAGCGCGACTCCCTCCGCCAGGACCCTTCTCCCGTACGCGGACGACCTACCTCTGCAGGTCCGCCAGAAGGAACTCCTCCGCTCGCCTGACCGGCCGCGAACTGCCCCAGAGCATGCGCTCTGCAGGCCTCCAGCCCCGACCCGGGCCAGAAAGGAAAACAAAGAGCCCGGCGGCCCCTGGCGGCCGCCCCGGGAGGTGCAAGTGGCGCGCTCCGGCCAGGGAGCTCTGGACCAGGCTCTCTCCACCTGTACTCCACCGGTACAGTGGGTGTGTATTTTGGAGACCCCAAGTCGGGACAGGTGGACTGACAACCAGAAAGACCACTTGAAAATAGGATTTGTTTGGGAAAATCTGGTGTGGAAGGGACTATACGGAGAAAGGAGATACTGCCGTTCCCTGCTCTCAAGAGAGTGAGAAAGATGAGAAATCAGACTATCAACAACCACATAGAGCCATGACGAGGGTAGGTACAGGGGCATCTGGCTCAGCCTGGGGCTTAAGAAAGGCTTTCCAAATTAATTCGAAGAAGCCAGGGCATCCTAGGAGAAGCATCACTTGCAATGACAGGGGTGATGAGAGCCTAGGGTGGTTTTGGGAAACTGCCAAGAGGGTCTGACTGGAGCGGAGGGTGCCTGTGAGCGTGACAGGGGAGAGCCCTGGAGAAAGAGAGTCAGGCCATGGATCTCCGTAGCGTCTTGTGTGTTTAAGGGGTGCCGCCTCTATCCCAAAGCAATGGGGAATAATGAAAGGGATTTGAGAATGTGAGTGATATGAGATTTTTGTTTTAGAACAAAATGGAGAATGGACTTGGGCCAGGAAGGGGAAACCAAGTGGAGTGAGGGAAACCAGATTAGAAAGAAGAGGGTGTGAATTGGGGTTGGGGGCTGGAGAAGGAAAATAAGCACCAAGCAGACAACCCTCTCTTGTTAATATACTCATTCTTCAGGATGGATACAAACACTTCTTGAGGATTTTAGGTGTGCCCTGAAGTGACCTCTCAGGCATTTGATTATCTGGCGGATTACCTAGGTCAGGGCAGTGACCTCTGCAAAAGGGTATTTTCCATTTCATGTTGATTCTGACTTAAAAGTCATTTTATCATACCTGAACTCTAGATGGATATTATTTTTTTACAAGGTATTTTACAATTTTCCCCCCTCTTTAATCCCCCTTCCACTTCCACCCCTGACCCATGGATATTGCCGTTTCCCCTAAAGAACTGGATCTCTGAAGACGGGGCATCCCCTCCCACACGTTGGCGGCATACACCGGGGCCAGACGCACCCGGGGGGCCTAGTGCACCCGGGGCCTGGCGTACCCGGGGTATGGTCCGTGGCTCCACCTGGAGCGCGAACCCAGGACCTTCTGTGTTAGATGGACACTTTTGATGAGTATTTACCAACTGAATTTCTTTTATTATGCAGAGCCCACCCAAAGCACTCCCCATCTTCAGGGTCTCTTACCTCTCCAAGTTTACCTCTGCCTCCATCACGGACACTTCCTTTGGATGATATAGTACTGTGAAATTTCTCCAAGTTTTAGCCCTGGGATCTCTGATCTCGCTCTGCTGTCTTCCTCCAGGATCTTACTCATTCACATGGCTTAATGGAATTGTAAAAATGATTATTATTATCATCTATGTTGTAAAACCTTTATTTTGTTAACTACAGAAACATGTCCATCTATGTCCGTTAGCATATTTGTTCCTTCCAAACCTCATGACAGTTGGAAAATGAGAAAAATGAAGTTCAAAGAAGTTAAAAACATTTCTGGGGGTTATCATACAGGTGGCAGAAGAGAACCAGAACCCTTGTTGAGGGCTGAGCCATCACCTTTTAATTGAGGGGGCAATCCATCCAGTCTGGTTCTAACCTCCGCCCTACATCTCTACCCAGAAGACCCAACACCCAAAATAAAACTTGTTTCCCATGGATCTAGGCTCCCCGCAACTTCATCATTCCAAAGTAAAGGTTCTCTGAGAAGTACAGATTCAAACCTTAACTTCTTTTCTGATTTCTCCCTCTCCTCTTCATGTTTCTATTTGTGCCTCTCTAGTCTAAAGTACCACCCTCCTTGCCTCTGCTCCCACCTCTCATTTCTTTCCTTCCATTTTATTCTACCAAGATCCCCAGGTTAGTCTTCCTAAATTATGGCTGTGAGACCATGTCCTGTTTAGAAATCTTTAAAAACTCAGATATTTCTTCACTGCTGTGCTTGGAGCATGAGGTGGCAAATCCAAGCTGTTGATTTCTCATTTCCCCCTTAGCCTCTATATTGTACTGTGAAGGTGCCCATGCTCATTCCTGCCTTCTCACTTGTATCTGGGCTGTTCTCCCTCTCAGGTGCCTTCCTTCCTGCTTAGTTGAATTCTTGATATGTTTTAAGGTTTAATTCAGTCCCCATCTCCATGTAGCTTTTCTCGGCCCCACTTATCTTTTCTTTATTTGAACCCAAATATCAATTTTATTTTTTCCACATGCTGATTGTTTTATTTATTGAACACACACCATAAGGAGAACAAGTAATGAACCCAACCCAGAACTGACACAGATGATAGAATTAAACTTGAATGACATTAAAAGTTATTATAACATATTTTATATGTCCAAAAATCAAGTAGAGACATAGAAGATATAAAAAGACCCAAAGTGAAATTGTTGACAATATATAAGATGCCAAATATACTGGGTAAGATTAACAATAGATTAGATACTGCAAAAGCAATGATTAATGAACTTGAAGGCAAAGCAATAGAAATGACCCAAAATGAAACACAGAAAAAATTTTTAAAAAGTAAAAATAGCATTAGTAAGCTATGCTATAACTTTAAGGGACCTAATATACAGGTAAATAGAAACCTTGAAAGCAAGGAGTTGAGGACAGAAAATATAAGGAGAAATAATGGCTAAAAAATGTCTAAACTACAAACCTAGAGATCTGTGATGGTTAATTTTGTGTCAGTTTGACTAGGCTATGGTTCCCAGTTGTTTGGTCAAACACCAGTCTAGATGTTGCTGTGAAGCTATTTTTCAGACACGATAACCTTTAAATCAGTAGACTTTGAGGAAAGCAGATTAACTGCTGTAATTTGAGTGGGCCTCATCCAATCAGTTAAAGGCCTTAAGAAAAAAAATTCTGCCAAGTCTGCCTCCAGTCTCAAGACTGTAATATCATCTCTTGCTGGGATTTCCAGCCTGCCAACCTACCCAACAGATTTCAGACTTGCCAGCCCTCATAAACACGTGAGCCAATTCATTAAAATACCTATCTATATCTATCTACACACATACATCCTATTGGTCCTGTTTCTCTGGAGAACTCTGACTAATACAAAATACAAGAAGCTCAAGGAACTTCAAGTGCAAGAAGCAAGACATATCAAAATTCAATTGCTCAAAATCGATGATAGAAAATCTTAAAAGCAGTCAGAAAAAAGACCTGTTATGTACAGAGGAACAAGACAAGGATGCAATGCAACATGTTAGTACAGAGAAACAAAAACAAGAATACAATGCAAATAAAATGACAATGGAGCAACATTTCCAAAGTGTTTCAGCAAAACACTTATATCTAGTAAAGTATATCCAGCAAAAACATCTTTCAAACATGAAGACGAAATTGAGGTATTTTCAGATGTACAAAAGATGAAAGAACTCATTGCCAGCAGACCCCATAGTAAAAGAAACATTAAAGAAAGACCTTTGGGCGGAAGAAAAGTGATACTGGATGAGAATCTGGATCTACACGAAAGAATGAAGAGTACTGGAAATGTAACTACATGGGTAAATATATGATTTTTTTTCCCAAAACTTAAAAAAAAGACAATTGTAAAAGACAATTGTTTACTTAAACAAAAATAATGCATTGTGAGTTTTATAACATATAAAATACATGACAATAATAAGAAAGACTGCGGCATGAAAAATACATTGTAAGGTTCTTATACTATAATAAGTGAAGGTTCATAAAATCAACTGAATGTAGACTCTGAGAAGTTAAAGATGTATACTATAAACTCAAAAGCAATCACAAAGATAACAAAACAAAGTTATGGCTAGTAAGCCAATAAAGAAGATAAGATGTAATTAGAAAAAGATAATAATAAAAAAAAAGGCAGAAAAGACAAAGGTAGTAAGAACAGATGAGACAAACAAATCAAAGATGATAAGACTCAAACCTAAGCACATTAATCATATAAAAATATATATAGTCTAAATACTCTAACTAAAAGGCAAATTGTCATAATAAATTAAGAAATCAAGGCCCAACTATACACTGCCTGCAAGAAATATATTTTATTTATGTTATTATTATTTTTTAACGCCTACAGCATCTGGTATTTCTAGGTTGTCTCCCATCCAAGAACTAACCAGGCCAAACCCTGCTTAGCTTCCGAGATCAGACGAGATCAGGCACATTCAGGGTGGCATGGCCATAGAGAAGAAATATACTTTAAATATAAATACACAAATAGGTTAAAAGTAAAAGGATAGAAAAAGATATACACTGGTAACACCAGTCGAAAGAAAGCTGTAGTAGCTATAATAGCAGACAAAATAGATTTCAGAGCAAATAATATGGAGACAAAGAAGGTAATGTCATAATAGTAAAGGAATCAATCAAAATGCACACTCCTAAACATATATGAAACTTTGAATAACAGACCTTCAAAATACATGAAGCAAAAACTGATATAACTTGTAGAAGAAATAGACGAATCTACAACTATAGCTGGAAATTTCAATATCCCACTCTCAATAATTGACAGAATAAGTGGACAGATAACCAGCAAGGATATAGTAGACTTGAACACTTTCAACCAATTTGAACCTATTGACATTTATAAAGCACTTCACCTTCCTTCACACTCCACTTTGTTTTCTTCAAACAACAGTAAAATGCACATACTTTTCAAGTGCATGTGAAATATTTACCAAGATAGACCTTATTCTGGGTCATAGAACAAGTCTTGGTAAATTAAAAAAGATTCAAGTCATACAAAATATATCCTTACACTACAATGGAATTAAAGTAGAAAACAACATCAGAAAGTTCTTTGGAAAACTCCAAAATATTTAGAAACTAACACACTTCTAAGTAGTCTATATATCAAAGAAGAAATCAGAAGGGAATTTGAAAGTATTTGAACTGAATGAAAAGACAACATACCAGATTCGTGGAATATTGTTAAAGCAATTATTTGGGGGAAACTCATAGCACTAAATGCCTATATTAGAAAAAAAGCAAGGTCTCAAATCAATGTTCTGTTTCTACCTTAAGAAACTAGGAAAAGAAGAGCAAACTAAACCCCAACTAAACAGAAGAAAACAATAAAGATTAAAACAGAAATCAGTGAAATAGACACAGAAAAAGTCAACCAGTGTTTGCTATGTGCCAGGCACAGTACTAGGTACTGAGTTTACATATATAGTCCCATTCCCTGAGGTCCCCCACTAGTCGATTAGATAGACATCAATTGGAAAATAATCATATCAGAATGCTAATGATCATGATGGAATGCTCAAGGTGCCAGATGTTTAGGGGATGGGGAAGTGAGGATGGTGGCTGACGGTTCAGGCTCTAGACACTCAGACCTTCAGGTCTCACTCTGCATGATCTTAGGCAAATAATCTAACCTTATCTTCTTTTTCTATAACATAGATTTAATAAAAGTCCCTGCGTGGCATAGACCTGTTGTAAGAATTAAAGAATGCCTAGCACACGTGGCAAGTACTCATTAAATGTCAGGTACTGTCAGAGGTAAACACACGCACAGAGACAGAAAGGAGTGAAAGAGGGAGGCATGGCCAGGGAAGGGGTCTTTCCTCCCAGAAAACTGTACTCATCTTTAACATTTTCCAGAGTTACATAAAGCTAGATTTATAATTCCATTACAACTGAAACTGAGTTTTTATGGTGCAGTTGTTACTATATTAGCTTAGTTCAGAAAAGTTCTGTCATTTTAACCAGGTGGAAATAGTTGATACTTTTTGAGGCGTGACATATAAATTGAGTATAGGTTCTGTAGTCAATTGCCTTGCTCAGGTGCGTGCTATGCCACTTACTGGCTTTGTAACTTGGGCAAGTTCCTCAAATCCTCCAATGTTACAGCTGCAAAATGGGCACAAGAGTACTTACTTTACAGAGATAGAGCATTAGATGAAATAATGTACACATCTCACCACATGCCCTTGTTCAGAGATAATAGTATAATACGGTTTTGGAGTTAGGTTCAAATCCTGGTTCCACTACTTAATAGATGATTTGGGGAAGTTATTGCCCTTTCTTTTCCTCCTGGAAAAGTATGGTGGTTCTGAGTGAGGTAACTGTATCCCTACTTGTTTGCTTGAGAAGTCGGGGGATTTTGTATAACGAGCTCATTGTACTCATTATGGGACTCTAACAAACTTTACAAATATTAACTCACTTAATTTTCGTTAAAACCCCAAGAGATAGTTTTTTTCACTTTATAGAGCTCTTTATGTAGATACTTTTATCATCCCCACTCTATGAAGAAATTGAGGAAGAGAGGTTAGGTGGCTTGCCCAAGGTCACATGGACAGGAAGTGGTAGTACCAGGATTCAAACCTAAGCAGTATGACTCCAAGTTTGGCAACAGTTGACACGATTGCCCACCCAAGTGCAGAAAAAGGCCAGAAAAGCCTGTTTGGAAAAGTCTACAGACAGGGAGATATGTTGCAAGATAGTTTAGCACAAAAGGCAAGACCTAGACTACCTATGACAGCTTTGTTTCAGCTATACTTAGACATCAGGAGAAATGCAAGTATTTCCCACACAGCATTAGTTATCCACCTCTGTACCCTGTGACTTTGTAATAAGCACTGGATAAATTCCCTGGTTGTTGGTTGGGGAAAAGCTGTTCATTTTACTGAGCACCTACTCTCATGTATGTGGCAATATTGAGAGGTGGACGCAGGGCTAGTCCTGGAGATACAAACAAGATTTTGACCTCCATCTGGCTCCCTCCTAGCAAGTCTGCAGTTGGATGGGTTTGTGCAGAGGGTCCACTTCCTAGTTGTGGATTTAGGCAATTTAGCCTTTTTGTTCCTCAGTTCTCCCTTGAAGATAGGTTAGATTAATACCCACTTAAGCCGGATGCTTAGAACGGTGCTTAGCATAAATGCTACTTGGGTAGGTAGATGAGCTTTCATACATTGCTGTTCTTAGTTTAAAAAGCCAACGAGCTCTCCTAGGTTGTTCTCCTAAACCATGGCAATTTATGTGCAATTCATGTTAACTACTTCTCATCCTCAAACACCATTTGCAACTATTCATCTGGACTGGACATTCGTTTGGACCACCATCCACCAAAACCCAAATTCACCCGAATCCCTCTAAAACTGATCCCGATGGTTTCTAAATGAGTTCATGAGCATCCCTTCCCTCACCTTATATTCACTTAGCCCCACTAAGAATCTAGACTCTTACCTTCTAGATGGTTCCCCACTAGTCCCCATCCTTCAGGGCCTATGACTTCCCTACAATGCTGGCAGCCTGTACAAGGGTTTGATAGTTTCCATTGTGACTCAACCTCACATCACTCAAGCAATTTTCTTCAAGGATAAAGGGCCCCACTTGGACAGATAGGTTTAGCATGCAACAACTGCACAATTTTTTAGTATTTATGCCTACAGCACCTGGTTTTCCTAGGTGGTCTCCCATCAAATCACTAACAAGGCCCAACCCTCAGTAGCTTTGGAGATCAGTCACTGGGTTTGTTCAGGGTGGCATGGCCCTAAGACCATGGACTATAGCTCCAACCAAGGACCTTCTGCTTGTAAAGATGTGCTATCCAACAGCTGTACAATTTTAACATTTATGACCAATCATATAGCTGCTAATGCCCATTTACCTTGTACACTGTAGAAAACCTGACAGGATTGGTCTAATCATTAAATGTCCAGAGGGCTATTTAGCCTGAGACAACTAAGTTCACAAGCCACACACCCCAATGTAACCCAGGCTTGAATTTAACCAGCTAACTATATAATGAAAGTAGGATCTAGCTAGGGAGCTTTTACCTGGGCCCTGTGTAACTGGTCAGGAACCAGGCATCTTTCCAATGGTGTAAGTGCAATGATATAAAGTCGAACACAAGATAGTGACAACACACAGGACAAAAGCTCAGGGTCTTTAGCATGGAACTAATCAGATATTAACTGTTATATAAGGTATTTAACAAGCACTTCTATTCACTGAATACTTTTTGGGCTGATCCCACATTTCCAAATAAAAAAGAAACCACAAAGATGTATACAGCTCTTTATTTTAATTCATAAATACATCAGAAATTGACATTTTTAAAAAAGATACCCAGGTTCCCATGGGCTTCTGCTTTCTGTTAGGTAGAAAACCCAGTTGACTTGGTAATGATGAAAAAGGCAAAGTAACATCTTAGTTTCATGACACTTTCATCTCATAAGGTCTCTTGGGTCTCCCAGGTTCAAGGACTATACTACCCTAAAAGAGCTGCTGCAATGATAAATTCCAAAGCGTCACTTGGCCAATGGACCATTCCACCACTTCCAGCTGTTAGGGGTCTGGAGCCATGCCTGAACTTACATTTCTATTGTTACCCTTTGATGAATAAAGAGCAGTTATATATACCTTCAAGAGGGTTATCACTTTACCAACTCTCCTTGCCAAATAAAGGATGCAAAAGCATTGTCAACTGTCAACAATTTACATAAAGCTCCTCTTCTCTCCTGAATGAAAAGAGAAGAAAAGGATTAGAGTTAATTAAGAGTCTTACTTATGATCTTAAAATTTAAAGTTTAGTATACTAGGTGTTTCCTGCATGGTTTGTCTCCTCAGTAATTGTCCACAGGACTCTGAGAAGCTGTAGGAATATGCAGGCGCAGACTCAAGGCCCGGCTTCATCTCCAACGTTGTGGAAAGGGACTGTACATCATGGGGCAGAGCCCTATGCTCCCCTACGCCACCTGGACAGAGCCCGGGGAGAGTGAACTCCCGGGGGTACCCACGTTGGAATGCCTAATCACAAATTTGTGTAATCTAAGGCAATACTGCTAAACAGCGTTATTCTTCAAAACCCATTAGAGATCTCTTCATCCCATACCACACATGTAGTAGATTCGAGTGCATAGTGGGTTAGTAACTGGTTTTAAATCAATTCCAAACCAGTCACTACTATCGACTATTTCATGGTCTATTTACTTAATCACTCATATGCGAGCTTTGCTGTGACTCTGGTTATGTCAACCCAAACTATCATAATTTTTTCATTTGCAAAGTGGAAATAACCCTACAACACAAGAATTAAGGATGTGAAAATCTTAAGTTTTACAGGAGGAAAAAAGCCATCTCTTCAGCACATGAGCATACATCTAAGACACTGTTAATACTCCTACAAAAATGTAGCAAAGCTATCTGGATGTAATAAACAGCAATAGCCTCTTCATGAAAGGGGACTGAGCTCAGAATGATTAAATGTCTTCTGCAAAATGCTGACAAACACCAATAAGCCAAAAGCAATCTGTAGATTTACTTACCCCAAACCAAGTTATTTGGAATCTTGAGTGAATGCTGCAAAACAAGGAAAGCAAAGAGCTTAATCTAGCAGCACAGTAAAACTGATTAATGCGAAATTTCCTTTCACATCTGACCAACCTAGATTTAGACAAGGTGCTCTACAAAGCTGTTTCCTGCATGGTTTATCTCCTCAGTCATTGTCCAAAGGACTCTGAGAAGCTGTAGGAATATGCAGGCGCAGACTCAAGGCCCGGCTTCATCTCCAACGTTGTGGAAAGGGACTGTACATCACGGGGCAGAGCCCTATGCTCCCCTACGCCACCTGGACAGAGCCCGGGGAGAGTGACCTCCCGGGGTATCCACGTTGCTTACTGTAACAGTCAACAAAACTCAAGTTCAAGACGGACCAGCAGTCACATATCAGAAACCAGAATTAACTTTCAGCCAGGTACCTAAACATCTAGATTAATACTCCATTAGCACGCTGCCAAAAAAAGAGTAAACGCAGAGCCGTTTTGACAGAAATTAAGCTTTATATATCTTTAAACCGATCATCTAGGGTCGTTAAATTACTCTTAAATGTTAAAGTTGGCAGTAAAATTAAGAGCCGTCCGCTTCGAAATCAGGGCTCAAATGTGGTTGGGCATCAGGAATACCGTTCTGCGTGCAACTCCGGGGACGACGAGACTCCTAGGAAGCAAGGTAATAAACGGCACAACAGCCAACGTGGGATGGCGGTGGGATGCGATTTTACCGTCTCAGCGAGCAGGGTATCCCTCGCGTCTCTCGGTTATGGCCATCGTCCGCGACTCGCGAGGCCTCCAGAGCCCGCGAGAGTCCGATCCAAACCCACTGCACGACTTAAGCGTACTTAGCGCGGACGACGCAAAAGGCAATCTTTCTAAGTAGTATAATCTCCACAAGAAAGGTTGCTTGTCAGGCCCAGGTACTAGACCTAGAGCTGCTAAACCAGGAAGGTAGAAACACTCACCGAACTGATCCAGAACAGAACGAAATCTCTTCTCCGAAAAGACTGAGCAAGCTCAAGACACCCTCATTTATACCTTCCGAAGAGACAGGAAATCAAGAAATGTCTATTGCGCCTGCGCCTGCACCGCGCCATGCGCAGTTAGGGACTCAGAAATTCGCTAAGGGTGCTGGGAAGCTACTGCCGGCTAAGCCCCACCCCTTCCTGGCTCAAAGTCATCTATCCGGGGTTCGGCTCTGACCCTGGTCGGGTAATGTAAATTACAGAAACTGAGTTTTTTAAGGATATAGGCGGGTAGGTACATTTCTAACAGCAAATTTACTTATTTTTGCTCAGTTCACCCAATATAGAGGATACGCTGTTAAATAAAAAATTTGAAAAATAGAAGTCATCTAGAGAAATGCGAAGAGTCTCAAAAGGGATTGAATCTGCCCTGTCGCATGTAAAGTAAATATTTGGTAAATGCCTAGGTAAATAAGACAAGTGCTCCTACACAGAATTGGCTAAAATTAAAAGCCTCATATGAACAATAATGGATGGACTTAATACTACTGAATTGAACACTTATAAATGGTTAAAATGGTAAATTTTATGTTAAATACTATTTTAACCCAACTAATGTAAAGAATTGGGCAAAAATCCTGAAGTTACATTTACATGTGAAATAATTGCAAATGTGATCAGATTTCAAATACGGTGTAATGCAAATAACCCACATCTGAGATATAAGTAGAAAGGTTTATGGTGTTCCTTTTAAAAGATTTTGTGCTGGGTATTTTAAGTACATTATTTACTATCACAGCAATTCTAAGACATTGGTACTATTACCCAGATTTTAAGATGTGAAACAGACCCAGAGCAGTTGTTCTTAAAGTGTAGTTGTCGGATCCTGAAGTCCCAGAGACTCTTTTGTGGTCCATGAGATCAAAATTATTTCGTAATAATATTTAGACTTTCTTTGCCTTTTTCACTGCGTTGACCGTACTGATATTCTGAAATGAAATCGTGGGTGAAACTGCTGGTGCCTTAGTATGTTTCAAGCCCCTGTTACGGAACAGTACTGGTAGTCGTATTCTTCATCATCACAAATTTACAGTTTTCAAAAAAGTTGGTTTCACCTAAGAATATCCTTGAAGAAGTAAAAATAATTTTATTCTCAACTTTTGAGTATCCATCTTTTTAATATTCTGAATGAGAAATACACATAAAGCACTTTTGCTGCATACAAAAGTGCTGTGGCTGTCTCCAGGAAAAGCACTTATGCAATTGAATTGTGTGCTGAAACAGCCACATTTTTTTCATGGAATACCATTTTCCGTGAAATAACAGTTATCATCTTTACCAACTATATATCTGTGAGTCTAGATTGTCTTCATTTACTTGAACCAAAACAGTGTATAGTAATAAATTGAATGCAGAAGCAGATACGAGAATCGAACTGTCTTCTATTAGACAAGAGATTTGCAAAACATGTAAAACGTTGCCACTCTTCTCACTATTTTTGGAAAATAGTTGTTTTTCATAAAAATATATTATTAATGTGTAATGGGTTATTTTGAAATGTATTTTTTAAATTTCTGTTTCAATTTTAATTTTATCAATAGATATTACTCACAGATACATAATAGATATTACTCACAGATACATAAGTTCTTTGGGGTTCTGAATAGCTTTTAAGATTGTAAAGGGGTTACAAAACCAAACAGCTTGAGAACCAGTAGTTTAGAGGAGGACAAATAATTCCGCTACTTCTTTGGTGATATTACCAGTATTTGGTTACCTTTAAATCACTCATTCAACATTTACTTAGTGGATATGACTTCTTTGCTAGGCATTGTGCTGTAGACATGGGGGATTCTAGACGAAACACTTTTTTCAGTCCTTGAGAACTCACAGTGGAGGAAATAGATAAGACAGCAAATTTTATACTATTACTGTATGACATAAATAAAGTATTCTGAGAACACAGAGGAACTAAACTATATGCTAAAGGCTGAGACGGTTTCCCTGGGGAGTTAAAATTTGAGCTAAACTTGAAGGGATAATAATAGTAATAATAGAGGGTGGGGTGTGGATGATGACAGCACTCCAGGCTGAGGAACTAGCAGGCCTGTGGTCCCTCCCAGGAAGGGTGAGAAGAAGTCAACTTGAGGAAAAACATTAAAGGGGTTCTCTCTTTTCCGTAATAACTGCGAAGTTGAAGACCATTCTCAGTAATCAGACTGTCAGCATTCCAGAAAATGTGGCCATCACTCCAAAAAGACTCACAGTTATTGTGAAGGGCCCCAGAGGCACCTGTAGGGAGCTAAAGCTCCCAAAATTCAAAGGAGTGCATGGATTATCTCGGGAGGCCTGCTTGCATATAAAAGGGAAAAGGCTGGTTCTGAGGAATTGCAGGAGGTAGAAGATTAAGATTAGAAACAGGAGGTACGAAGGGAGTTTCGAAGGGAGTTTCGATTGTACCTTGATCTTCAAGATGTTATTTTAACTATGTTATCTTAGGATACACAAAGGAACAGAATATGTATAAAAAGGAGCCTAAGAAATAAACTCAGAGAGACAGTTGTGAGATCTGTTCTCCCTAATGCACCCTGTCTGTCTTCTCTTTATTCTCAGTCCCCGCTCCCCCATTCAGGGACCTGGTTTGACTTGGTCGGCTGGTTTCCGACAAGTGGCGCCCGAACAGCAACCTGAAAACGGGGGAAAATAGCAAGGACCCACTGCAAGACAAGTGCACTCGAGATTGGCCAAAGAAGCCGTGGGCGGTGAAGGTGAGTACGCAGGAGTTTTTGTAATATAGAAACTGAAAGGGAAGATATAATGGGCCAAGGAAATAGTCGACTGCTATTTGTACATATGCTTAAGAATATGCTTAGAGTTAGAGGAGCTAAAGTAGATCAGCAACAGTTAATGAAGTTCTTGCAATTTATAGAAGAAGTTTGTCCCTGGTTTCCTGAGGAAGGGACAATTGATTTAGAGACATGGTTAAGAGTGGGTCAGAAGTTACAGGATTACTATGATGCCCACGGACCTACTAAGGTTCCGGTAGATACTTTTGGGCTTTGGACTTTGATTAGAGATTCTTTAGACCCTAGGCATGAAAGAGATCAGATTAAAGAACAAACGTCACCTGTACTTAAAACAAAAATTGTTCATGAGTATGATGAATCTGAGGCTGCTGGGGTTGTGCCTTCTGCCCCTCCGATGCCTCCCCCTCCTTTCGACTCCATTTTCACTGATGATGAGGAGGAGGCTGCTAGATATCATTCGCCTGATGAAGATTCAGCTCCACTTGTAGCTATTGGAGGCGTTGCCCAACCCGCAGTACCAGATAACATTCATAAAGAAATTGATCAGCTTGAGCGCCAACTTAAGCAACTTACTGTGCAAATGAGCGGGAAACAAGGAGGCGGTAAACCGCTGCAACTACCTGCTATGGACACTCCGAGTAAAATTCTGACTCCAGAGGATTTTTTGCATCCTCTACATCCCACAGTTATAGCTAGTGTGGACCCTCCTCCAGTGAAATTTAAGGGCCTGAATTCTGAAGGACAACTTATTCCTGTACTTAAGGTCCCTTATTCTGAGACTGGCTTACAGAAGGGGTTTAGAATAGCTGCAGCTAATGGAGACAATATCGGAGATTTTAAAATGGCTTTTCCAGTAATAGATCAGCATGATCAACAAGGGCAAAACATCAGAGTACATGAGCCTTTGCCTTTTAAGGTATTAAAAGAATTGAAAGTGGCTTGTACTCAATATGGAGCTACTGCTCCATTTACTTTGGCTCAGGTGGAAGGACTTACGGCTTCTGCCCTGACGCCTTGGGATTGGAGAATTGTGGCAAGAGCTTGCTTATCTGATGAGGATTTTTTATTATGGGATACTTCTTTTAGAGAGCATTGTGAAAGGACTGCTAAATTAAACGGGGGAGCCAATAATGGAATTACTTATGATATGCTTGCTGGTGAAGGTCCATATAAAGAAAATGTAAACCAATTAACTTATCCTGCTGGCACTTATGCCCAGATCAATACTGCAGCTAAAGAAGCTTGGAAATCCCTACCTAATGGTAACAGAAAGACTGAAGAATTATCTAAGATTAGGCAAGGACCTGATGAGCCTTTTCAAGATTTTGTTGATAGATTGTTGAATGCAGTGGGTCGGCTTATCAGTGATCCCGAGGCCAAAACTATTCTAGTAAAAATATTAGCTTATGAGAATGCTAATTCTGCTTGTCAGGCCGCAATTAGACCTTTTAAAAGGAAAGGGGATCTTGGAGATTACATCCGACTTTGCTCGGACATTGGGCCTTCTTATATCCGAGGAATAGCCATTGCTGCAGCACTGCAAGGAAAATCTATTAAGCAAGTATTAACAGCTCAAGCAAAATATGGGAAAGGAAGAGGGATTAATGCTGGTGTGTGCTTTGGATGTGGAAAATCAGGCCATCAGATTCGACAGTGTCCCACTAGGGGCAATATCCCAAGGGCGCCTGGAGTGTGTCCGAAATGTGGAAAAGGAAAGCATTGGGCACGAGATTGTAAGTCTAAGACCAATGTGGCGGGCCAGTCTATTCAGGGAAATGGATGGAGAGGCCCGCCCCGGGCCCCTGCACAATGTTACCGGGCAATGCAAACTTTCATCCCTCAGCAGGGAAATCCCCAGGGAGGTCTGTTACAGAACTTTTCCGGGCAACCTCAGGCAGCGCAGGACTGGACCTCAGTTCCTCCACCTACGCAGTTTTAACTCCTGAAATGGGAATTCAAGCCCTACCTACAGGAGTGTGGGGGCCTCTCCCATCAGGAACATTAGGATTGCTATTAGGAAGAAGTAGTACTACCATGCAAGGAATTATTGTTCATCCTGGCGTAATTGATGCTGATTACACAGGAGAAATAAAAATTATGACTGGGTCCCCTTCTAAAATTTCTGCAATTCAAGCGGGACAACGAATAGCACAGCTTATTATCCTGCCAGCAAATCCAATTGGTCATGCTAAGAGTAGTAAGCAAAGGGGTACACAAGGTTTTGGCTCATCTGATCTCTATTGGATCCAAGCTATTGGGTCAAAGAGACCCGAACTCAAGTTAAAAATTAGAGGAAAAGAATTCATAGGGTTACTAGATACAGGAGCTGATGTATCTGTTATAGCTCTGCAGCATTGGCCCCAGCAGTGGCCTAAACAACCTACTATGACACAGTTGCAGGGAATAGGGCAGCAAACCACTCCTGAGCAAAGTAGTGATTTATTAACCTGGAAAGATCAAGATAACAATAAAGGGACATTCCAAACTTATATTGTTCCAGGATTACCTGTTACCCTTTAGGGAAGAGATATTATGGAAAAGATGGGAGTATATCTCCACAGCCCAAATAAGAAAATTACTCAACAAATGTTTGATCAGGGACAACTCCCATTTCAGGGGATGGGGAGATATAATCAAGGAATAATTAACCCTTTGCAGCCTATGCCATTGACACCTTGAGCAGGGCTTGGATATTTTTGACAAGGGTCATTGAGCAACCTGTACCCCATGCGGATCCAATAACCTGGAAAAGCGAGGATCCTGTATGGGTGGATCAGTGGCCCTTGACTGAGGAAAAAACACAAGCCACTCAGCATTTAGTACAGGAACAGCTGGAGAGCGGACATATTGAGGAATCTAATTCCCTTTGGAATTCTCCTATATTTGTAATAAAAAAATCAGGAAAATGGAGACTCTTACAAGATTTAAGGGCTGTAAACCAGACAATGGAACTAATGGGAGCATTGCAGCCTGGGTTGCCTTCTCCGGCTGCCATTCCTAAAGATACTTATAAGATCATTATCGATTTGAAAGATTGTTTTTATACTGTTCCCTTATGCCCTGTTGATTGTAAACGGTTTGCCTTCAGTGTGCCTTCATCTAATTTTAAAGAACCTATGACAAGGCATCACTGGAAAGTTTTGCCATAAGACATGGCCAGTAGTCCTACACTATGTCAAAAATTTGTGGCTCAAGCATTGGCTTCCATACAGAGAAAATTTTCAACAGTCTATTTAATTCATTATATGGATGATATCCTGTTAGCTCATAAAAACGAGCCTGCACTTTTACAGTGTTATGATCAATTACAGAAGGAATTGGAACATTGGGGACTAAAAATTGCCCCTGAAAAGGTACAACGGGAAGAGCCTTATACTTATCTGGGATACATGTTATATCCCAAGGTGATAATGCCTCAAAAGATACAGATCAGAAGAGATCATTTAAAAACTCTCAATGATTTTCAAAAATTTCTGGGGGACATTAATTGGATAAGACCTCATTTAAAGATTACCACTGGAGAATTAAAACCATTGTTTGATATATTAAAAGGCGATGCATCTCCTACATCACCTAGACAATTGACACAGGAAGCAAGAGAAGCTTTACAGCTGGTAGAATCCGCTATATCTGCCCAGCAGGTACAATATATTAATTATACTCAAGAGTGGTATAGATATGTTCTCGCTACAAAACATACACCTACTGGTGTTTTGTAGCAGCATGGACCCTTACGATGGATCCACCTCCCTGTGTCCCCTTCTAAAGTTCTCAATCCATATCATGAAGCAGTGGCTTCTCTCATACAGCTGTTAAGAGTCAAAGAAGTACTTTGGCAAAGAGCCACATATCATAGTAGTACCATTTACTGAACAGCAATTAAATTGGTTATTTCAAAATTCTGACTCATGGAACATAGCCTTTGCATATTATACAGGAAAAATTGACAATCATTATGCTGGTCACAAACTTTTACAGTTTGCTAATATGCAATCATTTATCTTTCCTCGCATAATTAAGACTACCCAGATACAGAATGCTCTTAATATATTTACTGATGGTTCCTCTAATGGAAAAGCCGTGTATGCTGTTGACAACCAAAATCCTACTGTCATACAAACATCCCCTGCATCTGCTCAGATTGTAGAATTGCGGGCAGTTGCTGCAGTTTTTCAAATATTTGCTCAACGACCCCTTAACCTATATACTGATAGTCAATACATTGCTAAAGCTTTAATCATATTGGAGACTGACTGTACCTTATATTGCTACCCACAGTTCTGAGGTGCATTCATTATTGGCACAAATTCAATTGGCTATACACAACAGAAAAGAATTCTGCTATGTGACTCATATTCGAGCTCATACGAATCTCCCCGGTCCTTTGTCTAAGGCTAATGCACTTGTCGATGCAGCCACTCACCTATGTCTGCTTACTAGTAATGTTGAACAAGCATGACAATCTCATGCTATACATCATCAAAATAGCTCTTATCTAAGAAAGCAATTTCATCTCACCAGAGAAGCAGCAAGACAAATTATAAAAAGTTGTCCCACTTGCCCTCAGTTTTTTCATGATCCTCATTATGGTATTAATCCCCGTGGTTTGATGACGAATCAAATTTGGCAGATGGACGTAACCCACATTCCTGAATTTGGTAGATTAAAATATGTACATGTCACTGTAGACACATTTTCTGGATTCATTTTTGCTTCTGCTTTGACTGGTGAAGCTACTAAACTTGTTATTAATCACTGCTTACGCTGCTTTGCAGCTATTGGATGTCCTCAAATTCTTAAAACAGACAACGGCTCGGTTATATTAGTGCCGCTTTTAAAACATTTTGCTCTCAGTTACATATTGAACAAAAAACTGGTATTCCTTACAACCCACAAGGTCAAGGCATTGTGGAACGTGCCCATGGCTCTCTAAAGACTCAACTTGAGAAAATAAAAAAGGGGGAATTATACCCCTATTCTCCACAAAATTATTTAAATCATGCCTTATTCATTTTAAATTTTTAAAATTTGGATGCCAAAGGGCACTCTGCAGCTGAGCGCTTATGGCATCCCACTACTACTTCTAATTATGCCACCGTAAGATGGAAAGATCCGTTAACCGGACAGTGGAATGGACCAGATCCTGTATTAATTTGGGGGCGAGGGCATGTTTGTGTTTTTCCGCAGGGAGCTGACGGAGCACGCTGGTTGCCTGAACGACTAGTGGACTAGTGCGGCATGCCGAAAATGAACATCAAGATTATTCTTCTGATGGGAATACTGATTCTGACTCATGGAACATAGTTTATGCCGCAGTGCATTGGGCTTACATCCCGGAACCTCCGGTACTACATCCAACTGTTTGGTCTGGGCCACAGATCTGGGTTTTTTCTAATAACTCTAGACTTTTAGGATTGCCATTAGCCATGGAACAGCAATGTGTATATGATAATTTTAATTTTTCAGGATCAGCAATAGGACTACCTATTTGTTTTCTATTCAGTTCTACTTCCCAACCTGGGAGTTTGAATATCACGGAGCAGCCTTGGCCTAAGAAAGGAGGGGCTGTTATGCGTGGGGCTCCTGATGGCGAAGGTGTAAGCAACAATGATACGATCCCATTTGAACTTTGTCACTTGAAGAGGCATGTGCAAAAAGATTCAGTATGGTGGCATCGTTGTCATCAAGAGAATGTCACTTTGTACCGGGTAACAGGATTTAATGAAACTGTTTGGGACTTCTCTCGGCCTTATGACACTGGGACTGCTTTATCTGCTGGACTCTGGAAAACAAGCTCTGGCGCTTGGCAGACTCATATTTGGAAACTGGCTGCCGGACTTGTGACAATGAGTATTAGTATGACTAATGAATCTCGGATCAATTCACACAGTAGTGGTTCAGGAGAAAGCTTCTCATATGCCCTTAGAACTTGTGTTAATGTCCCATATATATTATTGTTAGGAAATTTCAATATTACCGTAGATGATAATACTAATCAATTTAATGTATCTTGTAATAATTGTCAGCTGTCTAATTGTGTTACTCCTGCTAACACTTCTGTTCTCATGCTTAGACAACCGCCATTTATAATGGTTCCTGTTAACCTTACAGGCCCTTGGTTTGATGAATATGGGTTACAGGTTTTACAAGAGATTCACATGGCATTAGGAAGATCTAAAATGGCTGTGGCTGTTGTTGTGGCAGGTATTCTTGCAGTTGTTGGCTTGGTGGTTATAGCCACCACTGCTGCCATATCCTTGTCCAACTCTGTGCAAACTGCAACATTTGTTAATGATCTGACAAAAAATGTTTCATTAGCTATGGGATCTCAAGAAAGTATTGATGAAAAAATTGAACAAAAATTAGATGCACTATATGAAACAGTAAACTTTTTGGGAGAAGAAGTTCAAGCCTTAAAATTGTCCTCCCGCTTACGTTGCCATGTACAATATCAATGGATTTGTGTAACTCCAAAAAGGTATAATAGTACCACCCATCCTTGGGATAAGATAAAAAATCATTTACAAGGGATCTGGCATAGTGCTAATATGTCATTAGATTTAGTTCAATTCCATCGAGACATTTTAGCCTTAAAAGAAGCTCCCGAACTACAAATAAATACTGATCAAACAGTGCAAGAATTTATAAAGGGTTTAAAAGGTTTAGTCCCTACTTGGGGACCATTTACTCATTTATTAGGATCTGTTATCGTTTTAGCCTGTTTCATGTTAGTCATCTTGTGTTTATTGCCATATCTGTTGAAATGCGCAATGCGAGCAGTGCGAGATGTTGGTTCCGAGATACATGGAATAAAATTAAAAAATAAAAATGCCCCAATATAGTGGCTGGTAGTCAAAGACGGGTAAGGACTTCTTGGAAACTGGACAACCTAAGACAGGGCATGTATGATGGAATACATGTTCCAATGACGGGTAAGCTCCATGTTTCGCAGGAAGCCACCTAAGACAGGCACAGTCTACTATAAAGTAAAAAACGGGGAATTGTAGGGAGCTAAAGCTCCCAAAATTCAAAGGAGTGCATGGATTATCTCCGGATGCCTGCTTGCATATAAAAGAGAAAAGGCTGGTTCTGAGGAATTGCAGGAGGAAGAAGATTAAGATTAGAAACAGGAGGTACGAAGGGAGTTTTGAAGGGAGTTCGAAGGGAGTTTTGAAGGGAGTTCGAAGGGAGTTTTGAAGGGAGTTCGGGAGTTTTGAAGGGAGTTCGATTGTACCTTGATCTTCAAGATGTTACTTTAACTATGTTATCTTGGGATATACAAAGGAACAGAATATGTATAAAAAGGAGCCTAAGAAATAAACTCGGAGAGACAGTTGTGAGATCTGTTCTGCCTCCTGCACCCTGTCTGTCTTCTCTTCATTCTCAGTCCCCGCTCCCCCATTCAGGGACCTGGTTTGACTTGGTCGGCTGATATCCGACACGCACCTTGTGGAGGGAATTCAGTCACATCAATGTAGAACTCAGTCTCCTTGGAAAGAAAAAGAAGAGGGTCCAGGTTGACACATGGTGGGGAAATAAAAAGAAACTGGCTACTGTTTGCACTATTTGTAGTCGCGAAAGAACATGATCAGGGCATTACACTGGGCTTCTGTTACAAGATGAGGTCTGTGTAATCTTTCCCCATCAGCGTCGTTCGTTATTCAGGAGAATGGTGGTCTAGTTTGGATGAGGGCCAGGTGTTGCTTGTTCAATATCTCAAGCCTAGAAAGATGAGTTCATCCTTAAGAAGACGACATTGAACTTATATCAAATTCAGCTGCTTTGATTCAACAGGCCACAAATGATAAAAACAAAGATATCAGCAATTTTTTGGATGGTATCTATGTTTCTGAAAAAGAAATAGTTCAGCAGGCTGAAGATCTAAGTTGTCCAGCTACAGAGACACAAAGATGTTGGATGATTCCTCAGACTTATTTGTGATATTTTAAAGGTGCAATAAAAACCGTGTATTGGGGAAAAAAAAAAAAAAGAACATTAAAGGGAGAAGTGCCTGGATTTTTCATGAGATTGGAAAGTAGGCAAGAGCTAAATTACAAAATATTGTGTAATCCAGGCTGAGTTAAAATTTTATCTTGCAGGTAACTAGGGACCAATAAGTTTTGAAGTAAAGAATTACTGTGACGATCTTGGTGTTTTAGAAAGGTAATTTTAGTGGCAACACTGAAGGAAAGACTGGAGATTATAAAGTCCTCCAGTCTTTAAATTTGGATAGTAAACAAGGCAAGATTTAGGAATTTTAGGAATCTAATATTTAGGAATTAAGACACTTCTGAGATAAAGAATGCACAGAATTTATTGTCTCACTGGACCTATGAGAATTTATTGTCTCACTGGAACTTGCAGATAATACCAAAGTTTCAGGCTTGGGAGGCTGAACATATGATGATCTAGTTTAACTCTGATAATTGAGAAAGCAGGCCATGAGGGTAGACATTGGAGGTACATATAAGTTACCTCGGGAACGTCTGGGTGTATACGTATGTTTTCAAAGGACAAATGGGTATAGGGTTGGACTCTAGCAAGAAACCTGGGTTGTAGATAAAGATGTAGAAGTTATCAGAATAAGAATGATGCCTGAATTCATCTTGAGAAAGCAAGAAGAGTGATGAGAGGACATGGAAACTCATTTAATTGGAGGTAAGGAAAGAAGCCAGCAAGACAGAGAAAGCATGATTGGAGGAGACGGGAGACATTGGTGTCTGAGAAGCCAAGGAAGTTTTGAGGTCTAGGACGTGGTCCAAAGCATCGAATACTGCATAGTGATCAAAAACATAAAGAGCTGGAAACAGGCTTTTAACAGAAGTTGCTGGTGTCCTCAGGGAAAGCCATTTAATTTTGGATTTAGTTTAGATTTTAATGAGGTAAGTGAACATGGCTTTAGAAATGGAAAACTGTGTACAGACCAGAGGCCATGACCTAAGTCAAGAAGCTTGTTCAGTTTACATTTCCATCACTTCTTTTTCCTCTACTTATCATTTAGTTCAATTGCTTGGAGTGTAAATAAATTTAACATTAAAATGTGAAGAGGGTGTAGGAAATGCAGGAGATAGGTTGAAGAGAAAATAGGGTCAAGGGAAGGTTTTTTTGGTGGAAGTGTAGGAAAAGATAAACATTAAACAAATAAATGATTGAATAAATAAACTGTGCCTCCTTAGAACCAGATGGAGGGAGATCGAAGGTATTTTTTCCTTCAAAAATTCTTGGAGGCAAGAATTCTTGAGGGAAGAAATTAATGGTATCTGCAGAGACAGGTGGAGTAAGTGGTCCAGCTTGCTGGTGGTCCTGCTTTTCCCTTCAGGCCTCTTAGAGCTGGAATTGAAACAGATGGCTATTTGGGTTTCAGGGCTTGGCTTTTCTTTGTTGTACATTCTCCTCTTTTACATTTCCTATCCCCTCCCCTCCTCCCGTTTAATATCTACTGGACTTGCCCTGATAGTGGCTTTCCAAACCTGTCACTCTACAACCATTAGCCTTCCCTCTCCTGGGGTACAGTAATCTAAGTCCATTAAGAACGCAAATTCATTTATTGTTTCAGCAAGCACTGGGCAACGTGCACCTTCAAAACACCGTTCTAGAGACAATGCTTAAACTCAGGGCAATTTGAGGGCACTTTGGAGGGCTAGAAGGAAAGTCTGGGAGCAGGTAGAACCCAATGACATTAGCAGTTCTGACTCATGGTTTCTTTTAACCTTTGGTGAAGGGTGGTACACTATCAAGGCCACTCTGAAGTGACAAGTAGAGAGTCACTGGTGAGGCCTCCTGGATTGAAACTGAGCTACTAGCCAGAGAGTACATGAGGTACAAACTGCCTTATTATGATGTCAGCCTGAGGTCCACACAGAGAAATCCATGTAGGGACAATTGATTGGGATGCAATTGCTGGTCCTTGAATACATGCAGAGTGATTACATAATTTGCTTAGACCTTGGGGAAGCAACTTCACCTCTCAGGTTCTTCACTGGTAAAATGAGTATATTTCCACTTACCTCCCAGGCTAGGGGTGGAATAAAAAGGATAAAGGACCTTGTGCAGTACCTGGTACATACTGTAGGGTCCAGTCGGCTTTCCTCTCTGCAGCCTCATCTTTTTCCGTATAAGTGCACAGACACAAACATGACTGACCTTCATCTCTGGCTACATATAATGTTCTTACTATTATTTTTCCCACCTCGTCTACTTCTCATTGAGGGTGTCTAGCAGTATCTTAGGTATCATTTTAAGCTGGCTTACATCTTTTGGAATAAGGTAGAATATAAAAGAAACACTTCACACCAGAAGAGTATAGTTTAATTCTAAAATACTTTAATAATTAATATCGATAAGACTGATATACAATGCAATTATTTATTTTACAAGGAGATTCTGTACATCAGGGAAGCATCTTGAAGTACAATACATCAGGCTTTTATTCTTTACATTATGATTGTGAATTGTTACACAGAAAGGGAACACAAAATCCATTATACATATATATATATATATATATAAAAACACCTAAGAAGACTTGACCCCAAAGTTTCTTGTTTCAAAAGAACAATGAATGAGATGAAAGATGAACTAGATTCCTTAGTGGCACATAGAAAGCAAAGTAGCTCAGGAAATCAAATCCTGTTTTAAGCTTGGCACATTAAGGGAAAGAAAGGCAGTGAAAGAAGGGTTTGAAAATGTCATCTTAGGCCAGAGTATGCTGGTATAAGCCAAGTAACCTCCAAACCAAGATAGAAAGGTTAGAAGTTAGCAGTTAATGTGTGGCCACCTTACAAACAGACCACTAACAACTCTGTAGAGTTGTCACATCTTTCCTCAGTCATACCAAATGTTAATGAGTTTCAAGATGTGGAGCTGGTATATCTCCAGAGCCATAAAGCATTTGACAGTAACTGAGAAATTCAAATACCTCCTTATTGCCCATACAGAGAGAAGACACTACACATTAAGGTCACTTTAGCTTTTTTTGTTTTGACCTGATATTCTGATTCTTCAGCAAATCTTACATGGACATGAAAGGAGAAAGAAAAATCTGAAAGATACATACAGAACAACAGGGATGTCAAAAGAAATGTATAAAACAGCCACAATTTCCTGCACATTAAAGGGAAAAAGCCACATTCATCGGTTAAATAGAAACCATTTTTTCTTCCACTTAGTGTGGATAGGAAGTAGAGGGAAATAGTGAGGCTGTCTGGTTTCAACAAAAATTCAAAGAAAGTAACTGAATCTTCTGTTTTAGGAAATTACATTAATATATATTACAAATACAAAAAGGGGTGGGGGCTGAGCCAGTGCATGGGCACCAGCTATACTGGCTACAGCTTGGAAGAGGAGGGATGAATGAGGTGGCAACTGCCAGAGGGGGCAGTGGGAGAGGGCAAACAGTACTGAGGAGGGGAGGGGCAGTGGGGCATGATCGTGCTCCTCCTAATTCTCCAAAGACCTTTTCCTATTTAGCGCCCCACAGCCCTAGGACCTTGCTTTGATTCTGGCTGGAAGTGTAGAGGCCGACAGCACACGAGTGTTCCCACAGAGTTGCTACAACTCTGCTTTATGGAGAATACATCTATTGGTCAGAATGTACAACAAAAGTACAACAAATAGCCCTTCAAATTTAAGCCACAAAGTCGGTTTTTTGCCAAGATGGCTTTAACATAAAGGATTTTTTTTTTTTTTTTGGTATATAGAAAAGATACATGATTTTGCATTTTTCCAACTTAGATTCTGGTTACAACTCAGATTGTTTAATAGAAAAAACATAAGTTTCCATCACATCTTCAAGATATTTTTAAAAATAAAAATGAGGACAACTGTGTCAATAAAGACATGTCAGATCCTGAGCTTCTCCCAGGCTGGACCGCCTGAAGAGGACTATATTGCTGGGTTACAAGAGGTACAGTGCAATGCTTTCAACTGACATGCCAGTGTGTTATGAAGGCTCTCCCCGGAGGTGGGGGCCCCCGAGAAGGTTTTCCCCATCACCAACTGGATTTGATGGCCGGAATTTAGTCACAAGTGGGTCTCACAACCAGGACAGAGTAGGTAAGGCTAATGGTGCATACACTGCCTCAGCGCAGGCAGTCGTCTTGGGGTGAGGGTGTGGTGCAGTCAGTGAGACTTAGAACCTGCGATGGGCCCGGAACGTTGGTGGCTGGTGAAGGAAGTCCCCCTCAAGTACGCTGCTATATTAAAAGGTTCGAAAGCACTGACAAAGTGTTCAGTTTTGCTCAAGGCGGCACATAAGAATCCATTCCAGTGAAATGCTACATTCATAGAAGTGCTGTTCACCCCAGAAGTATATCCCAGAGGATTCAATTCTGGCTGTGCTGGAAAGTGCTGAAGTTCCTGCCAAGTCATTCAGGAGACTGAGGCAGCAAAGCAGCTGTTTTGGGGAGTTGTTTAATTCCTCTCTCAAACTTCAGCATCATGGACGATGGTAGCTAAAACAGATGATCAAAAAGAGCTGAGTTACCAGATATTGTAGATGGCTGTTATTAATAGTAATGTTATGCTCTAATTTTTGCAAGTTGCCTGTCCTCCGCTCTAATTCTACCTGACATTTCTGTAGCATCTGATAGTCCTAACTCTCCCGACCCTCTTCCTCCCTCCTTGAAACTCTCTTTTCCTGGGTTCTGTGACACTATCTTTTCCCTAGTTTTCCTTCTTTCAACTGCTTCTCCTCAGTATGCTTTCTGGTCCATTTTCCTCAGTTCACTCATTAAATATGAAAGGTTTTCCCTTACGAACCACGATCTTTTCTCATAAATTTGCTATCTTTAGAGCTTGCTTTCTTCTTGTACTCCAGACTGCGTATTCAACTGTCTTCTAGAAATCTCCATGTCAATATGTCACAGGCTCAAACTCAACATATCTTATTTATTTTCCAGTTTGTTTATTGTCTGCTTTTCTCTTTAGGAATAAAAGCTTGTTAAGGACAGAGACTTTATCTTGTTCCCTGCTATATCCCAAGCACCTAGCACTGTATCTATCATATAGTAGGTGCTCAATCAATATTTTCCTGAAAAAATGTCCTAAACTGTTCACCTGAGCTCCTTGGCAATGTCACAGGCCTTAAAAATCACAAGTTAGAAATCTAAGCATCATTTTGATTACTTCCTTTGATTCATCTCTGGAATCAATAGACTGCCAAATCTTGTTGATTCTATGAATGAAATGTACTTCAAATCTATCTCTTGCATTCTCATTATCACTTCCCCAGTTTAAGCTACCAGTTCGCTCTCCATGGCTATTTTAGTTAACTTCCTAACTGGTTTCCTTGCTGCTAGTCTCTCCATCCTTCCACATCACCTTCTACCGTTTCACCAGAGCTTGTTGTGAAATACAAAGACTTCCAATGGTTCCAATATCCTAGCATAACAGTCAAAGCCCTTCAAAGTGTGACCAGAACCCAACTTGCTGATTTCAGCTTCACCACACTAAGTTCCCATACGTCTTCTGCTCCAGCTACATTTTCTGTTACTCAGAAACATCATGCACTTTCCTACCTCCCATGGCCTTGCTAAAGCTGGTCCTTCTGCTTACAATGTTCCTTCCTTCTTGTCCAAATAAATTCTTTTATATATTTTAAGATCCAACCTAAATGTCACCTTCTCCATCACTCTTTCCTTAACTGTTGCTCACTATAGTACTTTCTATGATTACTAATAACAACAACAACAAAAAATTAGCCAATACTAACATAGCTAGGAAATGGTGACATTGGGATACAAAACCTGGCAGACTCAGGACTGAGAATGACTGAGGCATTATTGGCTGTACTGTATTTAGTAGGACACAGGTCTTTTCCCAGATTAGATTACAATCTTCTTGCTGGCAAGTATGTATGGTTTGTTATTTGAGTTCATATTTTAGTACCCTGAATAGTGTTATTGCTGTTCAAAGAATGTGCCTTCTCTACTGCAAGAGTTCAATACAAAAAAAAAAAAAAAAATCTTTAATTAAAATAACAATTTGCCTGTATTGTCATGGAAAAAGGTTTAACGATGTTTTATTTTTCAACTTTGCCTGTTCCTTCTTTTTACAGTAAATTGGAATTGTTCTTATATCTTCTTTATTAGCCTCTTTTTATAAATGTTCTAAGAGTCATGTAACACTTTCAGTGACTCCATTTTTGGCTAGCTGATTCTTTAGGTGCTGGGTGGGTCCTCAATCACAACAGTAATTCAAAATCAAAAGACTTCTTGGCTTGTTTCATGAGGACAGCAAATTAAATTGAATTTATACACAAAATATGCAAGATCAACTGAGTTAGAAAGAACTGAAACCAGAAAGGGCGAGATCTTGTTTCACTCAGCAGTAACATCCTCACGCCTAACTCAGGACAGTGAGGTACAGGGAAGAGAGCTCTCACTGGCTTTTTAGTCATTCATTCTTTTTCTAAATCCTGGTTCTACAACTTACTAGCAAGTCAAGCAAGTTATCTAACCCTTCTGAGCCTGTTTATTCATCAATAAAATGGGGATATTAACACACTCTGAAGATGTAAGGATTAAATAATACACATATAATGCCACATTCTGTATAGTAGGCATTTACTATTGACTCTCTAGTTCTCATCCCTTTCTCTTAATGTAGTTTTATAGTCAACACTGAGAGTCCTTTTAATGATGTCATTAGAGCCCCTTCTGTCTGAACAACTCTGGGGTATATGTTTGTTTTTTGGTGGAACTCTACTTAGTACACAGTATTTGAGTCTTTTGGCTCTTACCGTGTAAAATGTTTGCTCTCTTCATGAACTTCCATCTCTGAGCTTTTAAATTCATTTAACTCTTTTCTTATGGCAGCCTGTAGAATAAAAACAAAAATGTTTCAGCATCTTCTGTCTGCTAGAGCACAGCAGTGTGATTTGCCATCTATTCTCTATTGTGTTTAACTCTGTGAGTCACTATAACCCATGGCAAGCAACTCTGAGAGAAGAAGCCAGGAATACACTGGGTGACATTATTCACTGTATAATAAACCTACAATTTCCAGGTCAATCAAAACATTTGAAAAGCTTAGATAAGATATTGTAGCTTTCACTGTTTCCAGAACATGTGAAAGTGCTTTTCCTGTTTAAAAAGTGAAATGTGAGTAACTACTAAAATATGCCCCTAAACTCCCTCCATCCAACATAACTACTGTTAAAAATGTGTTTTATTTTCTTCCAGATTTTTGTACTCTGTGAGTAGCAGGGATTTTCTTTTCTCCTTCACTTTTGGTGGTGGTGGTGGAATCATTAGTATAAAGTTTTAGCGTGTATGTCTTGGCATTTTGTTTCTTGATTACAAATTTAACATTATATCAAAAGTAGAAATTCTGTTTATGGTTCCTATTCTAGTTAGTGTCTTGCATCCTTTAAAGAGAAAGAGAGAAAGGCAGACAGACAGACAAACACACCTTGTCAGCAGGTGTTAGTTTGGTCCAAGGTTTGTCAGCTCGCCGGTCATAATCTTGAGCATCTGTTACTTCCACATATTCATTGAACCTCAGAATCTTCCTGGCAAGTAGTTCGGCCACAGTTGGCCTTTGACTGAGCTAAAAGAAATGGAGTCTCTTAGTTGGCTATGCCAGGAATCAGGTATCGATCATGCATTCAGATTGCCTCTAACCCAGCGCTTCAACTTCTCTGTACATTTCTTTTGCTTTTGGCCTTTAAACACTACTGATGCCTGGGTCCATCCCCAGAGATTCTGGGTATTGAAACTTTCTTTTTGTTTTTAAGCTCCTGAATGCACAGCTCAGACTGAGAACTCCTGCTATAAACCAGTATAACCAGTATAACCAGTGCTTCTCAAGCTTTATTATGCATAAAAATCAATTGGGGATCTGGTTAAATGTGGATTCTGATTAAGCAGGTCTGGGTGGGGCCTGATAGTCTGCATCTCTTACAAACTCCCATATAATGCCAATGCTGCTGGTCCATGGGCCACATTTTGGGTAGCAAAAGGATTAGGGCTATAAACTCACGTATGTATTTATGCATTTCAAATTAAACACATTTAAAATGAAAGCAATACCTAGTGGGTAATATTAAGAGTGCACAATACCCAGGATAGCAGATTCTGTAATAAATTATGACTTAAGATCACACAATCAGGTAACCTGTTCAATCTGAAGGCATCAAGTCTACTTGTGACCTCTAGCTACTCACAGTCTATCTGGGATAATTCCTCTGTTCCTAGGGAAGGGAAGAAGTGGGAGAAATAGGGAGAAAATGTCTAGATCCCTCACTTTCCTGGGGATTCATATAAATTTTAAGAAATATCTAGAGAACTCAGACCAAATCAGAAGTTACAGGAGGTGATTACAAACTATTATCATGGGAAGGAAAGGAAAAAGGTATCAAACCCAGAGCTTAAAAGCTAACACAGGTCTGGTACAGAAAAGATTCCACCCTAACTAATGTGAGACCAAAGAAAAAAATCCTAGTTGGTTTTTCATACTTTTCAGGTATTACTAAGGGTCAGTTCAGTTTTTTTCCCTGATTAGAAAATAACCAGTCTGCCTCACAGAATTGAATGCTACACACTCCTCCTGTTACCATCTCTAAACTTCAACAGGTTTTAGAGTTTACATCAAAATCCTAGATCTACCAAATAAAAGGTAAAATTTTATGCAAACATTTATTGAGCATCTTCTTGTGCCAGGCTTTCTTTAAATAGTAAAAATGGGGGAAAAAAGCTCCTGAATGCTATGTTGTTTTCTATATTTGAATAATGTATTGTATTTTCACAGCAATCTATGGGAATTCAAGTCAAATCATTTCTTTCCAATTAAATAGGTTATTCGAATATAAGGCATGCATGCACTCAGTAGATAGACTGAAACCTAACATTTGGGCAACATACCTTTCTAGTGAGCCGACGTTTAATCTCTCGTTTTTCTGCCTGACGATCAGCTTCATTTTTAGCTAAAGTTGACAGTCAGAAACAAGGAAAATTACTTCAAAATCGCAATTTGCATATCAAACAAGATTTTCACTAATTACACTGCCCGTGTTTCTTATAGGCTTCAAGTCAGAATAAAATACAAACTTTGAGATAGCTAACCAAGACAATTTTCTTGTCAACTAGTGTAGTCAAAATACTAAAGAGCAAGGGTAGCGAACTATGGTACCAAATTCGGCCAGTTGCCTGTATTTTTACTGCCCATGAGCTAAGGATGGTCTTTACATTTTTAAATGCTTACATTTTTTTTTTTTAAGTTAGGCAACCTTTGGCTGACCTCACAGATTGCAAGGACCTTGTCAGCTTACAATCCCTTATTTTTTATTTTTTACGCTTACAGAGCCTGGTCTTCCTAGGTGGTCTCCCATCCAAGTACTAAACAGGCCTGACCATGCTTAGCTTCTGAGATGAGACAGGATCGGGCTTTGGTTCAGGGTGGCATGGGCATAGTTAAACGGTTACATTTTTGATGGCTTGATAAGTACCTACATAATAGCTTCCTGTTGCTTTTGGCCTGTGGAGCTGAAAATATTTACTATGTGACCTTTAAGAAAAAGTGCAGATTCTTTGTTGAAGAGGAACCACTTAGAATAGAGATCACACTAAGTTTTGTGTGACATGTCTATAAAGGCTTCCACAATTTAAAATTTACTAAATTGCATATATCCAAATAGTGAAGAGAGAACAGGGGATGGATTAGTCAAACTGAGCATGCCCAAAAGTAACACTATAAAGCCTAATCCTCTTCGGTGTGGAGGATTTAGGGCCAAATTTCACCCTATAACCTGGAAAAACAAACTTGTACTAGATTAGAATGTTATTTCAGGAAGTTAATTATGTACACAGAAAGAAAATTAAATACATGGTTCTATTTTGTGACTTAAAGAGATATGAAAGTCTGAAGATAAAAAAGGCAGGAAGACCACTGCATCTGGGAATCGCCTTGAGCCCTATCCTCAGATTCCACTAGCAACAAGAAGATCCCCTCCAAATGAACAGCTATGATTTTACTTTCCTAAAGACAGAGAAAAGTTGGGCAGCATATACCACACACTGTGTAATCCTCCCAAATGCCCAAGGTAGTCTCAGGATACTGTGAGAACATTAAAACAAACTGTTCTGTAGTATCTCAGTACACTAAACAATACCATAATGATATCTTGTAAAGGAAGTTTCAGGGAACTCTCTTCAGAGAAGAAAAGATATGACTAGTCCTTCCTTGGCTAGTACACTCCCTCCTTAGCCTTGTAGAAAATGCTTCTCTGTTATGTATATTAAAGTCAGAAATATACAAAGGAAATCTATACAACTTTATTTCCATAGCTGGACTCACGTTGTAGTATATTTCGTTGTTCTAGTTCTTCTGGTGTTGGTCTTTGACTCAATCGTCTAAAAGGAGATAAATAAGAGTATTGTCTATGTTAACCTCCCAATCTTGTTTATAAAAATTTATTTTAGTCTTAGTTTATATTACCCGCTACAGTAGCAAGAAATCATAAATACTGCTTTGATATTTCATTTGCTTATCTGATTCATTGTTTATGAAACAATTTTCATGCTGAAAGTGTTTATACAGATGTTATAACATAAAAAGGAATTGTACATGTAAACAGGAGCTCAAAATTCTAGTTCTGTCTCTGACATCAACAAGACCTATCACCACAAAAAGGCTCTCAGTCAGACCCTGAATGTACTCACTGTAAAAAGAAGGTTTGGACTGGACTGATGGCTCCCAAACAGATTTGCTCCTTCAGCAAATCTGTTAAAAACACAGATGCTCAAGGCATTATTAACAGAAACTCTGATTCAGGAAACAAGGATGAAGACTGAGATTTTATATATATATGTATATATTACAATGCTTCCCATGTGACTCTGATGTCTCTTTCTTGATTTTTAAACTCGTGGTTTAGGAACCACTAGAAATTAAGGTGGTCTCTTTTGGAATGGTATTCTATAACTATTATTTTAAATTCGGTCCTTTCTGTCAAATATTTGATAAAGTTTCTCATCTCATCCACAGATGTGAGATGTTACCACAATGTGTCATGTCTGGAATTAGAAAGTTATTCATTTCTTACCTTTAATTTATACGTCTCAGGCAATATTTGGACTACATGCTAATAACTCTTTAGTTGTTTGCAGAAAGAACTTCCAGCCCCATTTTATATACGATATAAAACTTTATGTATTTCAGTTTTTTGTCCCCCTGAATAAGACTTTCCTTTTTAAATGTTCATTAAAAACAAACAAACAAAAAAACCCCCAGCTTTGTGAAGGTATAAGTGACATACAATAAACTGCACGATTGATGTTCTGACATATGTATACACCTATGAAACCATCACCATAATCCAGATAATGAACTCATTCATCACCTAGTATTGGTTTCCTATGGCTGCTGTAATAAATTACCACCAACTGGGTGGCTTATAAGAACAGAAATTTATCTCTCAGAGTTCTGGAAACCAGAAGTCCAAAATCAAGGAGAATGTGTTCCATGCTTCCCTCCGAGCTGGTGATTGCCAGCAATCCTTGGCGTTCTTTGGCTTGTAGGTACTTTATTCCAATCTCTGCCTCCATAGAGGCATAGCTTTTCCCCTGTGTGTCTGTGTGTCCAAATTTCTCTCTTCTTATGAGGACATCGGTCATTGGATTAGAGCCTACCCTAATCCCATATGACCTCATTTTAGCTTGACTGTATCTACAGAGACCCTCCTTCCAAATAAAATTACATTCATAGGTACCGGAGGTTAGGACTTTGTGCGGGGGGGACACAATTCTACCCACCACAAAATCTCATCTTCTTTCGTAATCTCAACTTCCCTCCTCTCAGGCAAACATTGATCTGCTTTATATCACCATAAATGAGTTTTCACTTTCTAAAATTTTATATAAAACCATATAGTATACATTCTTTTTTAGTCTATCTTCTTTCACTCAGCATAATTATTGAGACCCACCCAAGTTGTGGCATTATAAATAGTTCACTCCTTTTTATGCTGTGTAGTATTCCATTGTACTATACCACAATTTGTTCATCCATTTGCCTTTTGATGGATATTTAGGTGATTTTTCCTTTTTTTGGCATTAAAATAACAATTAATGAAATGGCTAGATCATATGTAGGTATATGTTTGATTTTTTAAAATAAACTTACAAATTGTTTTCTAAAGTAGTTCTACTTTACATTCCCATCACCAGTGTATGAGAATCCAGCTGCTCCTCTTTCTCAGCATTGTTTTATCAATCTTTTAAATTGTGCCATTTTAGCTATCCTAGTGGGCTAGTTAGTAGTAGTCTCTCTCTGTGGTTTTAATTTGCATTTTCCTAGTGACTAATGATGATGAGCATCTTTCCATATGCTTATTTGCCATTTGTACATCTTCTTTGGTGATGTGTCTGTTGAAATCTGCCTCTCTCCTCCTTTTAAAATTGAGTTGCTTGTGTCCTTATTGAGTTTGGAGAGTTCTTCATATATTCTACATATAAGACCTTTATCACACACATGGTTTGCAAATATTTTCTCCCAGTTTATGGCTTGTTTTTATATTCTCTTAACAGTATCTTTCAAACAACAAAAAATTTTAATTTTAATGAAGTATATTTTATCAATGTTTTTTTCTCTTAATCGTGTTTAAGATCATATCTAAGAAATATCTGACTCATATTCTGGAAGTGTTATAGTTTTAGCTCTCATATATAACTCTGTGATCCATTTTGAGTTAATTTTTGCATATGATGCGAAGTATGAATTGAGATTTGTGCGCCAGCACCAGTTGTGGAAAGACCATTCTTTCTCAATGAAATTGTTTTTGTACCTTTGTCAAAAATGAGTTGTATGTGTATGGGTGGGTCTATTTCTGGGCTCTCTCTTCTGTTTCATTGATTTATTTGTCCATATTTATGTCAATACCATACTGTTTAGGTTACTTTAGCTTCATAACATGTTTTTTTTAATTAAAATTATTGGGGTGACATTGATTAATATAATATAATATGTCTTAAGATTGTGTTAGTTCTCCAACCCCCTTCTTTTTCATAGTTGCTTTCATTATTCTAGGTGCCCTGTATTTCTTTAAGAGTTTTAGAATCAGTTTGTCAATTAAAAAAAAAAGCCTACTGCTGCTAGACTTATTGGTGTGATAGCTTCCTGAGGTATATAAATGTCTAATCACTATGTTGTACACCTGAAATCAATATAGTATTGTATGTCAGCTATAACTGAAAAAAATTTTTAAATAAAATAAAAATTCAACCAAGAAAAAAAGCCTACTGGGGAATATTTTGATTGGAATTGTATTGAATCTATCGATACCTTAATAATACTGAGAGTTCTGGCCCATGAATATGGTATCTCTCTCCATTTATTTAGGTCTCTTTACTTTCTTCCACAGTATATTATACTTTTCAGTGAACAGGTCTTATACAACCTTTTGTCAGATTTATCTGTAAATATTTTTGATGCTATTGTAAATTGCTATTGTAAACGTTAATCTCTTATATTTTTAGATTTCAATTTCAGGTGGTTCATTGTAAGTGTCTAACAAGCTCTTCTAAGATGACTATGACTTGTGAAAACACTCAAAGATGTGCAACCAGCTCTTAAGTAAAAGGAATCAACTGTCAAAGATCCCCATTCTTAACATTAATTCCTAATTTTGATGGTCTCTTGCTGACAATCAGAAGGCCACAGTTTTGCATTAAGACGGCCATCTTGGGCAATAGCACAGACAGGTGTCTAAGACAGAAGAGAATATATTTTTGTTAATGGACATCCTTAGTTAATTACATTGTAAGGAATGTCAAGAGTCACATCTCCTTTTCCTCACTATACCAAGAGACACATCTGAGTTGCGCAAACACCTGTCTATATATCTGGGCTCTTATATGTATTATATGTGCAGGAAGCTGACCTGCATTCAGTTTCTCTATGCTTTTGGTTCCAGCTGACTTGAAAAATATACTAACACTTTGAAGGGAGGCAGTTACATGGACCATGTATAATAGACATAATGACAATTGTAGGCGTGATCTTTAATTGGGTTGGCATCTCATGGTTGAGCAACTGGAGAAATGACAAGGAGTCTTGCTGTCCTGGGAACCACCTGAATTCTCTCAAACTTTAAAAAAAAAACATATTTATGTCTATCTTATGGTTTAAAGCTGTGAGATATGTCTATCTCATGGTTTAAAGTTCTAAGAGCCATCTAGTTCCTTAACTTCCAATTTTTTTTTTTTAGTTTCAAGTATACAGTATGTTGGTTAGACATTTATCTCAATTTCCAAATTCTTAGAGGATACCCAACTGGGCACAATATATATTTTAAAAAATTACGCTATTTCTAAAATTAAAAACAACAACAACAAAAAGATGAATGAATGCTCTACCACAAAGTAAGTCTCCAACATACGTACTGGCATAATCAAATCAAAGGATTGATTCTAAGCTAAGGCCTACCGGATCAGTGTGTTCCCAATCTGGTGCCGTATTTCATTCCACTCCTCTTTGCTTTTTCGAGGCCAAGAATTCAACTCTGGTTCACTGGGTCTGTGGTTCAACTTCATTGCTAGTGTGTCTTTCCTCTTCACTTTGTTGGCCAGAGCACCTTTGCAGAAGGGAAATAATAAAATATAGAAGCTTAAGGCTCAACCTCATCTGGAGTTAGGCAAGAGTCCAAATGAACAGTATCATATCTCCCAGCTACTTGGCCTCCGGTCATCCAGCTAACGCAGAGTTGGGGGTAAAGCTAGACATCTAAAAATCTCAGCCAGATGGACTCAGATGGGCTAAAGATAAAGATATCTTCTCTCTTCTACCAGTCCTATTTTTCTCCTCAGTAAGAATTGCTAGAGGAGAGCATCTAAGCATGGGACAGCCTTCTGAATTACAACAAAAAGACATTCGTGCTAACATACCTCATACAATTCCTATACTATTTATTTTAAATTTAAAAAAAAATTAACAATAAATTCCTATTCTTAAAGCTGCTTTCCCACTTTTAAGAATCAGAATTCCATTGCTGGTAGATTTGTGTACATGAATATGTTTTTTGCCTTTGCTCCATGAACACAGTAAGTTCATTAGATTGAAGGAGAGCATCACTTTTGTCTTTTCAACTTAGCCCAAATACCAACTGTCCTCTCCTCCACATTCTTTAATACCATCAAGGTACATAACTTTTTAAATCAAAAACAGATGAAAAAACCCAATGACTCAATGAGTTTGGCTCCCCCTCACTGGCTTATTATAACGGTAGAAATAACAGGGACAAGAGTCCTTCCCAGTGACTTCTAACATCAGTTAGCCAGATGACTTGATGAGAGAACAGTGCCTGTTTACATTCATCTTACACTTGCTAAGACCAGCAAGTACCTTTATCTGTAAAAGAATTTTCTCCTTTGCTTTTCCCTCCCTTTCTTACTATGCTGGCTTTCATCTTCATCCTCTTCTTCTCGGTACTGAATGGGACCTTCTGAGTCAGAGTCGCTCTCCTTCTCCTCCTCTTCCTCTTGTAGACACCGTGGCAGTTTAGGAACGACTGAGGTAGGTGGCATGTCTTCATCGAATGCAGATGGGCGGGCGTGCTCCTCTTCTTCATCGTCTGGACTAACAAATTAATATAATTATATTTTCCCTTTTAGAAGCATAAAGGACAACTGATTTGGAAGGCAAAATACTGAATGTCTACAGAAAAGTCCATGAATGAAATAATTTAGAATTCCTTCCTTTAACAATCTTGCTGAGAAACTCTAGCACCTATTAATCTAAAGGCTCAAATTCCAGATCTATAACTTATTTACTAGCTTGTAAGTTACTTTTCTGTAAATGGAAATGATACCACCTCATGGCTTGTTGTGAGAATGAAATAGACAAACTCTAGAATGTGCTAGTGTCTGGCACATAGGGCCCTGATGATCTGCATGGGAGGTGCAAGTTTGTTTTGATCTGGTTAAATGAGAAGACTGCACAGTATCTAACACTGTACCTGCCTCATAGAAGACACTTAATACAAATATTGAACCCATTTCCCTTTGGTTTAACAATGAAGTAGGACAAAATGATAACCTAATCCCAGAAGGTTATTATACAGAAGTAAAGATGAAAATTAACTTCCCTGCTTTACACTCTGGAGGCATAAAACTATGACTTAGCCTACCTTCAAACTACTAAACGGCCTCTTTTCAGGGTGTGAACTAAATATACTAGCAAAAACAAAGATTATGGCAAAACAAGTAACAAGTAGGATGCTGTAACAGCTCTATAACAATTGTTTTAGGTAGTCAGGCACATCTCCAACTTTGCAGAAAAGTGTTAAATCTTCAGTTGCAATTTGTTGGAATTTTAAAAAGACAGAGTAGGTGTTAGTACCAATGCTGGTGTGAACAGATTCAGTGTCTGGGGACAGATGAGGGAGAGAACAAGATGACCAGTTCTAGTCTATGGGGCTGGAATATTGAGCTATCTTTCAGAGCTCCCTTATTTTATTCTAGACTTTTCTCTGTCCCTCTGTACCCAGTTTGTGTGCCAGGCACAAGTGCTTTCAGATTTGTCTAATTTCATTCTCACAAGCCTCTGTAAATAGGTATTATTCTGTTTACAGATTAGACAACTAAAGAGCAGAAAGGTTAAGTAACATACACTACAACCAGCTAGTAAATAAGAGATAGAGCTGGGATTTGAACCCAGAGCTATCTTACTCCAAAGTCAATGCTCTTACGTACCAGAAATCATATTAAAAAATATAATGGTTTTAATTTTCAAGGACGAAAGTTTGTAACTTTTGTATCATCATGAAAATTTCTGCCATGGAAACAATGTTACAGAAGGCAGGGTAAACAGAGTCCAGATGCTATAACATGTCCTATTTGTTGAGTATTCTTCTTCCTTTAAATTTATTCATTTAATTTTTTCCAAGAAGGGCTAACTAAGAAAGAAGAGTAAAGGAGAAGAAACAAGAGGCAAGGTTTGAAGAAAGGCACTCACACTTTCAGCATTTCAATAGTGATGGGAAGTGACCTGGTCCGACCCAGGGTGTTGCTGTCCTCAGAAAAGTTGCCACTGTTCTCGAAGAGCAACGAATGGGCTCTATGGGAGCCCTCCAAGGAAGGAGTCATGGGAAGTGGGCTAGTCAGGGCCTGCTGGATTCGGATATGCAGTGGGACTGGGGGCAGCCTAGAGGGTACATGGGGCTCCCCAAAGCTGTGGTCCAACATCCTCTTGGGTACTTCCTTTTTCTGTTCTTCCTGCTGGGGAACCTCTGGGGGTAGATCTAAGGAAGGTGGAAACTGAATTTCTGGCACAACTTGAAAAGTCTTAGTAGGGAATGGAGGGGACCGTGGGGGTTCTGGAGGTATGTGAGTAGGCAGTGGTGGGGATGGAGAGGGAGGTGGGATCATCAGCAGTGGTTCAGAGCCCACGGAGCATGTGCTCCTCTCCCTCTGATCATTTGATGCTTTTGTGGTGGTGGTGGTGGCGGCGCCAGACTCCGAGGTTGGTACCAAGGTTGATGGAATGCCTCTCTTAGGTGGTAAGGGTGGGGATGGTTTTGATAATATACCACTGTTTATTGCTTGGGACAGTTCAGCTGTAAAAGAGAGAGCAACATTTCAATGGTTTGAGGGGACAGCCCAAGGCCTAGAATTAGAGCTGAGGTCAGTCTTAATCTTTCAGGCAAAATATAACATTTCATGGCTCTGCCATCTCCTAGATAGCTCATCCTAAAACAAAATTTATATTTAAATATCTATGAGGCTTAATAAATGTATAGAGGTGTAGGAAGACTACTACCTTAATACTCTGATGAGAAATTTCTTACTTCTTTGAAATGATGAGAGATGACAAAGTTTTATGACTTGTTCTTGTGAAGATAAAGTTTATATGGATATAGAGAAAAAAATTCAGGTAAGTTTTTTTGTCAACAGTACTCTATTAAAAAATTTAAACATGCAGATAGCAATAAAAAACACTATCTGGTATTGTTACTAGATTCTGATAGTGATATCTAGATATCTTAGTTCTGTATTATGAAACTATCAATAATGACATCTTGGATTTTTATAGCAAATGCAAAGTCCTTTGAAAAATATCATTTGCTTTCTACCCTTGACTTGAAAGTCTCCTTATATGAGATTATCTTTACCCTTTCACAGAAGGAAAAACTCAGGCCACAAAAGTCAGGTGACTTGCCTAAGATCATACTATAAACGGGCAAGAACTCAGCTAGTTCCCAGGTCTCATTAGTAGGCTCTAATCTCTGGATCCCATTGTATTTGATTTTTATTAGTATCCACCCCTCTTGCTGTCCTTTATGCTCAACCGATCTCCACTCCCCACTATAGTGGGGGCTCCTTGATAACAGGGCAACCTCATCTCCATCAGCATATCCACAGGTTACACACAGTGCCTGGCACATTGTGGATATAAGACTGAGGCCCGCACCCTATATCATGACAGTATATACCCCTATGTGATCCCCCAAATTCCATAGTGACTCAGATGTAGATTCAACAAAGTCCCTTTGGAGGCTCCAAATGGCCTTTAAGAAGCGAATTATCACATTATGCAGGGGTCGATTTTGCAAAATAACTGAATAGTAGCTCTCTTGATCACCAACCTCTAACCCTTTACCCAAACTCCTTATTTTGGTCCCACCAATTGTTTTCTTATGGTTCCACATGTCTCAAGGTTCCCTGAAATATAAATTTACTTGCCTTAAATCGCATTCTATGAGCAGCATTCAAAGTAAAAGGCTAGGTAATTTGATGTTTAAATGTCACTCATTATAAGCAAACTTCTAAAAAGACTTTCTAGAAAAATACTGCATAAATACTTAAAAATTTCAAAAAATGTGAGTTTTAGGATCAATGAAAGATATTTTTGGGCAGAATGGACTTTTGCTGCCTCTCTAAAAATAGCACTTAGCTATTCCGTTTACAACAAAACCTCTGACAAGACCAAATTTGAGTATTTTAACATCTGAATTGATACGGTATATTATCTTTAGTAATTTAAGGAAAACATATACCTGAAAATGTTAAGGAAGTGGATTCTGGTACATACACCCTGACAATGGCATTTGGCTCTAGTTCTGTGGGAAAGATGCCAGAATGTTCATTGGAAAGGTTACAAATTCCCTTCTTCCGTTCGGCTATTATGGTGCTCCTTCCTTAGTTCTAATACTTCTAGTTAGTCCTTAGTCATAAGACTATTATGCCTGTTAAGAGATGCGGCAAGGTCTACAGCAGTAGTTTCCAAGTAGTTTGGATTTCTGGGACCAATACAATCAAAAAGAAATTCTCAACCAACCTCATGTTGTCAATTTTTCATATTTTCAAGACTTGATATTAAGTAAACCATTTATAAACATAATCCTTTCATGAAGGACATGGCCTTTTAACACCAAAGAATAATGCCATAGCTATAGAATAAAGGACAGTCTTTTAAATCAAATCTATTAACTTTAATACAAACTCTGTGAACGGTCCTATTTTTCTCCTGTTGTTGATAACTACTCATGGATTGATGGTGATCCCTCAGTCACAGGGCCTATTGCTTTGGGCTATTCACCTTAGACCAAGAATGGCCTCTGTGGTTTAGCCCAGGATATAATACACATAATATCATTTTTTAAAATGTTGTCTACCCTGAAAAGAGTAGGGTATACTACTGGTTTAGAGCAGTGGTTCTCAATGTGTGGTCCCCGTATATGCATCAGCATCATTTGGGAACTTATCAGAAATGCAAATTCTTGGGCCCTATGGCAGACTTACTGAATCAGAAACTAAAGGGCAGGGCCCAGCAATCTGTTTTAACAAGCCCTCCAGGTGACTGTGATCAGAACACCTGTCCAGACAACAGTTTGAGAACACAGGTGTACAGAACAGAGTTAAAAAGAGCTGAAAAGCCTATATATGTTTCCATCTTTCACTAACTGCAACCTTAAGGGAGTCACGATTTCTTCATGTTCTACTAGCCCTAACTATATAACAGATAAAATCAGTTTTCTGCTTCACGAGGAGGTTTTGAAAATAAGTATATGAAAGCTCAAGTTCCTCAAAGATAAATCAGCATGGCACTACCCCTCCAAGGTGGGGTGATAATAATAACAACCTTTATCCTGTTTTTATCCCTCCAACCTGTCATAGTCACAATGAATTCTAAGCCTGTTTTTCAAGGGTCTGGTGACTTCTCGCAGCTTGGCGGTATTAGCTATTCAACAAGCATGTTTTATTCCTCCAATCATTAACAAGAACTTCAAGCAGTACTAAGCCTAGTATCATTTTTCCTGAAAAACTGCCTTCCTTCTTCTCCTCCCTTTCTTAGAAATTCCTTTGAGAAGGTATGCATTTGTGTAAAGAAAACAGACCTACGTAGGAATTCAGGTAAATATAAAAAATTTACCAAAACCAATTATTTCCCCTGCTTTCTCTCTTCCACCACTTCTTTTACGAGCAGCATTCTTAACTCTCCCAAGATAAAACATGATCTTATCAGGACAATTTAAGTAATATCTTTTGCAGTTCCCCATGAAGATATTATGCCAGACACTGAATCAGAAATTACACTGGCATCTATATAATCATTTTTTCATCTACTGGGCTTATGCTGAAGGAATGCACTGGCGGTTTTAAAGTAGATTAAAAAGAAACTTTTTCTCCATGCCGGTCAAATCTGTTGTGATCTTCACATGTTCAGTCCCCCAAACTATAAATTCTATTTCAGAAATGCTGTTTTAGGAGAACAGGTATTAATCCCCCCCGCACTTAAACCTAACTGTAGTGTTATCTGATCTCAGCCTGTTTCCATAGCCATCTGCCTCCCTATCAAGACTTTTCTCTATATTTAGCACATTCGAAGGGACAAGATATGGAGAACTCTCTCATAGATCAATATTTTATCAGTTATCCAATAAAACAACTATCCAAAACAAAACCCAACCCAAAACAACAAAACTTAAAGGCTCACTCACCAAGGACAGGGTTGCTATTTCTGTGAGCTGGTTTAGGGGGAGGGACGGGGGGATGCTTGGCAGGGACCGCGGGAGGGAGACTTGGGGTAGCAGTAGTGTTCGTGCTGACAGGAGCAGCAGGCAGAGTCCTGGGTGCTGGGGAGGGAGGGACCGAGGAATTAACAACAGTTTTTGGTAGGTTTGTGGCAGCAACAATGGTGGCGGCAGGTGCGGTGGAGGTGGTGGTGGTGGCAGTGGAGGAGATGGGCCTTGCTGTGCTGCCAGAGGAAGTGGGATCCTTTGCTTGCCCTTCATTTGCTTCATGAGAAGAGGACAAGGGTCTTTTAGGGGGAAATAAAGGCTGTTTGGGTGCGTTCTCAGGAACAGACTCTGTTTCAAAATTAGGCTGGCTTCCAGTTGAGCCTGTGTAATAACAGATATGATTTAAAAAGGAATAACAAGACAGACTGAAAAAGCTAACATATCTACCGACTTCTGGTCAACTTCATCCATTATTTAATTTACATATTAGTTTACAAGCAAAAGTTCCCCAACCTTGACATACTTAAAGTACATGAAACCTTCTCAATCAGTAAGAGAGAGTTGTCAGCATAGCGATCCTTCACACAAGAGCCAAGAGGAGGCACATCAGAATCCCTTGAGTGAAGGAGAAGGAATGTGTAGATTGAAAAAGTTCTAAGGGTTTCTGACATTTAATGTCTCCTCCCGTCCTTGAGAATCACAAATTTAACTATTATGTGAATGAAAGAATGAGATGGGGGAAATTCTAGTTATAGTTACAACTAGCTGAGGATTGCTAAAGAGCAAAACTCTCTCTGGATTTTATTTATCCCCTAGCTCTTGCAAACCCATGAAATAAACAATAATGATTAACCCATGGCTCTTAAAAATCCAGAATTTCTTACCTAGTCGCTTCCTTGGGTCCTCCTCTAGAACAGGCTTCCTAAAGCTTGCTGTTCTTCCTGGCTCTTCCTCTGCTTGGAGTGGAATAGAAGACCTGGCACTCCCTATGGGGGCCGTATGGCCATTCTTCAACACGGTATTGCTCGACTTCCCTGAATCCTCACCAGCTGCAAGGTCTGAAGGGAAAGAGCAAACTGATGGAAATGGCATGGTCATCTTTATCCCATTTCCCCTTCTTCTGGTTTTGGCTTATTATTTAGATCTAGATTGTTATTATCATTTGGATCTATATAGTAGTAATGGAAATTAAGTAATTCCTTTTTATAATAAACATCCGATTGCCTATTATGTGCTAGATGCTTTGCTACATGAATAAGACAGGCTTATTGTATAAGTAATTACAATGCTAAACGTTAAGATCTATAGTGGATGAAGTGATGTGGGAAGGAAGAAGAAATTCTCTTGGGGTAGGAGTGGAGTTAGGAAAGCTTCATAGAAAGTGGTAGCTAAATTGGGTTTTAAAGAGGGAGTAAGAGCCTATCACACGATGACAAGATGAGGAGAGTCTATTTAGGAGGAAGAAATAGTATATATGAAGGTATGAAATTATTTGACATGTTTGAGAACTAGCAACTACTTTGGTCTGGCAGGAGAATAGATGCACATGAGAAATAGTTACGGATAGGACAGGAGAGGCAAGCAAGAGCCAAGCTATGAAGGATTCCGAACACCATGTAAAAGAGCCTGGACAGAATTCTGTAGGAAACAGGAAGCCAATGAAGGAAAGTAGGAGAGAGATATGACCTGATCTGTCTTTTAGAAGGTTAATTCTGAGAGCTGTGAGGAGGATGGATTATGTAGTGCTTTTAATACTGAGTTACTGTTAGAATATAGGTGAGAAGCAGCAGAAGATGCCTGCGGGTTAGGAGTGGTGATCAAGGGGCAGGACTGACAGATAGATCAGAGGTCAACATGATATACAGTGACAAATTTGACTGATATACAGTGACAAACTAAACTGCAGGAATGATCACTAGGTTGGAGGCTTTGGAATCACCACTCATCCTATGAAAACTAAGTTAAGATTCCTTCATGGAATAAGTAGACAAACATTCCCAGTTACTGTGAGGTTTTCTAGACTCTTTTTGAGAAAAGAAATGAAAAAACTGAGGTTAGAGACAAAAAACTGTCTCACTTTCTAGTGTCGTGGGGATTGGAACTAGATGCTCTCTAGATGGTATCCTTCTTTGCTTTCCATAGTGAGACACTTTGAGTAGTATCATTTTAATGTCTCTTAAGTTAGTCATTCAAGCTCTCACAACCAGTCTCCCTCACCCCAGCCTACCACTTCCTACTGGGAGATTAGACAGTATCATTCTTCATGAAGTCTCAATAAGAGGTGGAGCTTGGACTAAAAGTAGTGAAGAGATTAAGGCAAATGAGCACTGAATAACAAAAACAGGACTTTCTAGAATATAAAGCAATGAATCATTACAAAGCCAACAAAGATTGCTAATTTTGAAAACCATATAGTGAAAGGTTAAGACACATTATTAATCGGTTTATACTCAGCATATACCAGTAAAATATATGCAAAGGTGATCAGTTCTCTCTCAAGTTACTTAATAAGGGTTGTCTACTTTAAAGTAAATTTTCTTATATTTAATACAAAGGGTTTAGTTTCTGCAATGCTAATAGAGTGGAGTAGAAGCGGTATCTGGCTTTGATGCTCATGAATGCCTCCTACCCCCACCAACTCAGAAAATCCATTAAGTATTTTTAATACAATCAAATTAGAATCATAACCAAGCCAAAAGCCATCTTCAAATATGAAAAGTACTTCAAGGTTCAAACACTGTTTTTGGCCTAATGTGGAAATATATAAGCCATGCCTTAAGGCCTTTTTCTGAGTTTCCTCTAATAGACTAAAGCTTAAATTAGTTCTCTGATTGGCAGAGTGGCATTTGTCAAATGGTTATAACTCATTTATCAATTGGCCCTTTGAGCTTCTAGGCTAAAAACAACTTGGATCAAGAGCTAATAGGAAGCATGGGGCAAAAGAGACTGAAAAACAATGAATGAAGGTGAAAAAACAAAAAAGAAGTAATACAAAAGGTTGTGGTTAGTGAGTAAGATAAGTGGGAGGCAGGAGGGGGCATGGAGCGAGGAATGGTATTCTCAAAAAAGCAAGGACCAAAGGTGCTGCGACAGAGGTGTTATAATTGTAGTTAACTACCTGAATACCTAGAATATTTTGTGTCTTACTGTAAAAAGACTCGTGATACAACAGAAGTTATACATGTTCATACTAACCATGCAGAAAATTCAGAAAAATATAGAAACTCTTCCCATCCCCCATATTTCCATCTCAACAACCAGAGGTAACCAGGGCTAATATTTTAGTATTTTTTTCCTTTGAGTTTGTTTCTTTTGCTTAGTTTTTATATAGTTGAGGTACCAAATCTTCAATATACATAATTTAATTAAATTTTGGGAATAAGCAAGACGTTCACATAGTTCAAAACTGTAAAAGTTTAATACTGTGTCAGTTGAGCTCATTTCTCCCATCACCCAAAGGATAGGATATATTTTTAAAACTTGGTTTTTAGGTTTTGTCTCATGCAAAGTAACTCTAATGAAGAGAAATGAAATTCAACCAATGTACTACAGTCTGAACTCTTCTGATAAACTGCTTCATAAACGTCACACTTCGGAGAAAGTCCTGGCATTATTAAACCAGCAATGAGAGTTGAAACACCAAAACATGATCTTTATGACAGACAGACAGAAGGGCAGCAATATGGGCATAAGACAAAGTTGGTAAAAAAAAAAAAAAGGAAACGATACAGTTCTGCAGCTAGCACGAAGCTGAGGACGTACGGGGACAGAGAATGTCTGCCCCAAGGACCCTTCGCCAACCACTCAATTTCAGAGTTAAAGATCACGGCCAGATAACTTTGATACTTGCAAGGAAAGGTGAACAGTTTTTTTCCCTCCAAGCAAGAAAACAGACTTTAATAAAGGAAATAGGAGGAAATTATTAGAAGAAATAAAATACAGCTAAGTTAACATTCAGTAAAATAAATAAATAAATAAATCAGTTATTTTCACTTATGTTTTACTATTTTTCCTCTATCAGATATTTTCATTTCCACAAAAATATCTGACTTCTTTAAATAAATTAAAATTAGATGGTATAACATTGAATTCTATAGAAAGATCTTCGTTTTTTCATTGTGAAGTATAACCCAGTACAGAAAAATGTAAAAGATAAATGTAAATTTCAATGAAATATTACAAGAACACCCATGTGATAATCATGGACAGTAAGAAGTGTTTCCAAACCCCTAAAGCCTCCTTCTCTCCCTATAACATACCTTTCCTTCTCCCACAAAGCAATCACTCTCAACTTGTGATGATTCTTTTTTTTTTAAATTACAGTTTAATCACTTAAGCAGTCATCTCCAAACACTGTAGTTTAATACTGCTTGCTTTTCTTTACATTTATAGAAATGATATAATTTATATTCTTTCATGACTGACTTAACTGCTTAATATTACTTATGAGATTCATATTACAGCATGCAGATTTAGTTTGTTTTCACTGCTGTATAGATATGTCATTTTATAAATGTATCACAAGTTATTTATATGTTTAACTATTAATGGACACTGAGGTTCTTCCCAATTTTGCTCTACTGTTAGTAAATACTGCTGCTACAGGCATATTTGTACATTTAGATATACACGTGCATACATTATTGTTGGATACATGCCAAGTTCTGGACATACTTGCACATGGGTTTACATATCTCCAGCTTTCATAGATTATGTTAAATTGTTTTTCAATGTAATCATTCCACTTTAATACTTCCACCAACAGTTGTATGTTAGTTCCACTTACTTATACCCTCACCTCCTGTTCTTGGCTATTTGATTAATTTTAGGTTTTTTAGTTTATATGTAGGATTATTTTTAGTTTTATTTTGTATTCCTTAATTACTAACAAAGTAAAAAAACAAAACAAAACCCTGCCTTTTTATTTGTTTATTGGGCATCTGTACATACTCTTTAGTGAATTGTCCGTTCAAGGCTTTTGTAGACTTTTCTATTGAGTCGTTCTTTTCTTTTTTAATAGATGTTTTAAAAAATATATTCTAGATGCATAAACAATTTTTTAAAGCCCCGCTCCCTCTCAAAAACAGCAATAATGGAAGGAAAGAAGGAAGGAAGGGAGGGAGGGAAGGAGGGAGGAAGGAAATTCAAATGCCTAGCCAGAACCAAAGACCAAATGTACAGAGACAGGCATATGCTATTTATATGCAAACTTACCCAGCTCAGAGTCTTCCAACAGAACCCCTCTTTTAACCAGCTCTTCTCTTGGTTTCCGCATAGATATTTTTCGCTCTAAAACTAACATTAAATTGGAAAACAGCACTCAGAAATGTGGCAGTTAAAGGTCAACTTTAAGCATTCTAACTCCACAGGTAAAAGAATAAAGTGGTTCAATTTTCTAGTCTCTGGAAAGAAAAGAACAGGAAAACTAACTTTAAATTTAAAAACTTAATTTTTTTCACACACTATGTATGCTACCAGGAAAGTGGCATTTCTAAAAGGAACTATCCTTAAATAATTTTTTTTAATCCTTACATCTTTTTTTTTTACTGAAATTTCAATAATAAGGTATCTACAGATGAACTCTTTCTGGGAGGAAGTGGCTAGAATAGGAAAAAAGAAGCATCTTAGATTTGCTACAGTTCAGGAACTCCATTACCACTGGATAGATAAACTTGAATCTCATCAAAATGCCAACTGGGGAATGAGGCTTAGTATAGAAGGCTCAGTGAATGACCACTTGGTTTTTTAATTCTAAAAGATTAAATTCCCTCCTCAAAGAGGGAGAAGTTTGGGCAAAGAATGAAAAAGTTAAGTACTTGTAAAATACAGAACTCTTCAACTCAGAACATACATTTAAATTTTAATATCTCACCTTCTGATGTCTCTTTGAATTTATCACTACTTTTTTTTTTCCGCCATTTCCAGGGCTTGAAGATCTTCCCAAAGCCTGAGAACTTGCTCTTCCTCTTGGTGGGAGGTGTCGTGTCTCCTCCTGCTTCCACACTGTCCATGATCATGCCTGGGTTTGCAGTGGGCTGGTCTGCCTCTTCTGTTGCATAGTGAGAGGAAGAGAGAGAAAATAGCCAATTTATTATTTCAGCATAAACTTGAAAATGTCCCTTCCCCTCTCTTCCTGTGATAGTTGGAAAGGATTAGAGCAATGATAAACAATCATGCAGACAGTCAGACTCCTTGACATCACATGGACACCAAACACTAAAATTCATAACAGATAAATTACTAAGGAGTAAAAGGAACCAAACCAAGCTGACAACATTTTAGGACAAAAATTCAATGAGATGATCACAACCAGTTCAAAATCTCTTAAAGGCCTATACACACACAAATGTGGATGTCTTCCCAATGTGCATGAGATCTTGCCCAGATGCAGCCTATTGTTGTTGCCACTCATCCTTTTGGCATGGAGGAAGGCCTGTCCCAGCTAACACTACTACCTCCATGTCACTGAAGCAGGGAATTCCATTATTAGTGAGTCATTATTTTTTGTTAAATTGCCCCCTCCCTGTCTTCCTCTTTCAGGATATAAATAGTTCTGAGAAGGGATAACACATAAAGTGTTAACGCCTTACTTATATCTGTTTTTCAGATTATTTTCTCCCTTTACAAGCCCCTAGGCAGTTTTGGAGCACTGGAAGGGTCTTGTGATAGGGAGCAGGGGCACAGAAAGAGTGCTTTAAAATGGAAGGGAATTTTTTTTGGAAAGCAGAGGTGAGATTTTAGTTTGCCTATCACAAGATTGCTTTAGGGACAATCCCGATTTTAAGGATTTCACAAGAAACATAACTGACATGATAAATGTGCAGGATTGAAATGAAACAGTATAAATAAGTCCCTCATAATACCATACATGCAGAGTTTAGTTAGGTAGCTTTAGTGGCAGAGAAAGGAGCAGCCAAGACTGGGCCAAGAATAATAATTTAAAAAACAGCAGGAAGGCAACAAAAAAAGAAGGAAGGCAACACAATACAGCTTTGCACTCCACCTACTGTCCCAGGGTTCTCTGGAGAAGTCTAGAGGAGAAGAAAAAAAAGAGTCATGTGGAATAACAGTCCTGGAATTAAAGTGGAACCTTTACTTTATAGAAATACATGAAGGACCACATACCATATTATTGCATGTAATAAGTTAACGTGTTTATTGTAAACAATTTCACATGTGGAGCAAATATCATTTTTTCGGGGGTGCTTAAAGGGGAATCAATGCACTAAATCTTTTTTTTTAATATTGTAGATTTTTTTAATAAGAGAAAATACACAATCAAAAAGCATTAATTTATTTTAGAAACCACAATCTTTTTTCAATTGATAGACCTGAGTTTACGGAAATCCATTGATGAAGGTCAGATTTACACAGTTGTAATTATCCGTGACTGCGGCAATGACTGCTGATGCATTATTCTGCTGTATCCAGATGACTCAAGGTCCTGGCTACTGAAGTGCAACAATCGAGATGACAGAGAACAGTGAGTGACTCCTTTCTTCCTAGTTGCATAATTTACTCCAGAGTGTCCTGGGTCTCAAGTACTTTACCTCCTTACATGAAATGCAATAGAATCTGATTATAGCACTGAATGTATTTTTAAAAGTTTAATTGCCAGAGACATTAGAAAACCTGTCATAACAATTTCCCCTCAATGGTACCGTGGGATGGACCCCCAAGAATGAACACATGGTATTGCTTTTAAGAGTTAGTGCTTTAACTAAGACAGTATTCTCCCAATTATGGAACGTCAGTAAGACCTCAAGACATTTCAGAGCATTCATAGCATAATGTATAACATATGTTACTGATAACTCTTTCAGAAATGGAGCTAAGTTAACAAGCTGCTCATTCCCAAAGAGTAGCCTTACTTGCACAGGCAAGGAGGATCTGAAACTTTAAATGTCCTGCTAACCCATCCACTGAGTGAAGTTCATTCAGTTCCAAAAAGGCACACGGGAAAATGCTTGTTTGGTTAAAAGTATTAGGGTAGGTTCAAAACAAAACAAAACAAAACAAAACAGACTAACAACATGAAAAAAGAGGTTATTAGTGCTATGTGATACTTTTACAAAGAAAAAAAGCTATCAAGTTTTATGAATTTTAGATTGTAACATGTTTACAGAAAGAAAAGCTCCTGTCTGTAAAATCTTTAAATGAATAATTGCCATTCTAGCCAGTTTCCACTATCTTCTCAAGTACCTACTTTTTCAAGTAGACCTTAGTTCATCTCTTTTAATTCCTCATTATATTGAACAATATATTTGTGTCCCCTTCCTCTTATCCATTCAAAATAACAAAAGCATGAATGACATCTTTTCAAATATATTTATGCGTGCTAGCATATTAACTCAAAACAAGTCTGTTTATATTAAAAAGTACAGTGTTTGGAAAATACCAAGAGCTTATGATAAAAAATGAATATGTGCACTGTTACATCTACTAATAGCCCTCTTCTTTCTTTATATAAAGTCGCTGAATACAGTCAGTAAAAAGAGTAAGTTCTTTTCTTTGATGCTTTATGCAAATGTGCTTAATTTTCATGTTTATAAAACTTTTAGCAGTGGATAGATGCCTCTTGCCTCATTCAATGGGGTTCAGCCATACCCAGTCCTGACTCAGCTATTATCCCAAATTCATTAATTCATATTCTTATATTCTTCCCCCTTCCCTCTCCATATGACAAACAGAACATCATTTCAGTGATTCCCAAATACTTGGAATCAGCCCAGCTGCCTTTTGAAAATACAGAATTTCTAGAGGGTGGGACCCAGAAATCTGTTTTTAAAAATCTTCACTGGTGATTTTTATGATAAGTCAGGTTTGTTACACCCAATCCCAGATTATTATCTGGAAACCTGATACATTTAAGAGGGACAGAGGCAGACATTCTCTATACGCCTAATAGTTTGTTGGAAAAAAAATAAACTAGAAAATTATGGCATCATTCCAGCATTTCCTACTCAAACATAGTAGTCCTATGAAGAATTGTAAGGGTCTTTCTGTTTCTTAGTCTCAGATATAGTTTAAATTAAAAATAAACAATATAAAAGTTTGCAGTTATTTTTTCCAGATTTATGTTATGTTCCATGTACACTTGGAAAGAAAGTGTACTGTGCAATTGCGGAGTGTAGTGTTCTATATATGCCAATATATAGGTCAAGTTGGGTAATCATGTGTATAAATCATTAACGTCCTTTCTGATTTGTTAGCTTCTATGGTCAGTTACCAAGAAAGGTATGTTGTTAACATCTCTACCTATGAAAGTGGATTTGTCTCTTTTCCTTTTTAGTTCTATTACTTTTTGCTTTATGTACTTTAAAGCTATGTTATGAGGTATATATGAATTTAGAGTTATATCTTCTTGTTGAATCGACCCTCTTATTATGAAATTCCATATATTACTCAAATAACACTTTTGTCTTGATTTTGTTTTTCTATCGAGTTCGACAATTGTTGTCTTTTAAGAGTGTATAGTCCATTTACATTTAATGTTTTTACTGACACAGCTAGGCTTAGGTGTACCATTTTGCTTTTTATTTTCTATTTGTCTCATTGTTTTGTGCATCCTCCACTTATTACAATCTACGTAATTACTTTTACTATTTACTGAACAATGCAAGAATTTTACATTTCAACTCTATTTACTCTTTGTGTTACTTCTACAGACACATAAAAAGCTATTAAAAATTATTATTGTTTTGCTTTAATAAAAATTGTTATTTTATATTTCCTACATATTTGCTTTTTTAGGTACTCTGCATTTCTTTCTGCAATTCTCTGCTTCTAACTAGGAGAATTTTATTTCATCATTTTTTGAAGGATATTTGCACTGGATATAGTATTTTCAGATGGGAGTTGAGTTTTTAAATTTAATTTTAGATATTTATAAATATCATTTCATTGGCCTTTTCCCCCTTGTTGGACTGCTTTTTTTTTTTTCCTTTGGATGGTTTCTACTCGCCTATAGCATAAGTAATATAGATGGGATTCAAATCCAAGTCGCTTTGACTTCAAAGCCAGTGATCCTTTTGATCATACTGCCTTCAGAATAAAGATTAAGCTGAAATGCTACAAGTCTTTCCAACATCCGGTTTCATTCACTAGCAAAGGTTTTTAGAATATAATTTACAAAAATGGCAAATTATAGGATTTAATTCTTACAATAACTTGGATGATTGGTATTAATCTCTATTTTATTTACTTTATTTACTTTAACAGTTTGGTATTCATTCCAAATATTGTTATCAAAATTATAAAGGGTACAAATTCTAAAGTTGTTTCTTATTAAAGCCTCTTTATAAACTTATTTGCCACCTAGTTATAGTTACTTCAAATTCCTTTGCTTCTCTTAGAAGTCATTATTTTGTACTTAAACTGGATGTAGCAATCAACTTTTATGATTTAGATCATTGTTGTACATTATTTTCATATATTACTGATATTTTTATTCACAAATCATTATTTGGAGTCTTTATTTGGAGTCTTTCTTCACTGACTGCTGTGCACCATATTTCTTCAGATCTTGCTTCCAGCTGAGACAGATTCTTTATGCTATCGATAACATACATAGGACAGAGTTCTGAAGTCATACTCTTAGGTACTTTTAGTGGAGACTAGTCTGGGAGTAATATGGAAACTCAACTTTTAGCTATTATTCAAGAGCAACACCTATAACTGATTAAAATAAAGTGTTGATAAAATTCTTCCCACACATTCTTTGCTTAGGTAGGTGCCTGCTGAATGAAATAAAGCAAGGGGGTGTTCTCATGCATGAAAGATATCAGAAAAAGAAGAAGAAGCAGATTAATCATTCCTAATGAAACGGAAAGAGGTAGATCACATCTTCTCTTTCTCCCCAAAATCCATTATGTTGACACCAGAGGGAAATCACAAAACCTTGATTCCATCAAATGTCCTACATAGGAGGGGTGGGATCTTCAAATGAGTAATTGATAGTAGAGAGGCAGCCTGTCGAAACCTTCCCTACCTAAGTCCAAGAGTACTTTCAAGAATGGAAGGTAGTAGACTCAAAGTAGACTAATGGCAGAATTCATAAGAAGGACCTACTCAGCAGTCTGCCTGAATCCAACTTCGAACAATCTATGAGATAAGTATTGGTTTACCACCATCAAATTCTATTTGGGCACAAATTCTTTTGTTACCTAACTAGGTGCTATTTATAACTAGAATAGTAGCTAAGGCCATGAATACATTTTTTCAAGTTTTAATTCCAACTCTGTATAAATTATATAATACTATTTTCTCTAATAAAAGCTTAAGTTCTCATAGCATTTACATAAAAGTCTATAAAACTTAGCTTTAGAAGACAGAAGCTGCCCAAAGATGTTGTTTCTGATAGTGTTATTTAGGGTATTGGCAATGTCTTAAATGTACAATAGGTATATGAATAAATTAACTAAGTTTTATATAAAACAGTATATAATCATTAAGTTTCTAGAGTAATCCTAGATTAAAAGTAGAAATAAATTTATATGTAAGTTATATATATCATATTATCTAAACTATGCTAAAATGTAAAAATAACCCAAGAGAACTAAACTAAAATGTAAATATATTTTGATGGCAGGATTATGGGAGACTTGTGTTTCTTCTTCTAGATTCCTATATTTTTTGTGTATTTTTTAAAAAATGAATATGTATGGCTTTTATAATTGGAAAAAAAAATTTACTTTTTACAGTGGGAAGTCAGAGCTTTCAAACCATGACAGTTAATAAATGAAGTCCAGCATATACAAAACCATACAGAAGAAAACCATTCTTTTGGCACATTGGGTTCTTATAAAAATAAAATATTTAAAAAAATAAATTATTTCTTACATGAAAAGCACTCAAAGATATATTACTTTGGTATTTGGAGTAATGACATATGTTAAAGTGAGCAGATTCGGAGTACCCAAACAATACTTCCTAGGCCTACATTCTTTTAAATAGACCACCCTTGTTTGCCAGGAGTACAATCTCGTGCTAAAGTAACTAGAGACCAAATTTCATGGTGATCTAAATTCACCAGGTGTAAAGTTTCCAGCTATAGAATGAAGGGTTTTAAAATATGCAAAAATCCTTGATAGCAGTGGATGACTAGATCTAATTGAAGTCGCTAATCTGCGGAACATTCTTGCATCTATTAAAACCAGCATACTAATTCAGGCTCCTCACAATGATTTTTTGTCTGACAGGAAGAAAACCCAATTGCATCACTTAGAAAACTGCAATAGAAAGAGAAACTGACAAATGAATAAATTATATAACAAAAAGTATATTTGGGTACCTAAAAATCATCCCTTTTTTATTTTTAATGACACAATCATATCTCAAATTTGTTCTTACTGGTAAATAAAGAGAGGTGAGCTCGAAACTGTTCATAAGCAAATTTGCATAGCAACCATTTGTTGTCAACAACTCTAATTTTATGACCATCTCCCTCCCATTTACAATTTGACAGAATAAATACAGGCTTGGAGTCACGTCTGGACATTGTATTGTTTCTGTTTAAACTAGTTATAAAATTTTAAATGGCCTCATGGCCCCATTCTGCTTTCCGTGAGAGCCAAAATGAGAAAGTTTCCCTCCTTGTTTCCCTTTGTTTGCCAGAGAACATGGTCTAGGATGCTGGCTTTAGTTTTGATTGTGTGTTCCAAAGAAAACACCTTTTTCTTTGAGTCATGCAGCTGCAGGCCACTAGGAAAGCATGTCAGAGGGTTGGAGGTCTTCATGTTTTTTGAAGGGGGTGGAGGTTGGGAGAGGAAGATAATTAACCAAATTAGATTTTGGAGTTTCCAGTTTGAGCAGTTTCCGGTTTGATCAGTACCCTGAAACTATGTCCTGGTGTTTGAACTACTTACTCCCTCATTCAAGCTGTAGGACCTCACATTTCATAGGCTTGTTTTTTATATCATGTATTAAGCAGAGTTCTAGTAGTTTCATTCTTCAATCCCCAGGTTTTTCTGGCCAACATTTAATTCAAGTGTTTTAGTTCACGTTTAGTTGTTCCAGGTGAATTTCTGGGATGATTTTAAATAAATGCATAGTATTATTAAAAAGTACTTAGATTATTTCATCTTTAGATAAAGTATTCATTAACTATTTGCTGTAGATACATATTACACTTATATTACCTCCTAGAGATGAGGGATAAGACAGGGTTCAACAAGAGGCCCTAGGTCAAAGACAGTGTTCATTTTAGAATCCAATTTGCACCAATTTCTAATCATCCATGTTGGAAGTCAAGGTAAGGCAGAGGCAACTGGAGTCAACAGAAAACTTAGATTTCAACATAGCCTTCACTAGGCTTGGTAATAAGCAACAAAATTCTTAGGTATGTTTTAGTTCTACCTCTATTTCTTATACCTTATTAGGTTTTAAAAATTGTTTAAAGTATATAAAGTTCTCCCATTTTACCATAAAGCTTTTAAAATAATTATTTGTCCAAAATTTTTAATCTATAGTTTTGTATAAAGAGATACATACTCCATTTATCGAGAGGTACTTATTATCTTTTTTTTAAGTTGAAGGTATACAACATAATGACCTGACTTACATATATTGTTTAATTATATTTAAATCTAGTGGTTCTGTCTGTGTATATACCTTTTATGCCCGTGTAGCTTGAAACAAGCATTTTAACACATCAGAACTTTGTAAATGGAGAACATTAATTTATGGTACTTATACTCTTGTGCTTATTCATTTTTGCCTTCCAAAAAATTATTGTTAGATTTAAAGAATTACTTTAGAAAACTGCAACAAAATTATAGAAAGCAAAGCTGTCATTAATGAACAAAAGCAGGTTTTGTCTCGTACAGGCCCATAACTTCCTTGGAAATATTGCATGGTTCAGATCTTTGGGAAATAGAAAGAACTAGGCAAAGAACTCAAGAAGACAAGGCAGGGAGAAGCTCTCTATATACTTGCAGGTACAATTAGGTATGAGATTCCAACTCTGGAAAAATATAGTTTTCTGGCTATGACTGCCTCAAGAAGTGATGCTGCTTTTACCCTTGGCAATTTGATGGGTATACTTTTTGATAAAAATTCCAAATTGAGAGTAAGTTTTTACAGTGAGGTGCTAGAATGTAATATATTCTCATGAAAAAACCCTTAAACTTCCCAAAGTTTACTTGCAAGTAGAAAGAAATATACTGTTGTGATAATAGGCTATTCAGAAAATTCAGTGGAGCAGAAAGAGGGGACAATAATTTTTGGTTGGTATTCTACATTTGATAACAGAAATCCTGTAAGGAGTCCATGACAGACTACTATACTATTGCTTCCTCCTCATTACTGGATTACATGGGAGAAAATATGCCTGCTCCTTCTTTCTCGGAAGTCAGCATTTATTATTAGACCTAAATAGGTATGAGAAATGTCTCTGATAACCCTAATAACCAAAAAATGCCAAATGTTTTATTTAAGGTCCTATGAATTAGTTTATTTTTAATTAGCTATTATTTATTCCTGTGTTAATACTGTTATAAAGCTACATTAAATTTTATTCATCCAGCAATCTCCTTACTGATTTGGCCTCTGAATGACGATTTATTCCTAAATCACCTTTCCCAGTACTATTCCCATTATCATATGCATGAGATTTCAGAGCAAATTCGAATAATGATGGAAAAGGAATGTAGGTAAGAGGAATTACAATACAATACCTTTTAAAACAGTATATTCCTATGTAAAAAAAAAAGTGGCTAATTAATAAATGAAAGGTATAAAAGGGTAAAAAAAAAGAGGCTAATTAATAAATGAAAGGTATAAAAGGGTCAAAAAAGAAGAAAAGAAGAAAAGCTAGAAATAGGAAATAAAAAGGCAACGAGAGGGAAGTTCCAAACTAAATGGCTGGGTAGAGCTTATTAAAAATCTTTAGTCTGTGCCTAATTTAAGGACATATGCTGGTTGTTTTTATATGATACAAAGTAAAGAATTCTAGTGAATATAGAAATAGCGCTTGTGCTGATAAAGAACCACAAAGTTTTATCTGAGTAAATTTACAGACTTTCTCCTATGGACATATTTCACTTAAGGATAATTTTTTAAATATATGAACTGTGGACGATAACTGCTTATTTTCTTGGACACCACAGCATAAGTTCCTATGTATCATTCGAATGAGTTCACCAGTTAGATCTTATGGTAAAAACTTTAGCTAGATAGTGACATACATCTCATAAATTGCATATGAGTCTCACGCAAAGATTATTTGTTTGAAAGCAGACTCTTCTTAACAGCTCTGAACATCCACCATAAGTCAAAGGAATCAACTAACTTAGAAAAATAAATAAGTCTTATCTCAAATTTATAAATATTTAGAATTTTTTATTTTAATATTTTAAATTGTAAACTAGAAAGTAAACTTCTTAAAGGCAAGGATATGACTTATACCTATACAGGGGTCCACTATAACACTGACGAGACAGTGCTTTGACAATAATAAGAGATCGATTCAATATATTCAATATTTTATATCACTTGGTTTGCCCAAAACTAGTACCATCAATTTTAAAGCTCAAAACTAACCACTATATTATAGGCCTCGAACCATAAACAAATTATTTAAGTCTTAATATACTTTGTACATTTATCTTTCCAAAGAAGCAAGTAAGACTTTTCTGACACCTACTCACTGAAATGGTTTCTAAATTTCAAATTGTTGTTTTGCCTTTAACATAATGGCACAAATCCTCAAAGCTGTCAATGTTAAACCTTTATGACTTGGTCCTGATGTTCTCAGAATACATCCTGGATTATAAATAATAGAGAATGTCCATTAAAATAGCTTATAGTAACCTATAAATTATCTAGGTAATAGGAAATAAAACCTCAAAATTAAATCTAGAGAGAACATAAAAACTTTAGTTAGGTACTTAAGTGGTTTCTATTTCTTCTTTATAGATATCTTATTAGGGATCTGGTAGTCAGAAAAATTGATAAATTTGATTCTCACTTTTCATTAGAAGCATAAAAAAATATCAAACTTTTTCTACTTGGAAAGATGCTAGATGGGCATGCTTCAAAAACATCGCTACCATCAGTAAGTTACACCTGCTCACACATTTCTTGCTTTTCAAAGCTCTTTTATTTCCATCTGACTAAGCATTATTTAGGTCCTTATTATACTTGTTAACAAAGAACTAAACTTTGGAGTAGAAATCACAAGAGAATTTAGTTACCCCAAAGTGAATTCACCCAATTCCGGTGAGTGGTTACCTCTGAGAGCAAAGAAGCAAAATGTCATCATTAGGGAACGTGACCACAGAAAGAGGGGTGGGGTGGGTGGGATAGAACTCTGTTTTAAATTTCATTTCTAAAACTGGGTAGTGGCCCCAGAAGGTCCTTTTATATTTTTCTCTATACCTTTTTCTATTTAGGAAACATTTCATTAAAAAAAAAAAGTTAGTGACTTGATATGGACCCAGCCCTGGTGATCAAGGTAAAGTGAGTCAAGTCCTGACTCCAGTGTTAAAAAGTTGTTGCTGAATGACTCATTTTGCAATCTATACACCTCGGATTCAGTAAAACATGAAAAATACTTCATAGGAATTTCATCTGGCAAGTTCTCAGGAGAAAACATACCTTTAGAAACAAAATCATTAAACCATGAGATATTTGTGAGTGTTAGCTCTGTTCCTACACTTTTGTACTTTTCTTTAAAGTCATGGACATTTTTCATTTCTGGGGGCAGGAAAAAAAGCAGCCTAGGACTGAACATGTTTTCTGTTGCTCCCCAAGTCAAGAAGAGAAGGTATAAATCTTTAGTTGTTTTTTTTTAAATTGTATAATGTCCACAGGCTTTCCACCCACTTTGCTTATATTTAACAACTCTTTCATGAACATCTCCTTAACATGTTTTCCTACCTTTTCATCTTCATCTTATATAAAATCCCACAAAGTTGGAAAAATGAGTCTTCAGATAATGGACTTCCATTTCATTAAAAAGCTTTAAAGCTCTGAGCTACACTTAAAATTATCAGCTTGGTCTCTAGTTATCACTGAGATAATAACACTTCAAAGGTAAAGTACTGACTTCAGAAATGTTTATAGCAAAGTGTGACCTTATGAGAAATGGAAACACCAACACAATGGGAAAAGCCTGAGACTTATCTGGAAAATGTATAACTGAGTCTAAAAAATTAAATCAATTCTTTAAAATGGTTCTGTTTATAGAAGTCAACAGTTTAGTTCTACGCCATGTAACTATATCTATATCTGTATCTCAATTGCCCAAACCTTGCAAAATACTAATAAAACACCACTGAATTCTAAATAACAGTTTCTATAGCACTTATCTTCTGCAAAGGCAAGAAATTAACAGATGGTTTCCTAGCAACATTATATTTAAAAAAAACTCCAAAGGGATCAAATAAAACAAAACTACGTGTGGTAAATAAATGTAACCAAATGAAAAATAACTGATAAGTTTTCATTCATTCTTCACAAAGTTACAAATGTCCCAAAGTTACAAACATCAAAATCCTCACATTCAAATCCCTATAAAATATTGTTTCACCTGTAGGTCTGCCTTGCCTCTGTCAAGATTTTGTTTCTTAGCCTTTTATTACTCACCAACTGCATCTGGATTTACCGGTCTGGAGACATCAGCTTGCCCCATGATTATATTGTCTGATGTGTCTCACGACAACAAACTGTCCCGGACCAAAGCAAACTTTTCTTAAAAGATAAATCCACGAGGAGGGGATGTGCTCTGTTTCCTCAGTGTCACTGCCAAACATCAGGAAACGGCACGGGGTCAATCAGCTGGAGTTTCTGTTTCCCTGTATCCCAGCCTGGCACTTGTGGTTCTTTATAAATACGTCTTCACGCTGGCTCTGTTCACACAGGAATGCCTGTCATTCCAGGGTGCACACTGTGAAGAGCAGAAGTGCAGGAAGGGGAGGAGACTGCCAACCACATTCTAGCTGCTAAGCGGCACAGCCCTAAAAGTCCACACCTACTTTTCCTGACATTGAGCTTGGTTCTAGCTCTCTAGACTCACATACATAGAAGAAAGGGAGCCTGCTCAAGAGTCTACCAAAGAAGAACTTGTAAATTTCATCACACACAAAAAACATCAGGGTTATGTTTAGCAGGCTAATGAGAACAGAAATCCATTTGAAGATAAAATTTAGATACATGCTTGCCTCAGAAGTATCACACTATTCTTACATTTCACTGCTTGCAATAAAATTGTATTTCCTACCTGTGAGTGGCATATCCAAGCAGGATGAGATCTAAATACTGGGAATTAACATTAGGAACAATATTTTAGGATTGAGTATACCTTTTCTAAAAATAAAAAGAAATATTTCTAAAATCTTAGCTTACTAAGATAGTAAACTTGAAATAAATATTTGGAAGGTGTTACACAATATTTCTTTTTCTGCTGAAGTTCAATAACCACCATATGACTGGGGAATAAATACAAAGGAGTAGCCCCATGCGCTGGGAATAATACATGGAAATATCAGCTAACTACATACAGCAACCAAAGGAACAACTTGCATACTGACTTTTCTTTTTTATTGAGCTATAACTAACTTAAATACAGCCAAATACAGAAATATTAAGGATACTGCTTGATGAATTTTTATTCACACATACCTATATATGCTAACATTAAATTTTCTAAATCTAAAAAAGCCACACATAACACAAAGTTACTGCAGTGTTGAACCACATACTCTGGATTATTTCGCTAATACCTGAAGGTAAACAGGGAACAATTTGAGCACTGTATTAAGGAGTTTTACATTGGTTATTTCGTTTGATCATCCCACACTTAACCATACTTTGTAAAGAATGTATTATTTACCTTCCTTCAGATAAGAAAACTGCGGCCAGTGAGGTCGAATCCTGTATCTTACGTCACCGAGTATGTAAGTGCCAAAGCCCTAATATTCCTTCAACAAGTGACAGCTACTCAAAACATGAAGCTTTCAGTTTAAATCTTTGTTCGCCAAACTGAGATCACAGAAAGATTTCTAGTATCTGGACTTTCTTTTTGCCTTTCATTAGCACTTTCTCCCTTTCCCCCATTATCTTATTCCCATTATCTGCTTTGATACAGAAAAAAATAGCAAAGGTAACAAAAAATAATGCTAAGGCATCAGTAAGAAAAAAAAGCATAGAAATTCTTGGGCAACATTTAATTGTTAATACTGATAGTAGTCAGAAAAACATTACGATGTTGATCATTTAAATAGAAAAGTGAACAAAAGGAAAAACACATGGAAAGAATGCTCCAATGTAAGAATACCTAATACCTTCGAACCCTGGCACTTATATTAGCCCCAAAGCAGAACATGTGCAATAGCAGTTTCCACTACTGTAAATAGGGAAGGAAAAGAAGGAAAATGCACTGCCCAGCACCCAGTAGGTATTCAACATATGATAGTCATCATCATGAAAATAATATATAGCATATTGGTTAAGAGGATGAGCTTTGGAGGCAACTGAAATTTTAATTTCCAGATTTACCACTTCGTGGTAACACTAGGCAAGTAACTTCACCTCTCTGAGTCTTTGTTTTCTACTCTGCAAAATGGGCAATACAATACTTATCAGTACACGGCAGTTGCAGGAATTAAATAACATGACCATAAACAAAGCCCTCTGCAATGTACTTGGCACATGGAAAGTTCTCAATAAATGCAAGCAGTAATTATCACAGTTGATACAGTAAAAAAAAAAGTCAAGAAAGGCGAGACCAAGTCAAGAGCAGCAGATAATAGTACATGACAAAAACTTAGTCATTACAAAGAGGTTAGTCAGAAACGAAAGAGGATGACATTTCTGGATCATGAATCCAGAGAGGAAATTGGAAGAAGCAGGCCAAGGAGGAAGTCTGAATACAATCGGGGTTGGTGTACATCAGGCTGATGGAAGAGTCCAGACAAAAGTATTACCATGAATATAAGGTTTCAAACAGATTTACATTACCACACACACACACACCTCCCCCACCCATCCAGCTTCCAGAGAAGTAATTGCCAGCAGAATCTATGTTGACAGGACCATACAAGAGTAGAACAGATAGGTTTGTGGGTCCCGGTATAACTGCTGTTTATTTACCACCTACCAAATTTAAACACCCATATTGGCTTGGCTTGAGGCTGATTCTAGGTTATTGTGAAGGCAGACATAAAATTTAAAGATAAAAGAATGACTGGAGTCTTGGTGAGCATATGGCTCAATCGCCTACTCCTTATAGAAAAAGGAAATTGACAGTCAAAGAGGTTAAAAGCCTTGCTTAGAGCCAGGACTAAAGCCCAAGTTTCCTGATTCTAATTCTAGGACTCACTTCAGCTCTTGTATAAAAAATGGTCAAGGAAGTATTTACTTCCCAAAGATACATTCAGTTCTCTGAAAAGTCCATAATCTACAACAACAAATCTCTCAGATTATACTGCCCAAGAACCAAGCCAATAAATGTCCCTTGACATTGCCATTTCATTCTAACAATCAATATATACTTTGTGCCAACTAGAAAGCAAACGAGCAGAGAGAAGGGAAGATACCAGTCCATTGATGACTTTAAAATTGAACAATTAAAGCCTTGAGTTCATTCTAGCTTTCCATGCATTATATTTTAGAAATGCAAAGGGAAGTCTCACTTACACTTTATAAGAAATAGACAACTATCTCTTCTTAAATGCCATCTAATAAAGGATATTCTCTCTCTCTCTTTTTTAAATGCCTACAACACCTGGTCTTCGTAGGTGGTCTCCCATCCAAGTACTAACCAGACCTGACCCTGCTTAGATACCGAGATCCGACAAGATCGGGCACATTCAAGGTGGCATGGCCATAGACAAAAGATATTCTTTTTAGAGTACTTTTCCTCCACAGTTCACTGCCTCAAGGAATGGGGGAAGTAACAGATAAAAATTTGTGAATCTCTTCCTATTTTATTTAGGGAAAGTGAAAGCAAGGCTTATATAAATAAAATTTATTGGCAAAGGAATCTTAGGGACAGCTTAGACAGCACCTGAAACCCTCTAACCAGAGCCTCGTTTTATCAAAGTACTGTTTCTACACACTGAACGTAACATATACAGAGCTGAGCACTTAAAATCTTTATTGACATTTACAACACTAAAACCTTCTATTGGCAAACACACCATATCATACACTAACATGAGAACGTGCTTTATATTTTCAATAGTTTATAAGATCAATCATGAGAGTATGATGCTTTCATTTAAATGTACTTTTATGCTGCAGTACTAATATAAATTGGATTACCTAGGAGAGTAAGCTCTTAGCTATTTTAATCACATCACCCTCAGCTTAATTCAGCTTACTTTCTTTTGGCCTGAGATGTCCCAAAGAGGTGAGCTCTAGTACGAAGTTAGGAAGAAAGTCACTTTCCTCTAGGATAGGTTGACCAACAGAAATTATTAACAGGTCACATATATACATATTCAAGTAAAAGAAAATTTTTTTCAACTTCTGGGTATATAATTGGGGGAGGGAGCAGCTTCCTATTTTTCACCCCATGATCTAACTCCAATCTAATCTAGTTGGCTCTGGATAGGTATAGGAGAAAACATTTACAACTAATAACCTGTCTCAAACTCCATGTGGAAACCAGAAAGCCTTGCTAGTCGCTTATAAACTCTTCATCATCTTTTTTTTTTTTTTTTGGCTTTTTACTTACTTTTAATTTCTGTACTAAAAAAGAAAAGGAAGGTGAAAACAATGACAGATTACAGTGACTTTCCTCTCATCTATTTGTACAAACTGTTCCCTTGACATGGAATTTCTTTTCCATATCCATCTAGGAAACTCCTACTCATCCTTTAAGAACTGGCTCAAATGCTGCTTCTATTATTATGAGTTTTTCCTTAGTCAGCTAAGTAGAATTCCAACAAAGATTTACTGACCGCTGATTATGTACCCAGCAATGAATTGGTGCTAAAAAGTTTTTGCCCTTAAATGTAAATTAAGACCTACAAGAGGATAATGAGTACTTAGGTACTATGCAAACACATATTGGTAGGGGTAGGGGTGTCTAGCTTTGTCCTGAGAGATCAGAGAAAATTATCTTGAAAAAGAAGTGACGCCTAAACTGAAAGTCAGTCATAGAAGGGATGACAGAGGCGAGGAAAAGGAACAAGCATCAAGATATAAATTGGAGAGGCAAAGAACTGATCATGGCTGATTGTGCTGGACATACCACCCTAAACTGCAGTGATCTTCAGACTTTTCTAAGAGGCTATTTCCTGGGCAGAGACCGTGATGATTTTTATCCTTAAACTCTCAACTCTTGGCACAACTCAGCACAGTGTTCATGCAACAAGTATTTATTAACCTTGAGAATGGGAAGAAAAAGAATTCTTTAATTTTAAGCTTTGCTCATGAAATTTAGTAACTAAAGACAATTAGGGTGAAAATTACTAGAGATGGAGGTGGGAAGAAATGTAGAGAACATGGACTATTCTATCATTCCAAACAATCCTGAGACTGCAGCAAAATCTCACTTTTGTGGGGGGAAATGGCATGTTCATGATAATTTTTGAGAATTTACTGCTTTCCAAGTACTAACAACTTTCAAAGGAGACAAATATGTGAGGTGACTATTTACATAAAATCTCAAACCTTACAGTATAATCACTACTGTAAGGCTCAAGATCCTCAGCAGAAAGCATTTGTGCTTCATGTGAACTAGCCTGAAGAACAGGCTGAAAGAGACAGAGAAGGTTAAAGCTAAGGCATGGCCACTGGTATCACCAGATACTAATCTACTTAGCCCAAATAACACTTTTTTTTCTGTGGCTGGCTCATTGGATCCGAAAAAGCAAACATACCTGCCTCCTATTCTACATCAAATACTGTAACTCTTGTTCCCTGACTACCTCTACTTCCAGAAGGCAGCATGGCTTACCAATGGAAGAAAGTAGAGGCTTTAGAGCAACATATAGCTATGTAAAATTTCAGCTTTCCCATTTATTGATTAGGTGAACAAGTTATTGAACTTAGATGAGTCTCAGTTTCCACATCTGTAAAATGGAGATAATTCCTCATAGAGTTGTTGTGAGGATTAAATGAGTCTCTAAAGAGTTTAATGACTGAAAGTGTTTAATATATTTGACTCTCTCTTGCCCACTTAGATTCCTTATATAAATTAATCCCTCTCAAATGTTAAGTTTAAACATACAGTTTTTTAAGAAAAAAGGGAGGTTCTGACATGCTTTTATGTCACAATGGCTCTATACATGGCAGGCGTGATGTAATGTGTACGTTTACAAGCCTATAATATGTAGTACTGTGTTGATGGGAGAAAGAAACTGAAAGAAAGAGGAAGAAAGAAAGCACCTGGACTGCTTTCAGCTCCATGAGATGAAAGAACTTAGGCTAAGAAACTGGTACTACAGATATTCTGCCTTTTTGCTTTCTGTTAAAGTTTTTGAAGACAATAAATTCTTAAGGATGCTGATTAGGAGATGCTTCTAGAATTGAGCAGAGAATTATAAGAAATTATATTAACTAGGAAATTTCAGTTAAGAACGATGAAGGTGTTTTTCTATGGTTGGGTTAAAGATTTCAGGCATTCCTTAGAATACAGCAGAGTCAGTGGGAAAGGTGGGCCTAGATGAAAGTGAGAATTCGCAGAATGGAGATGAGATGATATGGGAAAAAAATAATTGAGCAAAGAGATTCATAGGTTGTGGAGATGAGGGAAAACGTGAGGTGACAGGATAAAAATGACATTGATGGCACTTTGAGCCTCTATGTGACATCAGGCAGTTGAATCGAATTATTGCCAAGCTTCCTCCTGGTTCTGAAATTTTATGGCAGGGCCAAACCAACAGTTCAAGGTTTTGTTTCAAATAATGGCTCCAAGAAATATATTATGGTAACGAGCAATGGTCATGGTGTACTTCATATAACTAATCTAACTCAATGCTTGCCATATAATGCAAAATAGATGTTTAATGAACTGGATTTTTATTACTGGGAAGCCACAAGCCTCATTTATTCATTCCAAAAATATTTTCTAAACACTTCTAAAGTATCAGGTATTGTCTCAGTGTTGAGGATATAGCAGTGAATACAATGCAAGAGAAATCTGTGTCTTCTTTTTAGTATATGAGATAGTGATAAATGCTACGGAGAAAAATTATTCAGGAAAGGGAGAGAGAGAGGGTTGGGAGAGAGAAAGTGCAAAATGATAAATTGTGGGAGTAGAAGAGCCTCATTGAGGTGACATGTAAAGACCTGAAGTAAACAAAAAAACTCTGCATTGAACTACTACTGTCATCTTCCTAATACTATAGTTCCTTCAGTTCTAAAAGAAGCAAAATAAAAAGCAATATTTCCAAATGTACTGAAAATAAATATTAATTCCATTGTAGTACATTTTAATGACATGGCTATCAAATTATGCTGTTCGGTTGCTAAATATCTAAAGATGCATTGTCCAATACTGTGGTGACTAGCTTCATGATTATTTACATTTATATTACTATTTAATGTATTTATATTAAATACAATGTGCAATTTAGTCTCTCAGTTATACTAGCCACATTTCAGGTGCTCAGTAGCCATAAGTGGCTACTACACTGAACAGCGCCGATAGAGAACATTTCCATCACTGGAAGAAGTTCTACTAAACATGCTGGACCTAAAGTATTTTCAAAGCACACAGAAGTCTCTCAGTAATAACAAAACAGAGTACTTCAAAGCACTAACTCCACCTTTCATCAGCATGTGGTATCTATTTTCCATGGCACCAACTACTGAAGGCAGTACACTCTAAAAGAACCTTGAAAGTTAAAAAGAAATGTTTTCTTTTATTCAGTATAAACTGCTGAACTATTTATACTCTTTCTTTAGTAACTAAAATTCCTACTTTTTCTAGTAACACTCAGTTATACGTCTGACTATTAACAACAATTCAAAGTCTGAAGAATAATAGTTTTATTTCAGATTAAAGACCTATTGAGAATTATATCCATTTGTTATCAAACGAACAACCTCTAGCTTATTGGCCATACATTTAATATTCTTCCTCTGCCAAATTCTACTTTTTCATGAGCTGAAGGGTGATTTTATGTAGTTACAGTGAAAGCAATTGGGGAGTCTTAATCTTAAAGAAAAACATATTCTATAAAACCACAAGACAGTCATAAAAACTAAGTCCAAAATAGCCTCTATTAAGCAACCATAAAGTATCAATGATTTGTAGAAACTAACCAGTCAGAAATCAAGCAATGTTCCCTAGTAAAGTGGCATTCATTGCTGGTGACTCAGAAAGGTGACTATTAGCCACTGCCACTTCTTCCTCCTTTCATAACTCTAACTCATCTGGCCCTTAATTTCACGGTGAGTGAGAAACAAATCTAAATATTACTAACACTCAGCGATATATCTAGTGGGATTATGATGCTTGATAATAGCTATAACGTTTGTAAACATTATACAGAAATGTCTAACAAGGTATCTCCTTAAACATTCTTTCCAGTATACGTACAGGAGAATATAACCTTCATCTTCTACTAAATAAAAATTCTCAGTAATGAACACCTGGTTACATTATGAGTCAACAGTAATCCCTGCAAAAGAACCAAGGATGACTACACAAATCATGTTTCTATCAAACTTACTCTAGCCAGTAATTAAAATGCACTTTATTCCTTGTTTTCCACGTATGAAATATCTATCTCTTATATCATTCCTTTCCCTCAAAACCCTCAATCTTTCACACCATAGAATCTAGAAGATGAAGCACAGGGGGAAAAAAAGTTATGTACATAATTTCTAAATTCAAAGAGAAATTGTGTCTTGGATTATATATACCCTTGCTTCTAAATCTTGTTAATAAAATAACAGTGAAATACATTAACACTTTAGGAAAACAATTTAGTGAGGTCAGAGAAAATATGGACTTATGCCTTTACTTACCTATCTATGCTAAAGTAACTAGGCCAAGGCTAGTTTAATTTTTTTGAAAAGCTAATATTTGTTAGTTCTACTGAGACTGTTAAACTACAGTCACCAAATAAAACTCTTCAAGATGCAAATTTGATTGTTTTTTGACCTAAAAATAATTTCTTTTATTGAAAAAGTCCTAAATTAAACAGGATCTCATAGCTATTAAACACTGTGCCTATACTTACCTTGTTCCCAGGCCTAGGCTCCAAAAGCCTTCAAGACCTGACCCAATGCCTATCTTTCTATCTAGCCTCTTCTCTCACCACTCTCCCATACCTGCTCAACTTTCTTTCATCTTAGGACTAGTTTTTAGTTCTACTGAAACACTTGGAGTTCCTAAACTGTAACATATTCTCCCAGGTCTACCTACCTATGCATTTGCTGTTCTGGCTGCCTGGAATGTCCCCTCCCTCCCCACATAACTTTCTTTAGGAAGCCTTCTTTGAACACTCACTTTTCTACATTTAAAATTAAGTTAGGTACCTCACTTCTGTGCTCCCAAGTCACTCATGGGGTATATCACTTTTATTATAATTATTTACTTATCTGTCTCTCCTACATTCTTTGAAAGCAGAAACTGTCTATATCCTCAGCAAGTAGCTATGTACTGCTCAGCACATAGTAGGCATTCAATAAATATTTTAAAAAACATGGAGGGAGGCAAAAGGAGAATAGGGTCTTTCACTAGTTTAACTTATCAGGTATCCTTTCAGGTTATGGAGTATTTATGCTGGGAAAAGTGCCAGGCCTGTAGGTAATGAACATACAATAATAAATAATAGAACAATTTCATGACAAAAAGGAAAAAGACAGACATAAATGAGATTATCTTGCAAGCTATTGTTACATGTTATAAATTCACTCCCAGATGCTTAACAACAATGCAATCTTTTACGTATAGTTGCTTTTAGATTTATTAAAAACGTATTTTTAAAAATAGCTCTGCTTTTCTTCTAGTTTCTAAAAGAAACACAAGAACTAAAGTAGCACCACCAGTTTTTAATCAGTCAAAGCTTATTTCTGGTCTCTACTTCTTTTCCCCTTCATTCCTGTTTCCTGGTTTCTGATCATTTCACTAAATGATAAAAGTTTCCATCAGAAAAATCAGAACATAAAGAAATAAAATAATACTAAACTCAAAATGATCTACTCTGTTACATATGAACGTCTCTAACAGATATGATCAAAAAGAAAGCTAAAACTTAAAAAAATAAACTAAGCTCAATTTCCCATGCTTCCCATTCTCTATGAATAATAACAGCTAACACTGAGCATGTATTATGATGCCAGAAATTATTCTGAGTTTTACATGTATTAACTTATCTAATTCTTATGACAAACATATAAGGATATCATTTATTATCTCACTTAATTGATGAGGAAACTAAGTCACAAAGGGGTAAACTTATCCAAGGAATTCAGAGCTAATAAATGGCAAAGCTAGGGGTCATATTTAAGTCATCTGGATATGCATCTCTACTCCTAACTACTAAACTATAGAGTTAAATATACATTGGATTCACACAATACTTCCTAGAATTTTAAATAAGGATGTTTACTTTTAACTTTATAAAAACTCTAGTATATATTACTCTAACAAAAGTAAAATTCAGCTATAGAGCAATCATGCAAATTACCCTAAATGACAATGTTAGAATAAAAAAACAAACATTTATTCTCTTAGCTCATCCCTGATATTTCCAGTATGACCACCAACAAAAATGTTGCTTCTTATCTCAAAACCAAATTTTAAAGGAATTTCTTAGAAAATAAATAAAAGGTCTAAAATCAAGAAAAGTTGGCTATATGGGACAAAGACATTTCTACTACCTCTCAAACTAAATTTACAATAAAAATACTCCAGCGCCAGTGTTTCATGAGAAACTCAAATAACTAAAGCACAGGTTTACAATACCTTTAACACATATTATGCAAGTAGGGGCGTTATTATCAACAATGTACAAACATGTTTCGCCCCAAGTATTGTCTATCTATACTCCTCAAAGGTAGTGAGAAAACCTCTAGTTTTTTTCCTGTTTCCCCACGTTCACCAAATTCTCCTGTTAAGATACAAGACAAAGACAATAAAATGAAAAACTCTCCTTAAGGAAATCACCACTACACTGTTCAAAGAACACAGATATAGAAAAGGAAATACAGATGCTATATAAGCAAGTTTTGTTTTAATAATTTCCTAAGTACAAGTCATGCTGAATAACATGGCATGAAATTCCAATGACATAACTATTTTTATCTGTATAAAAACACTTATTCATTCTGCCTAGCATTAATAGTTCTTAATCTCCTCTTTGAGAAATGAAACTGTATCTTATTCATTTATTTTTCCTTCATGGCAGCTAAGGTAGTGTGCCAACAAAAATTTATTGAGTGATTTAATGAATCAATCATCCATCCATCCACCTTTTCACCTTTTGGCTGGGGTTAAGCTAGTAATGAGTATGACAATAAATAATCAAGCAAAACAAAATACACTTCACTGTAACCAGTGTTAAGCCAATGCTGTGGATACATTATAAGATTATAACCAGAACTAAGCAAGCACACACCTTTAGTATTAAGCCAAGCTTCTCATCCTAACAAGAATGTCTTTTCTTTAGTAAAACTTTTTTCATTTATTATTTAAGCCAAAATTCTTATGAGTTCTTGCTATTCAAGCTCTTTGATTACTGAGTTCTAAACTAAAGAGAGAAAAGACTGACCTCTGGGGAGAAAAACTGACAAAATAAAGCAGCTAGACCCACCTGTTTTGCACCATTTACATTCTTTTGGGAGATCGAAGAAGAAAAACAGAAGATATAAAATCATCAAAGGAAACTTAAATATGAAAATTTAAATATATGAAATATAAAAGATGTTTAAATGGTGAGTTCAAATGTAGTACTTGATCTTTTCATGGAATGAAAAAAAGAAAGCTGTAGCTACAGACTGCAATCTGATATGATTCACTCTGGCTACTAATAGATGTAAACTCTGGCTTGATGAGGAAAAAAAGACAAAACACAAATCTTAAATAAGGAATTGGAGGCCATCAGCAACATTCCACTAGCCCATTATACTACAATCACATTCTTTTAATGGAAGCCTCCATTACGGAGTGGGTGGGTGTGTGCACCTCTGCATGTGTTTTGGACTCCATGATTCAAATTGGAATCTTGTAAAAACTATCCTGCCTTTGAGTGAAGTCAAAGCTGTATCGTGAAAGGTCATTTTTAACATTATAAACTCTGAGCAGGCACAAGATGCCAACCACTGAGGTTGTTTCGAAACTAACGGTTTCCTGCCTAATGGCAAATGTTCATACTAGTTTCATTACCGACTTTTAGATCCCACTGACTATCCTTAAACTGAATTTGAAATTCCCAGACCAAAAAAAGCTAAAGGAGTTCATCATCACAAAACCAGTATTATAAGAAATGATAAAGGGACTTTTTTAAGAAGGAAAAAAAGTAAAAAATATAAATACTAAAATGGCAATAACTACATACCTATCAATAATTACTTTGAATCTAAATGGGTTAAATGCTCCAATCGAAAGACATGGGGTAGCTGAAGAGATAAGAAAACAAGACCCATACATGTGCTGCCTACAAGAAACCCACTTCAGACTGAAAGACACACACAGACTAAAAATAAAGGGATGAAAAAAGGTATTTCATGCAAATGGAAAAACAAAAACAAAAAAAAAGAGTATTATATCAAGCGAAAAAGATCTTTAAAACAAAGGCTATAACAAGAGACAAAGAAGGACCCAGCAATTTCACTTCTGGGTATTTAACCAAAGAAATACAAAAAGATATGTGCATCACTATGTTCACTGCAGCATTATTTGCAATAGCCATGATATGAAAGCAACCTAAGCGTCTATCGATAGCCAAATGGATAAAGAAGAGGTAGTAATATATACAATGGAAGATTAACCATAAAAGAATGAAATCCTGCCATTTGCGACAACATGGATGATCCTACAGAGTATTACTCTAAATGAAATAAGTCAAAGACAAATACCATATGATTTTACTTATATGTGGAATCTAAAAAAAAAAGATAAATGAACAAACTAAACAGAAACAAACTCATAAAGAGAACATTTTGATGGCTGCCCAATGGGAGGAGGTTAGAAGGATGGATAAAAACGGGGAAGGGATTAAGATGTGCAAATCTCCTGTTATAAAAACAGTCATAGAGATATAAAGTACAGCACAAGGATTATAATCAATAGTATTGTAGTAACTATGAATGGTGTCAGATTGGTACTAGACTTATCAGGGTGATCACTTCAAAAGTTCTATAAATGTCCAATCACTATGTTGTATACCTGAAACTAATATAATATTGTATGTAGCTGATTATTGAAAAATAATCATTAAAAAAAAATGAATTTGAAGCAAAGTTGAGGAAAAATATTTTTAAAGAAATTTACTTATCACTTAATACTAAAACATAAACATTTCAAGAATTTAGTTTTTTCATATAAAAATAGCACATTTTAAATTAAGACTATACTATATATGCTATGCTGTGCATACTGGTCTTTATCAAGTTTCTTTTTTTAGGTAAATAGCCAAGAAAAGTTTGAAAAAGTAGAATAACAAAGGGATATAATTTTAGATCTTAAAATATGACTATAATAATAAACACCATGTAGAACTGGTGTAAAAATGGACAGATGGTTCAAAAGAACAAAACATACGGTTCAAAAATACTCAAGACCTTACAAAACTTAGCTTGACCAAAATGGCAACATAAATCAACAAAAAAAGGGCAGTTTGTTAACTATTTCATTTTAATTTTTTCCTAAGTTATATTTTATAATCATTTTGTCAATTATCAAAAGCTAATATAAATTTAATTGAATCATTAACATTACATCAAATCTGTATAGTAAGCTGAGGAATAAATGACACTAATAATTCTTCCCATTCCTTGGCACAGCACATCCACTTACCTACATACAGGTTTCATACCTCTTGTTAAGATCATTCCTAAGTAATTTATAATTTTGATTGTTATTATGAATGACTTTTAATCCCTTTGGATTTCATCAAATTAAAAATTTCTGCTAAAACAAGCCACACACTGGGAGAAAACATTTCGTAACACATATCCCATAAAGAACGTGTATGTGGCTATGTAAAAAACTCGTAATTCAATAATAAGAAAATATGCTAATTTTTAAAAAGAGCAAAAGATCTGAACAGACATTTCATCAAAGAAAAGCTATGAATGGCAAATAAACATGAAAAGTTAGTCAACATCATTAGTCATTAACCACAACGAGATACCACTATACACCTACTAGCATGGTCAAAATCCAAAACACTGACAACACCAAATATGGAGTAACAGGAACTCTCATTCATTGCTGTGAGAATGCAAAATGGTACAGCCACTCTGGAAGAAATCTGGCAGTTTCTCATAAAACTAAACATAACTCTTACCATACGTTCCAACAATTGTACTCCTTGGTATTCACCCAAATAACTGAAAACTTATGTCTACACAAAAACCTGCATGCAGTTTTTTATAGCAGTTTCATTCATAACTGCCATAACTTGGAAGCAACCAAGATGCCCTTTAGTAGGTGACTGAATAAATAAAAAGTGGTACATCCAAACGATGTATTCAGTGCTAAAAAGAAAGGAACTATCAAGCCATGAAAAGACATGGAGGAATCTTAAATGCATATTACTAAGTGAAAGAAGCTAGTCTGAAAAAAGCTACATATTGTATGATTCCAACTATATGAAATTCTAAAAAAAGCATAAAAGGAATGAACTAGTGATACATGCAATAACATGTATGAATCTCAACAGCATTATGCTAAGTAAAAAAAAAAAAAACCAGACGCAAAAGGCTATATATTATACAATTCTGTTCACATTATAGAAAAAGGGACAAAACTCAGATAAATGGTTGCAAGGGGCTGGGGTCAGAGGAATGAAATTGATTATAAAAGGTTGGCAGGAACTTTTTGGGGTGAAGAAAATGCTCTGTATCTTCAGTCTGGCGGTAACAACACACCTTATATGTTTTGTCAAAAAACAAAAATATATACCTAAAAAGGACAAATTGTATTGTATATAAATCTCAAATAAACTGACTTATTAAAAAAAGGGGGGGAAATCCTAGGGAGCACTCTGTAACTGCTTAACACAGACTGAAAGCTCCATAAAAACAGGGATCATGCCTTATTCATGTTTATACCCTTAGTGCCTAGGATATTATAGTTATGTTTACTCTGTGCTTATAAGCCCACAGCAACCATTAATGTGTTTCATTCTTATAGCAATCTTGTGAGAAAGGCAACATTCATATCCTTATTTTACAGATAACTGAAGATCAGAGAGTAACCATCTTGCCCAAAAGGAGGCAGGAAGTGGCAGAACTGGGATCTGAACTCGTTTTTCAGCCAAGAAGTGGCAGAACTGGGATCTGAACTCGTTTTTCTGACTCTAGAGCCTGAGAGCTTAACTGTTATGACATGCTGCCTTGCTGATTTTGCTCAGTGTTTACTGAACAAATGAATGAATGAGGAATAAATCAGCTGTGTTAGAATTTGGTAAGATAGCTTAAAACTAGCTCATAGGGAGAATAAAGTATGAATTGTAGTTTAAAAGGCAAATTATTAAAGAGAGATGTAAAGTGATTATTTTGGGTATAGTAGGTAAGCTGTGCATGTACAATGACCATTATGACCATTATAGTATTTAATTCCTTTTAAAAATGCTTTTTTATTATCTCCTTTGTAAGAAATTAACTTTATGTATTTCATATTTAACACTGAGAAATATAAAGAAACAAAAATGCCCTTAACCCTAAAACCCAGCTAAAATCCCTATTTATATTTTTAAAAATAAAAGTAATGTATGTACAGGAAGACGCAAAATGTTAAGTGAAAGCCATCCATCCCTCCTATCCCTCTCTTTTAATTTTTATAATCATTGTCTATGTAGTATGCATGATACACTGATAAGGGCTCAGATGGAACCCAGTCTACATATTTAGTCAACCTATCACATTTGCTTTGATTTTCTAGAGAATAAGTAGTAGTCAGAGGTGATGAAAAATGGTGAGAGAAGCATGGAAGACAGTCCAGAATGTCAGCATTACTACTTGTCAGGCTTGCATTACTAGTACTACAGTTCATCTTTTTCTATTGATAGAAAAAACAATTATATGACATCTATGTTATTTGAGCTCATGAACTGGTGTTCCATGCACTCTATTTCCCTTAAGACTGGTATTTCTACCTCACGTGGAAAATTTAAAACCACTGTTAAGAAATATATACAAATAAGTATTGTGTGTTTACTATTAGGCAGTGGAGTGCAACAGTAAAAAGATCTTGCCCTCCATAAGTTTCCTGATAGTCTTATCAGGAAATAAGATGACAGGAGATATTTAATATATTCTTATATTAAATATCTACTCAAAACCACAGGAAAAAAACAGAACATCATTTTTGGCATTGTTTAATCCCAGAGGAATTCATCTCCTACATTCTAAGAATGTCAAAACTAATTAAGTTCATATTTGTCCTTCGTTCTTAAAGAGGAGGGAGGGGAGGACTTTGTTATTAGCACATTTTGAGCTTCTAATAACAATATAACATCACAAAATTTTTTCCCATGAATTTAATGGAGTTCAAGTGAACTCCATTAATTTTGAGCATGTCTCCTTAATACGTGTCCTTGAAAAGCTAGGGAAAAACCTTTTATAACATAAAATGATTTATAAATTCAGATACAAAATAGAAAGAAAATAATTGACTTTATTTGTTTAGGATACAGCTTCTGTGTTCTACCCGAGCAAACTGCTTCTCATATTTCCTATGTGATATAAATTCTAATCTAAAGGAAACATTGCCTTGTAAATCTGTTCTCAGAAAGCCATGCATATGAGTAGTCTTTACGACAAGCTTCAAATTCAAGATTCACACTAATAAACTATTTCATTAAATAAGTATTTCATCAGACACATACCAAAAAATTTTTCTTCAAAAAATAGTGTTCACACCTGTGGAAAAGAAGGTACACAGAAACTTTAAACAGAAGATTTAAAACATTTTGGGAAGGTAATTTAGTATACATACAAATTCTCTCCTGTATCGAAAAATTTTTAGAAGTTTCATATGCCAGAGTTTCAGTCCCTTTTCTTCTGGCATGTTATGGAGAGTGGCTATCAGCCCAAAAAAAGTTGATAAGGAAAAAAGAAACCATAAGCAGGAATTTTTAAAAGCAGTGAGGTAGGATGGGAGGGTGAGAGAAATGGGTGAAAAGAGTCAAAAGGTACAAACTTCCAGTTATAAAATAAATAAATCTTGGGGATGTAATGTACAGCATGGCAACTGTAGTTAATAATATTGTATTATAAATTTGAGAGCTGCCGAGAGTAGATCTTAAAAGTTCCCACCATAAGATAAAAACTTTTGTCTATAGCCATGCCACCCTGAACAAGCTCGATCCTGTCTGATCTCGAAAGCTAAGCAGGGTCAGGCCTGGTTAGTACTTGGATGGGAGACCACCTAGGAAGACTAGGTGCTGTAGTCGTAAAAAATAAAAAAATAAGGGATTGTAAACTGACAAGGTCCTTGCAATCTGTGAGGTCAACCAAGGGTTGCCTTGCCTTAAAAAAAAAAAAAAGAAAAGAAAAGAAAAAATTCTGTAACTATATATGGTGACAAATGTTAACTAGACTTATTGTGGTGATCATTATGCAGTATATACAAATATTGTCAAGAAACAGCAAGCGTTGGCGAGGATGCGGAGAAAAGGGAACCCTCATACATTGTTGGTGGGATTGCAAATTGGTACAGCCACTATGGAAAACAGTATGGAAGGTTCTCCAAAAATTAAAAATGAGTATACCTTTTGACCCAGCAATTGCACTTCTGGGTATTTATCCAAAGAAAACCAAAACAATAACCGTAAAGATCTATGCACTCCAATATTCATGACAGCACAATTTACGATAGCCAAGATATGGATACAACCTAAATGCCCATGAACAAACGATTGGATAGAGAAATTATGGTTCATATATACAATGGAATATTACTCAGCCATTAAAAAAATGAAATCCTACCGACATGGATGGACCTAGAGGTTATTATGATGAGTGAAATAAGTCAGACAGAGAAAGATAAATACCATATGATTTCACTTATATGTAGAATCTAAGGAACAAAGAAGAATAAACTAATCAAAAACAGACTCACAAATAGAGTGGACAATTTGGTAACAGACAGAGGGGAGGTTGGGGACTGAGGGAATAGGGTGAAAGTTAAGAAGTACAAGTGATAGTAGTTGTGCTTGAATACGAGATGGGGGGAGCACAGCATAGGGAATGCAGTTAGCATTAATATGATGGCTAAGTGGAGGGTCAGGGGAGGGAGGGAGCAATTGGGTAATCGTTTTATGAACAATATAGATGTCTAACCAATGTACTGTATACTTGAAACTAATTTAAATAAATATATTTTTTAAAAAATCTTGTTCTTTTCAAAGAACAAGATAAACTTGACAAACTGAAATGAAATAATATATATAGATATTGAATCATCATGTTGTATACCTGAAACTAATATAATGTATGTCAAGTATACTTTAATAATAAAGAAAAAAAAGTAGTGGAGTATGAAGCATCACAGCATAAGCTATGCATACATCTTCTCTGTACCCTTTCCTCCCCTAGCACTTATGTACAGTGTAGTCATTTTTTTTTTAAACTGGTAACGTATACCAATGTACATTAATAGTACTTTCACTGTGTTTTACCATGTATTCTTTGAACGTGGGGATGAAAGGGAAAGGAATAAAATAAGGAGAATCAGGGTAAAAGCTGTTTGATCCTTTATTATCTTCCCCACTCCATGGCCTTGAATGTCTGTTCCAACCCTGGTAAAATTCTGAAGATGTTTTCTGAAAGGGACAAAACAGTCTCTGGACAGGGGGACACAAAAAAGCAGTTGATGGTGGCAAGTACTAAAAACTGAGGGGAATTAAGTGAACATATGCACAATCAATGCTGAATGCAGCAACTCCCACAGTCCTCTCCGCCCCTACCATCTAAACAGTGATGGGAAGACTCTGCCCCTTGGCCGCTGATACTGATATGGGGAAGCTCCTCAACAACAGGGACAAGAAGTTCACCCTACAGTAAGGTCCAAAAGCAATCAGCCTATGCATTTAAAGCTCCCAATTTAAAGCTTTCCTCTCTTAACTTTGAGCAGACAGCTAATTATCACTAACCATCAGAGGAAAAGTCTAACATAAAAGAGATCACAACAGAGAAAAGCAACTCTAGGGAAAAAGACAAAGCAGGGCAAAGAAAATTTATTGAAACAATAAAAGAATATTATGAAAGAAACATTCAAAGAATAAAAAAGACCCCCTAGAAACTAAAACATAAGAGTAAAAAAGAAAAATTTAATGGAAGATAAAGAAATTTTCTAGAAGGTAGAGCTAAAAGAAAAAGATGAAAATTAGAGAACTATTCCAGGAGGTCCAACATCAAGAAGCTATCAGCAATCAAGAAAGGACGACATGAGATTTAAGAAACAAAAAATGCCAAATGACTAGGAATATCCCAGAAAAACAGCTGTGTAGTGCACACAAAGGGGCACCTATCCAGACTGAAGCAGTGTAACTCAAGTCATCAGTAAGATCTCTGCTGACATTTACCCTCTTTTCAAAGATAGGGACATAGTGCCCAGGTGAGCCTGGCCCTCAGCTTGTCTTGACTACATGCTGGTGATATTTTTTCTCAAAATACTCAGCTGCCTAATGAGCTCAGAACACGCGTTTCACCCCACAAGTGTTCTTAAACCTACTCCTAACAGCTGTAGGTAGGTCACAGTTAAATTTAAGAGAAACCACAGAGCTGCTCACTTCCTCTGACCATATTTGTGCCAAATGTCCAAGACCTAGACTGCCCAATACAATTTCCAAGACTAAGTTTTGACTTCGCCCATGATTTCTACAGAAGAAACTCTGTGAACTTCAGGAAACTAAAGCAAGTCCAGCCCATATATCCTTGGGGGTCCCTGACACCCTTTTAAGAGTCCAAGAGGTACAACTATGTACTTAATAATGCTTTAAGAATGTCCTTGATAAAAACATAAAACTTCTAGTTTTAGTAACTCCCAACCCTTCGGTACATATCTTTTTATTATTCCATGTGATGAAATGTAAGTATGCATAAAGCATATAGTTAAGTAAAATGGTTCAGTGGCCAGTCAGTGGCCTATTAGGAATTGGGCCTCACAGCAAGAGGTGAATTGCAGTTGAGTAAGCGAAGCTTCATCTGTATTTGCAGCGCTCCCCAGCTAACTAGCATCACCGCCTCAGCTCCACCTCAGATCATCAGGCATTAGATTCTCATAGGAGCACCGGTCCCTGGTGCCAAAAAGGTTGGGAACCGCTGCAATGGTTACCTTTAAGAAAGGCACTTGCATGACTGAGTTACAAGCTGAACTAGCCAGTTTTTTTCATGAAATATCATTTTTGCTTGAAAGAATGAATGACAAACTATGCTTTTCATGCTTATATATCTGACAGATATTTTCTCAAAATCAAATGAACAACAAAACCTGACTATGCATTGTCAGTGATATAAGTAAAGCTTTCGAGAGAATGTTAAAATTTCAAAAACATAGCTAGAGTAAGCTTGACAGCTCCCCAATATATAAAGATTCGTCCAATGCCAGTGGTGGTATTAACAAATACTAATATAAATGAAATTAACAAATTTTAGAATAAAATGTGTAACATCTGTCCATGTACAAAAGGTCCTAGAGGCCTTAGGTCAGTCTCACTGAAACTTGATGGATAAAAATCCCCCAGTTTTATTTTTAGAATGCAAAAAATAATTCTTTTTCAACATATCTACATAACTGTTAACTAATCTAATCATAACAAAATTCCCACCCCACCTTATAGGGACTCCATCGTCTCAGAAACAAATCATTTTACATTCAAAATTCTTTTGTCAAATAGCATTGAGCAGACCATAACTTAATAAACTAAATTCTTATCATGTGTATGTTTTGTAAACAACTAAGGAAAAAAATCAGTATATTTGAAGAAAGAATGGAAGACACAGAATGAGGCTGGTTATAAAATATATAACTGAATCATTTCCATTTTTTCTAAAATTCACATTATAAATATGAAAGTCAATTAATTTAAAAATTCCAAGATTCAAAGGAAAAACTTCTAACTAGCACAGAACATAAACTTTTTCTCATATCAGTGATCAAAAACACACTTTGATTCATATTTCAACTGACTACTGGCCAACTATTACCTTCACAGCAACTCTCACTTTGGTATTCTCTAGAAAATTTAAGCTATACTTAATATAATTTATATTAATTTAATCAGCTCAATAACAAATATGAATGATTAAATTAAATTTAGGTTATGCTTGAGTTAGGTAAGGTAGGATGTCAGTCAGAGAAAAAATAAGTTTCCAGTAAAAACCTTTGGAGTTATCATACATTACTCTCGTTTATCATATGGATATATTCTCTAGTATTTGTCACCAGGTAACTATGATCAACTCCGTTTACTAAACTGAAACTCCGTTTACTAAATTGGAACCTGAGATCAAGAAATAATCTCAAGAATTAACTTGGTAGAGACTACACATTTATGAATAAAGTACTGACTGCCCTCTTGTGTTCAAACAAAGGATTTCACTAATGAACTACATTTAATGTAAGTACCTTTCAAGGGAAAAAAAAAGCCAAGGTCCTAAAGAAGCCATTTATGGTCCTTAACAGAGAAATTTTGATCTTGCAAGGTTTTCAAGAAAAGTCTTCTCAAAGCCAAGACGAACAGCTATTAATCTGAGCTATCTGATTACTTGTACAAGTAGCACAAAGTGCTTAATCTCAGTCATCTATGGTAATCAGGCATGAGTAGAATAGAAACTTGGTAACTCTACTTCTTCAAATTACACTGGCAAAAAACAAGATTCAGATTTTCCAATTTGGTAAAACATCACCAAATGCTTGAATCAAAATCTTCCAGCATGCACACTGAGGTTAAACAAGAAAAACTGTCTCTGGTTCCTTTTTTGCTAATGCATATTATAAGTGGGAAGTACTTCCTAACTAGTCTTCCTAGTCTGTAACATGCTTTTTTTAATTGGATTATCCTAGACTACGTCTCTTTTTGAAATTAAGAGTCAATGGAAAAATAGGGTTTAATAAACAGTAACTGACATTTCAGTCAAAAAGGTAGATACTAAACCTTTGTGTATCTAGATTTATATTCTCTTAACTATGTTGTTAGAGAATTCAAATGTTCTTATTTTAACTTGCCAAATGGTTGTTTTATTTGAAGTACTTGACGTTCCAGAGCAGCAGTTCTGAAAGCATGATCTAGGGCCCACTGGGGATCTCTAATAGCAAGGTTAGAATTATTTTTCATAATAATACAAAGAATACAAATACAAAAAATTTTTCCTTTTTCACTCTTTATATTCCAATTGTACAATTTTCTAGAGACTACGTTGCATGTGATAAAGAGACTGAATGCAGAAGCAGATATGTGAATCCAGCTGCCTTCTATTACACCAGACATTAAAAAGATTGGCAAAAATGTAAAACAATGCCACTCTTCTATTTTTTTTTGTTTATTTTGGGAGTTATTTTCATTAAAAATGTTATTTATATAATATACAATGGGTTTATTGTTATTTTTAAATAAATTAATATTTTCAAAATTTCTCAGTTTTAACTTGTAATATTGTAAATACAAACAAAGCTCTCGGGAGCCCCCGATTATATTTAAGAGTATAAAAGGAACCTGAGATCAAAAGTTTGAGAACCACTAATCCAGAGAGTAGCATACTGAACATGAAAAAAATTAATTTACTCTCAAAGCTTTAATGGAGGTGAGGATAAAATATAAATATCATTTACTAAGAAAATGTAGATGATACTCACCAAATGGATCTTCCATGCCACTTTTAACCAGTTTAGGGAGGTGAGGTATAGTTTCTAAAAAGAGAAAAAGATAAAATATACATTTAAACATGAAATCCATCACCTTTTGTTTTTAGAAATTCAGTTTAAAACTGGAACATTATAGAAATGTATAACTTATTAAGAGAACACTGCCAACTGGGGTTTATTTTAAGGGGACTGATTACAGATTTGTAATATAGAAATATCATTAAATATTTAAGGATAATTTTTATTTTTTTCATTTTAAAATATGTCATTTTGAGTTTCCTCAAATAAGTTCCCTTCCTAATTCCGTCTTGAATTTACTAGAGTATAAGGAAAAAGGCAAATTTCTATGTTAAAAAACAAAAACAAAAACAAAGAACACACCCCCTACCACCACCAAACTCACATAAACACCTGAGAAAGGATATGAGAATATCTTAGAAGGAACTGGTTTGCCTAAAGAAAGAAGCAGTTATTTTAAATACAGGAGGATGGTTTAGTAAGTTGTAAGTTTAGAACTCCCAAATATGAAAATTAAAAAATATATCTTGAAAGAAATTTAACTAAGTGTAGATATCCAACCTCCCTCATCCTTGATCAAGACAGGATCAAATTTGCTCACTCTTGCTTCCTATCTTTTTCATGGTTTTGATTCCAAGGGCATCCCCTAATAAACAGTCTGAATACTAAACAGAGTCTGCTTTTCAGAGAACACAATTTACTAACAGTTGGTGCCACGTGTGATATAAGAAAACAGGGAGTATGATGTGGTTTTGGAGTTGAATTGGTCACAGACTAGATAGCAGAGAGGACCCCAACACTGGTGGTAGATGTAACACAAATAATACCTGGCACAAGGTGCTGGTAAATAGTGATGGTCTATCTGTGGAAGCGAATGCTATAGTTGATTGGATGTTATCAGACACTTGAAGAGTTAAGGGGAAAACAACGACAATGGAATTAAATGGCTATTATTAAACTCCGTAAGATAACAAAAAGCTAAGAGTGATTATCAGTCGACTGAAAGTCAAACATGAAAGTCACAGGGCCTCCTAGGTAACACAGAAAGAGGCTCTTTTCTGTGGTAGCAGGACAGAAAAAGCTGAAGACCAGAGCCAGGAGTTAACCACCACAGTAGCTCAGTTCCAAGCATTAACTCTCAGCCAAGGAAAGTATGCTGTACAGGTGTCAGGGCCCTGATCTGAGAAAGAATAAGACATGAGATGGAGACAACCTGAGTTGAAACCTCTCCAGAGTCTACAGCCATGCTGCCCTGAACAAGCCCGATCCCATCTGATCTCGGAAGCTAAGCAGGGTTGGGCCTAGTTGGTACTTGGATAGGAAACCAACTAGGAAGACCAGGTGCTGTAGGCGTAAAAAATAAAGAATAAGGGATTGTAAGCTGACAAGGTCCTTGCAATCTGTGAGATCAACCAAGGGTTGCCTCGCCTTAAAAAAAAAAAACCCTCCAGAATCTCAAATACCCAAATACCCTTAGCCATCTGAGACTACAAAAGTAGCCCACCCTCCCTACAAAAGCACTCTCCTCTCACTTGAAGATAACGCAGAGGCCACCCCAACCTGCTCAGTAAAACAAATAGTGTTGCCTCAGGATCTGCCACCTCCATGCCTCCTGGCTATCAGGCCTTTCACTACTAGTAGGTCACAGCATAACTGGACCCAGGCGTGCTGTGCCTGATAAGGTCAGAAAAGAACTACAACCTGAGGAAGCTGCAAGACTTAGCGAGTACTGGCAGGGTCCAGGGGAGTACAAATGTGACTGGATTCTGAGGGTGCCTGAACATGAGGACCAGAACAGAAGATTCAAAAGGAAAAGTAACTGATCATTCTCCAGAGATACAAGATTTAACACCCTGGCAAAAAACTCAGGATATGGTGTGAATTTACCACTAGGATGGTTCCTAAAAGCTGGAAAAGTCATGGCCTATGATAAGTAAAGGAGCAATGTCAAAATTGCAGTGGCAGACAGTGAAGTAAGGGATTAAAGGGCTTAGGGAAGTAGGCTTGTTGAAGTGTTCAGGAAAGCCATCAAATGATTATGTTCCTTGGAATGGCCAGAAGGATGTCATAAGGAATGTTCCAGTGAAAGGGGCACCTTAGTGTTCTCCTCCAAAGCAGAGGTTGTTACACATCTAACCTCACTGATGACAGGACCCTGAAACAAAGACCAGTCCTTGGTACTTAACTGTTAGAAGCCAGATGGACATAATTACTACCATGAAGACCAGCAAAGTCAGAGTGACAGTCAAAAGGATCTGACTCAGATTTATGGGGACAGTTAATAAAACAATGTCAGGAGAAGCAAAATGACAAGCACCTAATAAGAGCAGTTCTCCTCTGTTATGTCAACATAAGAACGTCCAAAACCTGTACAAAAATTTTTATAAGGGTTTACTTGAGCCAAAACTGATGACAATGGCCGGCAAGCAAGTTCTCGAATATTTCAGAGAATGACAGTTTGTAGCTTCTTTTACGCATTTGTAATTGAGAAGGAAAGGTTAAGGAAGATTATCTGAAGGTGGGAGAAAGCAAGGCAGGGATTGAATTATAGGATAGTTAACAATATTATGTGCTCTTTTTCAGGGGTCTAGAAAAAGGATTATTTCTGGCACTTCAAAAGTGTGTGTTCACCTAGATGCACAAGAACAATGAACAGGGCTGGCTTAAAGCTTTTACTAAAGAAGTTAGAAGCCTAGGGCATGACTACCCATCATGACCTGCCCAGTTAGAATTTATGATCAGATCATCCTGTGAGGTTACTTTCAGTTAGATTTAGTACAGCATCCCTTTTTCGTCCACAGTAACATCCAAAGAAATCAAGGATAGAAGATCAAGACAAGAAGGATGGTCACCCCAATAAATAATCAGAATCCCACATTCAGTTCTGGATCTTAGCCAGTTTCAGATCTGAATGCACTGACTGAAGGCCAGGTACCCAGGAGAAAAGGACCAGTAACACCAAAGCAAGTATAACAATTCCCTAAGAAATCTATGGCTCTAAGAGACCCATATGCTCTCAATCTCAGGGACTCCACACTAAGAAGGTCCCTGCACTTGAAGTTTAATGCTCTGCAGTCTCTGTCTTGAAATTCTTAATTTCATCTATGAATTTGTGTTCTGTAAGTGAAGTTTAATGGGAAAAATGAAGGATGTGCTGGGGGCTTAAAGCCTCAGCTCACACACATGGTCCACTTCCTCCTGTTTTCCTGGGAGGGGGCTCTTGGTCACAACCTCTGGTCCTACCTGGCCATCCTTTCCCTGCCTCGGCTGAGAGTGCCAGGTACTTTTGGTGAGCATTTTCTCTCGCCCACTCTCAATCCATGAGTCCAGGCACGCCAATTATGTACTCGGCCCTGCTTATGGCCATTCATTCACTCAGGTAACCGTAAACTGGAGAAACAGGAACACTAATGTTTTGAGGACAGGTTGACAATGACACCTGGAGTTTGGAAATGTCATCATGACCTTATGAGGACAAGGAAATAAACTGAGTTCTGGTCAAGATCCAGTTCACAATGGGTCCACTGGGTTTGTGGACCTTCCTCGTGATCATTTTCCTGGTCCCTGAATGTATAATTAAAATACATATACTTGGAAATTAGTGCAACCCCCACTTTGAGTCTTTGGCATGTGAGATAAGAGTTATGACACTGGGGAAGACCAAGTGGAAGGAAGCCACTAAAAGCTGCCCCACTCCACCTGCCAAGATAAGAAATACAAAACAAATCAATATTGCATCCCAGAGGGAGGGAGGAAAGATGACATAAATTAGTGCTACACCCTCGGAGGAAGCAGGATTTACCAGTGTGGTCACTGCAGAAACCAGACAAATACTGGAGGAAGGCAGCAGATTACCACAAGCTCAATCGAATAGTTGCCACAACTGCAGCTGCCAGTTTGACCATGGGAGACCAAAGATGCCATGTGGTATCTTTGCTAGGGCAGATTAACACAGCCCCAGCAGCACAGTATGTAGCCAAGGATTGGAGGAATATGTTTTTCTTTTTATCTTTATAAGAAAACAGGACCAAAAATAATTCACATTCACATAGAATAGATTACCGGAAAGTTTACAAGACTATGTTGATTTTGCCAGCCTTTCACATAATATAGTCCTAAGAGATATGGGCCATCTGGACTTCCTGCAGAATATCACACTGACCCACTATATTAAAAACATTGCTAATTGGCCCAGATAAGCAAGAAGTGGATAACACATTGGAGGCCTTGCCAGGACATATGTGCTCCAGAGGGTGAGAGATAAATGCTACAAAGATTCAGATACAAATTACATCAGTAAAATGTTTATAGGCCCAGTAGTCAGGGAGTCAGGGACTTGATAAAACATATTCAAAAAAAAAAAAAGATGCCATTCAAGTAAAGGCATCCATTGAGAAGGAAGCACACCCGACAAAACCACTCTGGCTTTTATACTGAGTGACACAGAAAGTTGCCACTTTCGAGAGTAGCCTAAAACAGAAAAGGACTCTGCAGGCCTAGGTGGCGATGCAAATAATCTTGCAGTTGCTATGGCATTACACAAGCCTCAGTGGGAGAATCACTACACAGACCCATGGGAGTCTGGAACAAGGCCATGGCATTTGCAGTAGAAAATTGTATGCCTTTTGCAAACAACTCCTGGCATACTTCTAGGTCCTAGTAGATACGGAGCACCAGACTATGTGACACCAAGTGACCTTTTGTCCATAATCACCCATCATCATGACCTGGATTCTGTGAGACTCATCAAGTTATAAGGTGAGGTGGACCCAGCAACAATCCAGCATAAAATGAAAGTAACAAGCACAAGGACCAGAAGTCACACGCATTAGTGGACAGCTCAAACCCTCATGTAATCTGCCACTGCTGTGCAAGCGCCACTCCCTCAGCTGATACCTCTGGCCATGTGGGGACCCTTATAGCCAGCCGACAAACACACACACACACACCCCTCAGTTTTTCCAGATGGCTATTAAGTGGATACAAATCAAAAAATGCAGTGGCTGCACCACAGCCTTACTCAGGGGGAGGCGCTGAAAAGCACTGGTAAAGGACATCCTCTCAGAGAGCAGAGCTGTAGGCCATACACCTGACTGTCCACTTTGCATGGACAAAGAAGTGGTTTGAGGTTAGTACATATCAGTCATTTTCTTATTCCATAAAAGCACCAATTACAAATTAAACTAGCCAAACAACAAATCAGCTAAGTTACTTAACTGAATGCTAAAAATCTTGTTTTCTATAAACATAGGTTTTAACTAAACCTCGGACATTCATTCGTACAAGGATGTGCTGGGCCACACAACATAAACAAGAGTGGATTTACATAAGGCAACTGACTATAATGTTTTTACTTCCTAACCAAAAGCATCTGTTTTTTTTTTAATATCAAACAGATTTAAAAATAACATTTTAGAGGCATATAAAACATGTGCCAATCTGGTTCACATTTAACTGGTAGCTGTGACCATGTCCATAAAATCTAGGACAAATAAATCATTTCGGTTTTATTTTATATCTGCAATACCAAAAGCCTTGGTCTACAGTTTACCTAACAAACATTTAATGCTGCTGTTGCGAGTGGTAGCCATAGTCTTGGAGGTATTAATATTAGCATATGAGAATTGTGAAATACATCTATGTCCTTCCCAGCTTTAGCCAAACACTTCATGTGTATCGGTTCCTCAACCTTAATAACTGTGGCTAGGTCAATCCAGTGGAACAAACACAGAAGCATGCACTACAGGCTAATAACTTCTGTGCAAAAACAAAAAGGATTCTTTCGTCTCAATCACCCTCTTTATAGCAGCTTTCATTCACTATTTCACTATGAGTGTCCAGGATAGCCTTAAATTACAAATACAGATATAAATGAGTTTACCACGATGTAAACGATCAAGTCATTATTTTGATGGATAAGAACCTTTTATTAAAGATTATGCTTCTGCCTTTTCTATTCCTTTCAATGCTACTTCCATAACACTAGATCTGCATTCTTCAAAACAACTGTCTTCCTCCTGAGAAAGCTCAGCAAGTGAATATATTTACTCAGGCAAAAACTAAAGAATGAAAATTTACTAAGAAGATGGTTAAGAGAACTCTGATTCCCTCATTTGACACATCAAAGCAAGTTAGATTCAAATATCAATCACTCACACTAGTCATTTTAGTCACAGAAGATAATATTGCAGATTAATTTACCCTCCTAGTCCTTGTGGCTTCAAGTGGGATTAATAATACCCACCCTCAAAGAGTTCTGAGAATCTCATAAAATAATATTTGTTAAAAATAAAACAGTAAAATATGGACTATTCCTGCACACAGTGGGTACTTAATAACAGCTCAGCTAAGCAAGTAGCTATTAAGAGCCAATTACATGCCAAGTGCCATGTTAGGGAACATACAAAGATGAATAAATTTATGGTTTTACCCTTATGAAGCAATACTAGTAGAGGATAAGAGACAGCCATGTTAATAAATAGGTATTATGATATGTGTAATAATGGAAATATATGTAAGCAAAGAAAAGGCTTCCCTCTTTCCTTTTTAATTATATGAGAAGTAGGGCTAGACTTTCAGGTAATACTCATAAGCTCATCTCACTCCTTGATTTTACTTCTAAAACAAAAGTGATCTACACTTGATCAAAATACATAACATCTAAAAACATTATCAAGACAATGAAACCAATTTACATTGGCAGAGAAGGGACAATTAAAGTATTATTTCCATTTATTCCCTAGATTTGACTTACATTATCAGAGAAACAAAATTAAGGCACAAATAGTGTATATCACCTGCTCTTCCAGAGTGACATATAATTTTTCAGACTGATGCTACTACCTTAATATAAGGAGTAAATACTATAATCTACATGTATCTTTATTATCTGTCACCAGAGAATCTACTCTTTTGACTGGAAATTAGAAAACTGTAGAAAACCTCTACAGTTCTCTAAAATAACTTTCTTTGTTATTTCTGAACTATTTTTGTTAATACATTATACAGAAATTTGGTAGCTACAAATAGAATGAATTCATAACTTTATTTGTTTTTGCCTTACCACAAAGAAAACATATTACTTAAGGGTAAAGACATAAAAATGGAACTAATTTTCCCTTTTAAAGAAAACTGTGACCTCCTCCTCCTCCTAGTTAAACATGGTCCTTCTGTCACCAGAGACATGAATCATCTCTTTAAAATAGAGGTGTGGCTCATGGATAAGCAAAAGTACTCACTGGAAATATCATTAGTGAGTTATAAAGAACACTACTTTTGGGAAAAATACAGATCTCAGCAAAGGCAATTTGTCGTCAGTGAGCAAAATCTACACCCAGAAAAATGCAGCTGTTTCTTTCTTGCATTATATACATCAAATTCTGAGAAAATGACTCAAAACAAACTTTTAAAAGTTACAGTATTCAGTGATATATCAAATCTTTTTAAAAAACAATTTTGGCAGCAAACATTAACTGGGATGAGAATACTATATATAAAATCTCCAAATATAATTCTATCTCAAAACTAAAAATGTAAAGAAACAAAGTTCACATTTGTTGTCAACCTGATCTTTTAAAATAGTTAATGTGATTAAGATACATGAACAAATAAATTGGAATAACAGGGAATTCACTGAATACAAATGGCTAATAAACATGAAATTATATTCGACCTGATTACTGATAAGGAAAATGCCAATGTAAAATGAGTTGTTTTGCTTTTTATTGCCTATCAGAATGGCTAAAAACTGAAAGGTTTAGATTTAAAATATCTAGTATGGGGGAAGAAGTAGGGAAAAAGGAGAGATATTGATCAAAGGGTGTAGGATGAATAAGTTCTGGAGACTTGATGTAAGAGCATGGTTACTACAGTTAATAGTAATGTACTGTATACTTGAAATTTGCTAAGAAAAGATCTCACATGTTCTCAACACACACGTACACACACAGAGTAACTGTGAAGTGACGGTTATGTTAATTAGCTTGGCTGTGGTAATCATTCCACAATGTATACATACATCAAAACATCACATTGTAGACCTTAAATACATACAATTTTTATTTGTCAATTATAGCTCAATAAAGTTGGAAAAAATAAAAACAAAAATAAAATATTCAGTATTGGTGGTATTCAATAAATGAATAAATGATGCTAATGTACAGAAAAGTACACTCTCATAAATTGAATCGAAAGGTAATTTGGTGTATCTTTTTGGAGGGCATTTTAGCAGCACCAATTCAATGCAAAATTTGTAAACCTTTGACCCCCTAGCAATTCTACTTCTAAACTACAGAAAAACTATCTCTACTCACAAAAGGTATTATGTATAATGGCAAAAATTGGGAGAGACCTGAAATGTGTGTCAACAGGAAAATGGTTAAAGTACAAAACCTTTATGCATTGAATACCATATAGATATTAAAAAGAATGAAAGATACCTACTATGTTCTAATGTAAAAGGATGTATTCAATGTTGTTGGAAAAAAAAAAAGTTGCATAATAGGCAGGAATAGAAGGATATTCACTAATATTGTTAATCAGTGGGACAGGAGTGGAACTAAGAGACAGTAGGGTGAAGGTAAAGACTTTTGCTTTTTATTTTATGTGCTTCTTTACTATCTGAATTTCTATGTATATTTTCTTTTACAATTAAAATTTATTTTTAAGATTTTCAGATCAGAATTAATCATCTTATTTCTTCTCCTGGAATACTTAATACTAAAAATGAACTTCAGGCAAGAAAATTTTCTTTTTAATAAAGCAAGTTTGGCTACATGTTTATAAAGTGTTAAAAATCAAAAAGTGATTGATAGAAAGACTGACTTAAATGAACTTTTAAAAAAAGTTTCATGTATGCCTAGATTATAGTGATATCAAGTATGAATATTTCCGCATGACATATTTAAGTTCACTATTTACAGGAATTTAATATGGCATATTGATATTAGGTTAATCCTTTTAACCTTTTAGTTAAAAGGAAGAAGCTGTTCAACAACTGTTCTTTAATATTTTTCATTCTATTCTACACTCTAAAAGCAAGAGCATATACTAAAATATTTTATTTACCAAATCCTCTAAATCTTTGGTTATTAATTCCTTAAGTATCTGAAGAGATATTTATGTTATTAATTCTTTAAGCCCTGAAGAGAGTTAGTGCTGCTTTTCTACTTTATTAAAATGGTAGCTTTCCTCCAAAGAGTTAAGAAGCTAGAAGGAACTTCTGATTTTCTACAAAATAAATGTAAGCACAAAGAGAAGATGATAATTTAAAAATATAAATAAGCCAGATACAAAAGTATAAATATTATTATTCCACTTATATGAAGTACCTAGAATAGGCAAATCCATAGAGACAAAGTAGAATGGAGGTTACCAGGGGCTGAGGGAGGAGGGCAATGTGGAGTTATTATTTAGTGGGTAAAGAGTTTCTGTTTGGGATGATGAAAAAGTTCTGAAAATGAATGGTTAGTGGTGATGGCTGCACAATGCTGTGAATATACTTAAAGTCACTGAATTATATGCTTAAAAAAGATTAAAATGGTCAACTTGACCATAATAAAAATGTATAGAAAGTATGCAATGATTAATGCAAAGACTTCTCATTTATCTCATGCCACAGTATGCAAAAATACATTCATTTAACAGAATGGTCTTAAGTGGTATGTGGCTACAGTGGAAGGATGAAGCCCCTCTCTCAATTATACAAAGATGTCCCAGAAGCCAGTTATCTTTTACTTAATTTTATGTAAGCATGTAGAGTATGCAAAAGGCTGTTATTAAAATTCCCAGTCTTATTGGTGCCACCAATAGGTAAGAGACATTGTATCATCCTTTAATACATACAGTAAAGGTGCTCTCATATCCTGAGTCATAATGCTTGCTCTCCCTCAAATTTAAATTCAGAGGAAGGGACAGGGGGTAAAGTTGGGTGTATCCAAGTAAAAGGAAATGAAAAGTATTCTTCACACCTTATGACTGGCTCTATGCAGCAACTCTGGCATCTACTGGCAGCATTTTTAATAGGATTTATTAGTGAGGAAGGAGAAGAGGAGGTAAGGCTGTATTTTCCCTTAGGAATCCTCCCCCTTTCTATCTGTCACTTACTGGACATGGGGAAAAGTGTTTCGGGGCTCCACTTTTTAACCTTATTCTATAAACAATCAACACACCCAAAGAACAACCATTTCTCTATGAGCCCCATTCTGAGGTAAATACGAATGAAATACATCATCAACACTAATGTGAGAAACATACTTTATTATTTTTTAATATCTTTGATCCCTTATAAATAAGTGAAGGTTTTAAATTTCTAATGACCTGGGTGGATATTAGTATTTCAAGATGAATAAAAACACTTTAATTTAGTGTCTCCCAAAACTCAAAACAATTGCTACTGGGAATAATTGATAGCATTATGGAAAAAAAATTAGAATAACATTTTTATCCCATATGACAAAATTAATTTTCAAAAAGTTAAGAAAGATTAACAGAAATAAAAGTTGAAAAATTAATAGAGAGAGTATTTACCTATGGAGAAATAACTTTCTAATGATGGAAGAAATACAAAAATTACAATGAAAAGAGTGAATAGCTATGGCATGAAATATTTAGATTTCTGTACAAAACAAAACTAAAAATAAATACCAGAGTCTGGGAGAAATTTTTCAATAAACTTGAAAATAAATAATATTCATAACAAAAGGCTTACAAAAGTATCTAAAACCATAAAGACTCAAACAAATAAATGAGCAAAAAACAAGAATAAAATTTACGGTCATATGAAAAATTGTTTTTCTTAATAATTAAAATGTTAAAACAATAATTATGCAGCATTTATAACTGTTAAATTGGAAATATATTTATTTTTCCTTTCTTTATTCCCTTTCCTACAGCACCTGGTCTTCCTAGGTGGTCTCCTATCCAAGTACTAACCAGGCCTGACCCTGCTTAGCTTCCGAAATCAGTCAAGATCGGGCACGTTCAGGGTGGCATGGCTGTAGGCTATATTTACTTTAAAATATTAAAATCTATTACTAGTAGGGTTGGTTGTAAATAAACAAGTACTGAACTGTCAGTAGCGCCGAAAATTAGAATATTGATGTTGACAATTTGGTAAAGCTAATAAAGCTCTATATAAATGTTCATACCTGTTGACCCAGTGATCTCATATTAAAAAACAAACAAACAAAACAAACAAACAAAAATTACATGTCCAAAGATCTATGTGGCAGCATTATTTGTAAAAACTGTTTATCATGTGTAATGATTAAATAAATTGAAACCAATGACAGGAATTTCTAATTCAGTTTTTCATATACAGGTACAGTTTAGTAGGGAGAATATCGAAAAGTAAACTACAGAGGGAAAAGCATTCTGCAGAGAGATATGGACAAAGTGCTTTGGGATCACTCAAGCTAAGGATGAATCATTAATCCCTTATGCCAATTTCTGACACTATGTTGCCAATCAACTTGCAAAGACGAGAGTAAGCAAGCAGCAATGTAGGGAGAAGCAAGGACACTGGTTATCAGATGACATGTGTAGGGTAAAGGCAGGAAAAGGGATCGTCTGTAAGAGATTAAATATGTTGAGTTCCATCAGAACAAGGCATCCATAAGGAAACTAACAAACCAAGCAATGCACTTAAGTTCTGTCAAGACAATCATAAACTTGTTATCTACTCTTAAATAAAATATAGTCAACATCTATCTAAAAATCCTCTTGGAAATTTAGTTAACAAGTTCATATTTGAGAGAATAAATATAGAGAATCTTTAACAATAGAGTTTTTTAAGTCACAGATTTGATTCAAGATTAGATTCTATTTTAAATGTATACCTGAAAAAAACACCCAGCAACATAATATACTACAAATGAACTTCTAAATTCATTGCACTGACAGTTCACACCGAGAGGTTTGTTTCCCTTACCACTCAATACTCCAGAACCGAAAAATGTACTTTAAACCTGTGCTCTCTCCCTCATACAGCACTGATCACAGTACTACCTCTTTTCCTTTGCCAGGTATAACAACTTTTTTCATATTTATTAAATACTACACAGTTTACAAAGACCTCCCACATCTATTACCTCACCTGAAATCTCTGAAGAAATTATTACTATCCCTATTTTATAAATGAGGAAACTAAAGTTTAAAGAGGTTAGCTGACTTGGATATTCACAGCTAGGAAGCCATAGACCTGGAACTAGAACCCAAGTCTTCAGACTCCAAAGGAAATAAATGCTTCATATGGAGTAAATATGTCAGAACTTTCAGATTATCAAACAAACATCTGGTTTTGCTTTAAACATAATAGAGAAGTTAAACTGAAAACCACACTTGAATCCGAAAGCTGTAGTTTCGACCATCTCTTTCCTAAAAACTCAGTCACTAAACACGCTTCCTCTCCTAAAACCCCTTGGAATGTTTTTGGTAGTAACTTATAAAATCCGAGAATTTGAGTGATCAGCTAATACAGCAGACACTTTTAGAGATGAGAAAACTGAAGCACAAGACTTATGACTTGCTCAGAGACAGTGGCATCAGCGCCATCCATTACATTTAGTGTGTCTTCTGAGGTTTACAATAATATTCAAGAAACGTTGTCTGAGAATGTAGGAGACAGAATGGGTGGACTACTGGATAATCTGTGTCTGACTTCAGCTGAATGCTAAAGGCTGTTCAGCAGCCCTCTGGTTGACTTCCTTACCTTTTCTGCTACTGCTATTCCAAACTTTTAACACTCTGAAGTCGTCTAGCCTACTCTATCCTTTCATCATGCTGCAGATAACCCATTCTTTCAGAAAGGAAGATTAAAAAAAAAAAAAGGTGGTCAGACATTACAAGACCCTATTAAAGCAGAAATTATGATCCTGAGCTTTGAAGTCGAAACATATGAGTTCCAGATCTCTTCCACTGACTCGGTGCCTTCGGGGCATTTAGTTCATCTGAGCCGTGATCTACTGTCAAATGGGAATGCCTATCCACTCTATAGAATTTTGTAAAGTTAAATAACGTATATAAAAATACATAAATTGGTGTGTGGATACAGAATAAGCAGTTGGTAACTACTCCAATTTCAACCTCCATCTCCATCACTTCCAAATATATCTTCTTCCATCCTTTCTTCATGTTTCCTTTTCAAGGCTCACCTCTTCCTCTTGTGTAGATCGTCAATATCTGCCTTTCTGCTGGCTCCTTTTCCATTACTTTCAAACAAGTCAGATCTCTCCCATTCTTCAAAAAAAAAAAAAAAAATTTAAAAAGGCCCTCAATCCCGTCTCTTTAGCACGTACTTTCTAAACATCTCTCCTAAACTCTCTAACCTACCCTGAAGACAGCAATTACTTTTAAAAACAGATCGGATTGTAAATACCTGCTTAAAAACCTTCGATTGTTTAGCAATTCCCTAATCAAAAGCCTGAACTATCTTTAGCAAACTTTCAAACCAGCAAACTTTCCTTTCACCACCATTGTAACTCTTCAGCTACTCCACCCCAGGAGTCCAGAGACCCCACAGCATTCCCTAACTTCCTAAAATTATTTGCATATGTTTGCTTATTTGCAATTTTTTGGGCTGGAAATCTAATGCTCTTCTCAAATTTTCTAGAGCAGATATCTAACCCCCAAAATGTGAAAAACCAACTGCAATACCTTCTAGCCATACCAGACTGCTCACTCTTCCCAGACATACCTCATACTTTTGCATCTCCATTCTTATGCTCAAGATGCTCCCTCTGGCTTGAATAACCTTAATGTTAACTGGCCTACCCAGTGAATTCTTATTCATCCCTCAAGAACAAACTCCAAAATCACTTTCTCTGTAATCCCTTCCTTCGCTGACTACCAAATAGAATCATTCGGGCCCTTACCCATATTAAACACCCCCACCACACAGTTAAATGTTGTCATGTCAGCTTTTCAAAGCAGAATCTATATACCTTCATACGTTGGTACCACCAGAACATAACCCAGATCCTAGCACACGATGGTCAAAACAATAACAACAAAAATCTGCTGAATAAAAGAACCATTTTGCCATCACATCTGTGTTCTGATATTCTCCACAACTACCTCTGCTTACTTTTTTTTATTCATTCACTCACTCAACATAAATTATAAAGTTCCAACGAAATACCTGGACTGTGTGCTAAGCAGTAAGGATGTAGACTAGGACACAGTCCCTGCCATTAAGACAGTTAACTGTGACAATACAGAATAATAATGGTCTTATTCGTTAAGTGCTATAAAAAATAATGTCTACATAAAGGGTTATGGGAGCCTATGCGAAGACATGACTAATAATCACAGACGGTTCACAATGGGACATTAGTTTCTCGTAGACCAGAAATTAGACTTTCTTTCTAAATAACCTTCTTTTAAATGTCCTTTCCCTTTTCTAATAGTAGTAACGGTAACTTACTATAGGAATTTGAAGAGTATAATACAACCAACCATATACTTATCCTGCCCGCTTCTGGAAACAATTCCACAAGCTAGGTAGAGAAGGAATCATTACCTTCATGCTAAAGATGAGAAAACTAAAGTTCAAAGAGGTTACCCCTCAAAGTTGCACAGTAAATAAGAAGGGACTGTATTTAATACTTATTTACTGTCTGACTCCTCCCTCTTCCCCACCCCCATCAGTCCGTAAGTCCCCAAAGAAAAGACTTCTTTTGTTTTCGCTGCTTTGTCCTCAGGGTCGGTCTACAACAGTGCTTAGAACACAAAAGGCTTTCAATAAATATTTGTTGACTGAATTAATGAATTGACTTGGAAGTAAGACTACAGCAAAACAAACACACACACACTCATGCACGCACGCACACACACACACACACACACGGGGAAAGTTCCTCCCATTATGATGGCATAATAAAAGAGAGATTTAAAACAGGCTTCTACTAGTTAGGAAAGCCAGACTAATTGTATTGACTCAATTCTATTGGTATGTTATACATTTTACCCCAAAAGAATTTAAGTAAGGGAGGTGAAATAGGTTTCTATTTCTGATGTCACATTCATGGCATGTTCTAACATAAATCCAAGACTTAAACTGCAGGTCTGAAACTGATTAAAATTTTTTAGTAAGAGCAAAAACTAAAGAAAGCATTTTCTTGAGTCTTGACTCTTTGGCTAGAAAAGTATTTGAAAAGTTTCAGTTCTTCAATGTTCCAGCAGCCAAAGCTGCTGTATATATGTTCTCCAACATATTTCTTAATAAACCTTTAAGCAAAGATTAGTCAAAACCTCAGCCCAGGAACACACCATCCTTCCACCTCTAGGGATCCATAAATTTGCCATTCTGTCTAGGTACAAGATAATCACAGCACATCATAAGATAAAGTAATGGGACCAACATTCAGTATGACTTCTGGTTCAGAATGATTGTTTATAATTCCAGAAACTCTAGTTCCTAATAAATCGGTTTGCTGATTGGAAAATATTTTCATTATTTTTCTCTAATGTTTAAATTGCAGTAAATCACAAGGTAGTATGAGGTGTAACAGCAATAGGTTTAAGGTGATGGAAAGAGCACTGGACTTGGAGTATGGTTTACTTTACTATTTCCTTCCTAAGTTAGTTCTGTTACCTTGGGCAAGTCAGCATTTTTGAGGCTGTAAATTTAACATTTATCAGCCATAAAATGAGAGAACAACCACTTCACAGAATCATAGTGAGAATTAAATTACGTAATGTATATAAGATGTTTTCAAAAAATAACAGTGATAGCATTGTAATGTTTGGAGAAATAAGTAACAGCCAGTCATTAGCAACTGCTGTTTTAAAACTACTGGAACAATTCAGTGGATGCTTCTTCAAAGCATAGTTAGGAAAACACAAACAATCCCCACTCACTGCTGGATTAAAAAATGAAGAACAATTGCATTAAAGACCTCTAGCCCAATAGGATATTACTAACACAATCTGGGATTCTCAGAATAAATCGCTTCCATTATGAAAGCAATGAAGTACAAAGGGCTTTATCTGCCTACTTGGCTAGGGTGGGAATTTAACCTATATTAACTTTAATAACTTTCCCTGATTCATGTAAAGAGGTCCTGGTTGTCCTCATTTCAAACTTGAAATACTACGTCTATTTCTCAAAAAGAGTACCTGCAATGACCTTACAAAGAGTTATCTTAAGTCGAATATCTAGCGATTCAGTCCTCCAACGGGACATACATAACGTAACCACTATATAACAAAATTTTATCAAATCCACACATTCACCGGTTGTAGTAAGGATCTACCACCTCTCCTTCCAGCAAACTGGCTTCATTCCTATTACTTGGTGAACAACTAGTCCTTTCTGTTACTTTCTAGAAGCCCCTAAGTTTCTGATTTCTCTACAAAGCAGATCGTTCTACTGATGGACGTTCTTTCGACTTTTTGTTTTAAGCAAAAGAAATAAGGATGATGGGGCGGAGGCGAGGAATTGGGAGTGTGGATGAAGTGCTGTAGTCTTTTTCTCCATGCAATGAATGAAAAAGCTGCTCGCTGCCCTATAAATCACTTTCTCTCCTCCGAGATTCGAGAGGTGTCCTACCATTCTGCCCATCGCATTGATTCTTGGGTTCCCCGATCACAGCTGCGACCCATACAAACATCGCTGCAAAGCCGATCCCCCTGGGGTTTCCCAGAGAGTGGGGCTCACTTCTTTGCCAAAGGCCCATCTTCCCCCAACCACCACCTAGAAAAACGCCCCGAGTTTCGTGCCCTGAAGCCGCCCCGGGCTGACGCTTAATAATTTAGACAATAACCTCGAGGTTTTCTGCAGAAATTCCGTCTACCTCTGCCGGAGTCTGAAGCTTCCGCTCTGCCCAGCCGGGATGCAGAGGTCGGAGACAGGACGGTTTTGAAAAATGGACTTTGATCCGATCTGGTTACTGTAACCGGATCCCCAGGGACAGGTCCCCGTCAGAGACCGGCCCGGCGGGCTCCCCGAGGAGCGACTCCACACACCCGCACAAAGGGGCGCAAAGTAGCCCAGACAAAAGGGCCCCGCCAAGCCGCCGGGGGCGGGGAGGGCGAGCGCGAGCCGGGCGCGCGGCCGGTGGAGGAGCCACCGCGGGGACCACGGTGGGAGGGGGGCGGCGGCGGAGGCGGCAGCCCCGGCCCGCCCTGGGCCGAGGCGACCACGGCCAGAGCCATTTCCCTCCCCCGGACTGCGACCCCCTGGCGGAACCAAGAACGTGGCCCGAACCTAAAAGGCGCCAGCGGTCCGACCTCGCACACTCCCCGCTCACTTTCTCTCGCTCGCCGAACTCACCCGAGTCGCCGCCGCCGCCTCAGCCTCCACAGTAGTTTCCCCCGGAAATCCTACATGGCCCGCCGGCCACCAGCGGCAGCCAGAGCCTTCGGCCCCCGGGACGGGGGGAGAGGGAGCGGGCCAGACTGTAAGGGGTAGGAAGCGCCGCCGCGGGGCCTCACGGAACTTGTAGTCCCCCCGGGCCGCGCAGGCTGTGCCGCGGGACGGACAAAATGGCGGGAATCTCCGCGGGCGGTGGGCCCCACACGGCCTTTCCAGGCATGCGCCGCCCGGCTGTTGGAACCCCGCGAGTAGGAGTAGAACTTGGCCACCTCTCCTGGGCGGTACTGAGCGGGACAAAGGTCTTTGGACTTGGGAGGACAGAGTTCAAATACTGAGCTCCAGTCAGTGCCTGAGGAGGGAGCGGATGCAAGTGTGTTGTTTCAGAAAATTGTTGAGTTCCTGTGTGGCCGAATTTCAGCTACAATCTCCCCTAAAAGAAAAACTATTGAGGGCCAATTGAAGTGCAAAACTCAATTTTGTGAGTGAAGACAAACTCAGGAATCATTCTTGACACAGACTTAAGCCGCTTAAGTCCAGTTATTTTACATCCCAAATAGCTCCTTCCATTTTCTCCACTACCTTCACCTAGAGGAAGCCACCATCTCTCTCAAGTCTGTTTCAGGCCTCCAGGAGAAAGGCGGGGAAATCTATGATTGCATTCAGGTTAGTTAACAAGATTATGTGCTGTATTGAGAGTTGGTACACTTTCCAGGAGTATGAAAATCAGGCATCTCAAAAGTATGTTAACCTAGATTCACAAAAACAATGGACAGGACTTGCTTGAGGCAAAGATAACCTCTTAACTAGGGAAGGTACAGGCCTGAAGCACTGACAACCCACCATGACCTGCCCAATTAGGAATCTATGATCAGATCACCCTGTGTGGTTACTTTCAGTTAGATTTATTACAGGGTCCATTGGGTATATTCAGTTTGTAGAAATTCAGCAATTGGGATGTGTATACTTTTCTACACTTATCTATACTTTTTTGCATATATATTATACCCTCAATATAATTTTTAAAATGGAAAGTGGCCTGGGCCAGGCCTCTCTTGTCTTCTGAGAGACCAATTAACAGTAAAGACTATTTAAACCATTACTATGTCTGGATTTGGGGGTTACAGGCACTGCTGGAGTATGATGTTAAGAGCAGAGGCTTTGGCAACAAAACTATCTGCCACTTCCTATCTGTGTGCCCTTGGCTAAATTTTTAAAACTTGTTAAGATTGTTTCCTCCTTGTACAGTGGGAAACATTATAATATCTAATATATAAGTTGGTGTGAGAATTAAAGTAACACATAAAGTACCCAATACTTGTATTAGATATATATTCAATGCTTGATAAACAATAACTGTTATGGTAGGTAATGTTAGTTTTCATCTATCTTTTTTTAAGCTTCCAACTTTCCAACCATAAATGTAGACACAGGCTGCAGCTATGAGGATGTTCATTGTAGCACTGTTTAAAATAGCAAACAAATAATAAAGGAGACAATCTAAATAGCTATCTATTGGAGATGGGCAAGTAGTCTGTGATATAGAATACTACGAAACAGTTAATGTGAATAAACTAAAGCATGGATAAAATATTGAGAAAAAATGTTGCACAAGGGTATACACAGCTTGATATCGTGTATATAAAAATTTAAAACATGACAGACAACACTACTGTTTAAGGATGCATACATACATGGTAAAAATATAAAATCGTGTGGAAATAAAATCTTCAGGCAAGGAATTTCTTCTGAAGAGAGGAAAGGGAATGAGTGAAAGGAGGGATACACTGGGGTTTAAAACGTATCTTTGTCATTTTATCTCTTGAAAAAAATTGTAAGAAAATAAGGCAAAATGTGAAGGTTTGATAAAGTTGGTGAAAAGTACTTAGATGTTTGTTATATAAATTTCTATTTTTCTATATGCATGAGATAGTTCTCTATTTAAGAGAAAGCATGGAGCAGAGCAGTGCACAAAATATGCTACCTTCTTTGTTTTTCTTTTGTAAGGAAAACAGTAATTCATTTGTATCAACAATTGCTTTTATGCCAACCTGAAATCAATGACTTTTGTGGTGAGGGTGAGGGGAGGAAGTATTGGATTTTGTTTTTCAAAGTATTTTTTGTTTTACATACAGTAAATTTTATTCTTTTTGGTGTTCAGTTCTATGAGTCAAATGCATACACTTGTATAACCACCACCATAATAATCTAAATTATCCATTAGCCCCAAGTATTTTCTCATGCTATTTTTTATGATAAACTCTTCTCCCCCAATAATGGCATTCACAGATCTGTTTTCTGTTTCTGTAGTTTTTTTTTTTCCGGAAAGTCATACAAATGAAATAGAAAAGTATGTAGCTTTTTTAATCTGGCTTCTTTAAATTAGAATAATGCATGCGAAATTCATTCATATTGTTGCACGTATCAGTAGTTTGTTTCTTTTTATTGCTGAGTAGTATTTCATTGTATGGATGTACCATAGTTTGTTTCAGCATTCACAGTTTAAGACATTGGAATTGTTTCCAGTTTTTGTCGTCTGTGAATAAAGCTACTATAAACAGTTGTGTACAGATTTTTGTATAAACATAAGTTTTTATTTCTTTTAGGCAAATACTTAAGAGTGGGAATTGCTGAGTTTTGTGGTAAGTATACATTCTAAATTTATTTTATAAAAATCCAAACTCTTCCAAAATGGCTACAACATTGTGAATTTGCACCATCAAGAATGAAAGATTCAGTTGCTCTGTATGCTTACCAGCATTTGATATTGTCAGATTTTTAAAAAATATTATTTGTTTTTAGCTATTCCTATATGTGTGTAGTGATATCTCAATGAAATGTTCTTTTCCCTAATGACTAATAATATTCAGCCTCTTTTCCTGTGCTGATTTGCCATCTATAGATTTTCTTTTGTGAAGTATCTGTACTAGTCTTGTGCCCATTTTTTTACAGGGTTGTTTTCTTATTATTAATGAGTTATGAGTTTTTTTAATATATTCTAAGTACAAGACCTTTATCAGATATGTGATTTGCAAATGTTTTTTCTTGGTTTGTATTTTTTCTTTTTCATTCTCCTAAACAGTATCTTTCAGAGCAGAATTTAAATTTTTGATTAAATTCAATTTGTCCTTTTTTCTCCTGTGAATCATGTCATCTAAGAAATCTTTGCCTAACATGAGATCACAAACATTTCCCTCTAAATTTTCTTATAGAAGTTTATAGTTTTAGGTTATCATTTATTTCTTTAGAAGGATATATGCATATACTTTTATATCCATAGTCTATACCTGGAAGGATACACAGCTTCCATCGAGGGTGGGAAAATAGTGTGACTTGGGGTAAGCTTGATAGAGAGACTAACTACGCTGTGTACTCTTTCGTGTTATTGAATTTTTCCTTAAAATTATACCTTATGGGACCTTAGAAACAGCAACAAAACAGGGATTTTTTTTTTAAGCTAAGAACTCAAAAACTGTTGGGGGGTCTACTGAAACACTGTTCCACCAAACACAGTGAAAATCACCACGATGGTTGTTGGACTGGAAGACTTCACAGACTTCATCATAGTTTCAAATCCTGTAGGCTCTCTTCTATCACAGTTGTAAATGGCTGTATAAGCCTGACAGTTCTCCCTGGGCTGAGAACCAAGTCCAATTAACTGGCAAATAATTAGTTGGGCCAATCAGAGAATAATATGCAAATAAGTGAATCTGACTGTGTAAAACTCCCTCAAGATAGTTTGAACATTACACAATTTAGAGACTTAATGTTGCTGCCACCTGCAGGCCACATCTCTCAGCACCTCTCGGAATTGAGTCCTCTGTGGGGCTTTGGATTGGAGAAAGAGTAACATGAATTCTTCCCTTTTCCCCCAGCTTGAATCGATTGGTGATTGGGGAGTGTGGCATCAGATTGTCTGGGTTTGAATCCTGTCTTTACCTGGGGTAAATCAGATACCTGTTCTATACTTCCGTTTCCTTATCTATAAAATGGGGATGATGACAGTAGCTTCCTTTGTATGTTGGAGGATTGAAACAGATCACGTAAAGTGCTTAGCACGATGCCTGGCACATAGTGAGCACACAACAAATATTAGTAATTGTTGTTAGGCAGAACTTCAGAAGCCTCTCCCATTCTGAACTGACGATTGTACCTTGACACACAGTAGTCCAGTGGAAAGACCTTGAGCACTTGGCTCTACCACTTGAGGCTTGTAAACTTGGGCAAGTGTCTTAACCTCTCTGAACCTTACATAACCTCTCAGGTAGTTTTGGATATTATATGAAATCATCTATGTAAAGCACCAAGCTCATTGAGTGGACAGTTAACAAATGGAATGATGATTAACATAGCAATAGTTGCCAATTATAGCCAAAGGTTGGACAACTCAGGTTACAAACAGGCAGGCCACAGGCGATCACTAACCTACAAATATTTTGGTTCGGCCCTCAGTATTTTATAGTATTAAAATTACCTGCCATCATTAAAAACAGAAATTTCACATTTAATCCAGATTCTTAACTTCTGTTTTAAAATGTGAAGCTCTGACAATGTATCACACCAGATCTACAAGGAAGATGGCATGTAACAATGAAACCTAATTTCTTCCAAGGAAGCCAAATAATGCTCCCAGAGGAAGTGATGTTAAAGTTGAGACATGAAGGTTGAATAGAGGTTAGCCTGATAAAGAGAGGGAGACAGTGCTCCAAGAAAAGAGACTAGGCCCTGAATCAGGGACGCTCGTGCCTCCTAGTAACTTCAGGAAAGCCTAGTGGCTGGAGCACAGTGAGCAAGCGGAAGGTGGGAAGATGAAGCTCCAGTCAGCACCTTAAGGATTTTGGACTGTACCATGAGGATGAGTGTAGTTCAAGTCTGGAAGCTAGGAGATAGCAATTGGTGTAACAAACTGAATAGCTAGACAGAGACAGAATGGAAGAGGGTCAAAAGTCAACAATCAGCAGCTGAGATAGTAGAGTGCTAGGGCAGTAAAGGATCTAAATTTCTAAAAACTCTGGGAAAACACAGGATAGCACATTAGGTGCGGTTTGGCAAAGGGCAGACTTTATAAGAACCAAGTTAAGTTGGACCCCAGGGTGAATGTTTTACGTTCATTTTAACAGTGGAAAAATGAGAACAATAAGGATTTGGGCAAGGACATATAACAAATGAGAAACAGAGCTAGATTCACAATACCTGTCTCTAATTTGTCATTCCTCTTACCATATTATTTTTCTCAAGGTGGATAAACTCAGCATCAATACAATGTTGTTAATGATAATATACCCTATTTATTGAGAGCTTGCTAAATGTTAGGCTCTGTATTTATGTGTGTTATTATCTTATTTCACTCAGTTAACAAATATAGTCCACCCAAAATATTATGTACCAAGGGACTGTTCGCACTAAGGATACAGGGATCAATGAGACAGTTATCATCTCTGTCCTGTGGGAGTTCACAGTCCAGAAAGGAAGTGAGTAGTCGAAGAAGTAATTACACAAGGTAATTGGCAGTTACTATAGGGAGAATATAAGAGTGAACACGATCTACCACAGCAGCAAGGAAGCTTTCTGAAAGAAGTGACTATTCTCACAATAACCAAATGAGATAGAGGCTATGAATATTCCCTTTTCACAAATGAGAAGATGGATGTTCTGAGAGAGATTAAGCAACTGACTCACTAGGCCATGCTGGAGCCAGGATGTAAGCCTGGATCTATACCTAGACCAAAACTCATTCTCTTAGCTTCTAAAATATTTCTTAGCAGATATTTCTATTAGTTTGTCCTTTTTTTCTGAGGGTCATGTGAATGGAATGGACTATTAACTGAGACATCTGCAATGCAGGAAGTTGAAATCATGGCTTACGAACTATGCAAACATGTCTGTGTCAGGGTTGGCTATCAGTTTTGGAATGACAGCTATTTAGTGACACAGCTCTTGCGCTAAAGTCTGAAAAGATGTTCCATTTAATTGAATATTCAACAGCTGTGTATTGAGTGCCTACTATATGATAGGATGGTGCCAGATGCTGTCAGAGTTAGAGGAATGAAACAAGTCCCTAAGTACTAGGCTAATGATTGTTTTCATCGCTAAAAAAATTTTAAAAATTAAAAAATAGAGCCATAATCCTGGCAGTTAGGAACTATAAGTAACTTATTATAATAGCTACCAAGTTTTGAGTGTCAACCATGTGCCAAGCACTGTATGAGATGCTTTAATGAAAGTATGATGAACATGATCGTGATCATAACTAAAAACTAAAAAGCATATACTGTGAGACTCTGTTGAGCAGTTTACATTTATTATCTATTTTAACCCTGTTCTTTTAACTCATGTTCATTCTGTATCATAGTATTAATGATACTAATATTGCCCATTTTACAAATGAGAAAAATGAGCTTCAGAGATTTTTGCCTGAGATCCCAGAGCTAGTAAACAGAAGAGCCGGAATTCAAACCCAGGTCTGCCTGACTCCAAAACTTGAGCTCTAGACCATTGCACCACACTATATCTGCAAGGAGAATCAGCTAGTGAAAACCAGGGAAATGTGGAATGATCTGCATAGCCAGATACACATCCAGACAGGAGAAACAAATATCAGTGCTTTAAAAACCCTCCAGGGAAGTAAAGAAATGAGGAGAAAAACCCCAACAATGTCTCTAGTAATTACATATTAGTTAATCCCTAAAACAGAGAGTCCACCCAAAATATTTATACTATTATTTTCTATCACTTAATTCTGCTTAAATTTGCCTCTGGAATTATCTTTAAATTTAATTAGTAATTAAAGCTCAGAATTTTTGGTATCAAGATACACTTCAATTCTTGTTTTTTATCTATGTGGGAAAGAAAAACTATTTCACAAAAGTCAATGTCAAGCAAATAAGCAACCCCATTAAGGATGGGAAGTAAGTTGTGCTTATTAAGCTGAGAGAAAAAAATCCCCTGCAGGAGGCAGCCATCAGCCCTGGGCCATATGAACATCCTGTCTCCACGATTACTTATGGCTGTGGGCAGGGAGGTATGCAGCTTCATTCCAGATATTCAGATATGGCCAGAGGAGAAATCTGTGTAGCTAAAGAAGTGCCCGAAATTGGCTCTGTGACACATGGACCAGGAAGATCACTCTTGTGTTCAAACATATGATGTGTACATTTTCACCTTCATCTCAATGTAAAAATGCAAAAAAGACTATTATGGAGTGCCACTTTTTGTATACTATATGATTCTCCAAGAATTCATTTCATATTTTAGAAAGAGTTCAGAGATATAGATCTTCTATCACAGCAACTATAACAAATTATTATAATTATCCTATCACTAAAACAATAATAACTACTTCCATTCATTGAGTGTGTACTATGTGCAGGGCACTTCTCATACATTATTTCATTTAATCTTCATGATAACCCTGCGGTATAAGGACTATTATCTATTTTACAGAAAAAGAGACAGATGTTCAGAAGGGTAAGCAACTTCCCAAGGTCACACAATGAGCAAGTCACATCTGTTTACATGTCCATTTCCCCATCAATTACTATAAATTTCTTGAGGGTAAGGACTATGTCTTATTCATTTCTGTATTCTTATGCCTGGCACAGAATAGGCAGAATTCAGTACATATTTTTGAACAATATTTCCCAAGATAAATGGTAGAGCCACCTCTGGGATTTAGGTCTCCTGTCTTCAAGTCTAGTGTGCTTTCAATAATTACATATTGCCTGCCTAAATCAGGATCCTTACTAAACACTCACATGCCTCTTTCACTCTGGAAATTCCTATTAGACATATAGCAAGTGTGATATAGTGATTCCACTTCTCAGTTTTTCTCTTACAGAAATACTAGCACAAGTGTATAAGAATGAATTACTAGGGTGTCCACTGTCAGTGGACTTCAGAGAAAATTTTGAAAAATAAATGTCTACCAATGGAAGAATGATTAAATGGTACATCTATTCTATAGAATACCATGTAACTTTAAAGAGAGTAAGCTAGATGTACATCTACTGATATAGCATAATGGACACAAGATTGTATTAAGTAGAATAAGCAGGTTTCAGAATGTTAAGTATGGTTTAGTATGCATAATAATCCTATTTTCAACATTTATTACACCTTGTTTCAGACACTCTTCAAAGTGCATTACATGTATTATCCAATTTCACTGAATCTAAGATATTATTTATTGAATGTTTACAACATACTTGGACCTGTACTAAACATTCTGATTTTAGAGATTAAAAAAATGTAGAGAAATGTGTTTCTTATAAACAATTAAATATGGCATTTTGCTTAATCCTCACACTAGCATAAGGTAGGTACCATCATTTCTGAGACTTTGCTGATGAAAAAATTGATGCATAGAGAATCCAAGTAATTTACCTATCTGTAAGTAGTAGAATATAGTATGATCCCATAAAAAACAACTAAAGAGTTCTGGATAAAGACAATGGCTGTAATTTCTCATGTAATTTTCCTATCCACTTCCTCTTCTCCCAATCCCACTAAAACTGCAGGAAAGGATTGTTTTAAAGCATAAGGAAAGAGAGAAGGGGCAGTAAATACAACAGAAGTTAGCAGGTGGAAAGCAGATGAATGAATAATGATTGGCTTGGCAGACCCAAGAATGCTGAATCCTGGACCAGAAACTGGAGAAAGCTAAGAAGCATGATATGTACAGGAGTTAACATACCCGTGGTAACCCTAGGATGGGGTGAAGAGCAGCAAAAATAGGGACTGGTTGAAGCCCTGGTTCCCTTCTCTCACTATACCCTCTAGGTGACTGCCCGCCCTCCACCTCAGCAGAAGTATGGAGGTTTATTCTCTTGAGAGAGTAAAACAGACACTCTCTGGAATAATGGTCGCTAGGTACAGTTAAGGGCATCATCCCCCCAAAAAAGGGTAATCAGTGGACTTTTCCCATACTCTGCTTCCAGAACGCTGGTAGCCGACATTTATCCTCTGGGCAGATGAGTCTTTTATGGAGAAAACAAGGCCCAATATGAAAGATATAAAGATAATGCCACTGAGATAGTGCTGTCAAGATGGGACCCCTGGACAGAGCAAGGAAGCTCTGCATCCTCCTTCTCCTATGCATCTCTTCTATTTAGCTGCTCCTGACTTAAATTCTATTGAATGGACTGAATAATATGTTAAGTTTTAAAAAATCACTGGTAACTACTGTTTTGTATGTTGCATTTAGAAACATCAATATAGAGAAAATCAGAAAATTTTAGAATTGGAAAAACAAAATGATAATGGCATTGAGCTCTTTCAGCTAATGGTGCCTCATGGTCATTGGCTCATAGACACATGACCTCATGGTCAATGGCTTCCATCTTCATGCACAGAGCTTCCAATCAGCGTTTAATCCCCCACTTTTATTTGTAAGCAGAAAGACAAGGATAACCAGATGTGAGGCTTTCCTCTAGCAGGAAAGAAAAAGACTAAAACAAACAAATCGAGACAATGCAGGGTAAACTTTTAAAACTATCATGCATATCCTTAAAGAGAAGAAATAATACCTAAATATAAGGAATGACAGCAGGAAACAAAAGAATATTCAGAAGGGAAACACATTTTTTTGAAATGAAAAAACATGAAAGCAGAAATCATGGTCCAACAGAAAGATTGGAAGATAAAGTTGAGGAAATGTCCTAGGAAGTAGAGCAAAAAGACAGATATGGAAAACAGGAGGAAAAAAAGATCGAAAAATTAAAGGACCAGTCAAGGAAGTACAACAGAATGTAAGTTCCATAAAGAGAGAATATTTTAAGAAGTTGAGGAAATCATAAAATAATTAAAGAATATTTCCCATAAGTTTCCAGATTAAAAAGGTCCACTCTGTACCCAGCACAGTGAGTGAGAATAGACTCTCATTAAGACACCCCTGCAAAACATCAGAACACTCCAGCCTCTCTCTTTCTATAGGACTCAGATACAGACAGATCCTCAAGGCTGGGCAGTGGGACTAATATCAGTGAGACATCAGACTGTCTTTTCCATGCATTCTTTTCTCTTCCTCATCAATACAAGCCCCTCAAATAAAAATGCAAATAGTAAGCCGTACAGCACAGCAGTTGAATCTTGAGAGGATATGTCTGAAGTCAGCCTCTTGCAGGTGTTTGGCCGTGTTTCTTCGTGAGGCTCAGTTTTTTTATCAGTATAATGAGGATAATAATATCTATCTCAAAATTTCGTTGTAAGGGTTTTTTGGTTTTTTTTTTTTTAAATTTTGTTAAGATATATTTGACTTGTCTACAGCCATGCCACCCTGAACAAGCCCGATTCCATCTGATCTTGGAAGCTGAGCAGGGTCGGGCCTGTTCAGTACTTGGATGGGAGATCATCTAGGAAGACCAGGTGTAGGTATAAAAAATAAATACAAAAAAATTAAGGGATTGTAAGATGACAAGGTCCTTGCAATCTGTGCGGTCAACCAAGGGTTGCCTCGCCTAAAAAAAAAAAAAAGATATATTTGACTTATGGTGTAAGTTTAAGGTGTACAAAATATCGATTTGATACATTTATATTGCAATGTGATTGCCACTGTAGCATTAACTAACTCCTCCACCTTCTCACAGTTATCATTCTTCTAGTGTTGGGAACAATTAAGATCTAATTTCTTATCAAGTTTAATGTTTATAATACAGTTTTATTGTCTATAATTCCTTAGGTATCCAGGATTTACATTGAGAGAGTTTAAAATTTGATAGATAGTTTTTGCAGAGTGTTTTTTAGCACAGCACTTAGAATATAGTAAGTGCTTAATAAGTGGTAGCGATGATTATTACCTGTAGGCTACCTACCTCATCATACGTATCTAATAAGGACTGAATTTCAGGAGTGGGCCCAAGGTCAGTTTTAAGACTGATTCTTTAAAAAAAAGACACACCTTGTACATACAAACGAATATTATTTACTTCAAAGTTGTCATCACCTTGGAGGCAGTACACTTATTCCAGGGATGTTTCTACTGTCCAAAACATTTTTGAGATGCTCAATTCAGAAATGACTACAGGGCCTATGACACCTTCCTCCCCCACTACTATTTTAAAAATAGTAGTAATTGTGTATATATAATTTATAACATGCTATCATAAGCATATTTTCATGTTGCTGTGGAGGTCTCATGATAATTTTAATTAATGTGCTAGAATTTATACTTAATCACTTCTCTTTTGCTAAACATTTAGGTTGTTTCAAGTTTATTTTTTAAAATTTTATTAATTTCAGGTGTACAACATGATTCAATATTTGTATATATTGCAAAATGATCACCACAATAAGTGTAGTTAACATCCGTTACCATACATTTACAATTTTTTTCTTGCAATGAGAACTTTTAAAATCTACTTTCTTAGCAACTTTCAAGTATGCAATACAGTATTATTAACTTCAAGTTTTCTATTATGTGCAATATGTAGCTTTTTCCATACTTTAGCTTATTTCCTCAGCCTGGATTAGCAGAAGAGGAATGTTGGGTCAAAGGGTATAAAGATTTGATTGTTCTCGATATTTATTTCCAAACTGCTTTCCAATAGGTTTTCACTGAATACCCATTTCACTGCGTCTAAAAAAAACATTTGGTATCACAATTTTAGTAAATTGGGAACTAGAAAAATATTTCATACAAACCGATTTTGACTTCCCTCATTGCTCCTGAAAAATAAAAAAAAAATTATTTGCATGGTAAAAATTTGTAAATGAGTGTATGATTTTTCAAAATAAGTACTTTGAAGGGAACCACTCATTTAGATGTTTATCTTTAGACATATTTGTTTTTTTAAATTAATCTCATCACCTCACATTCACACCTCCAAGAAAAAACAGAGAAACAATTGTAGTCAACTTGACAAAATGTTAATGTGATGACTCACATCCTGTCACCCTCTAGAGTTCAGTGTTGGCTTTATATTGTTGGGCCCCATGCTGCTAAGAACCTGTCACTGCCTAAGGACATCCTGGATGTGGGAGCTTCTCCTCTTTGAAAAGGGGAGATACAGTTTAAAGTGTGTGGAGAAGACTGGCCCCTGCTTCCCACTCTCACACAGGCCACACTAGCAAAAAATCAGGGCATAGGTAGGGTGGGAAATGCTAGATACCCTTACTCCCCTACTAAAGCAATAATCTTTTTCTGTTTTGTTTTGTTTTGAATTTATTATTATTTTTAAATTATACCAGAAATATACATTCATTATAAAAAAAAGACAAAAATTATAAAAAGTGCAGCATTTTTCCAATACCAAGCAATAACTACGAACATTTTGAAGTATTTACTTTCATACCATTTTCTCTATGTACATGTTTTATAAAAAATAGTATAACATACACATAGTTTTGAAATTTTCTTTTTCACATAATAATTACAGCTTATATCTATATGTTTACCATGGGCCAGGTAGGATTCCAAATATTTTTACACATAATAACTCATTTAATCATCATGATAACTCTATAAGGAAGGCAATATTAGTATTATCATTTAATGATAAGGAAACTGAGGCAGAGAAGTTAAGTAATTTGCCTAAGTTCACAAAGTTCATAAATTAACTATCTGGAATGTTTTTCCATGTCATTAAATTTATTTCTACAGATGTTGTTAAATGGCTGCAACATATCTCATTGAACGGATGAAGTATCATTTAATTATTTCGTCTCCTTTAATAAGACATCTAGATTATTTCTATTTTTTGCTATTATACCCATCACTAAAATGACCAGCCTTATATTACATCTTTGTGCTTCCTTAATTATTTCTTTAGGCTAAATGCCCTTAAAAACAGTTGCATCGATTTTTATTCCCTCTAAAACAGTATTCCTTTCTCCATTTTCTCTATGACCTTAAATGTTGTGAATTTTAACACTTTTGCCTGCAATAATTTAAAAAAATTCTTTTTACCAGTTCTGACAAATAAATTAGAGCACTAAAGAATGAGTGATTTCTCTAGAGTGAAAAAGCCAGCGGTTAAAAACTCCCTCTTTCCATAATCCCCTCTAGCTTTTCATAGATGCTGAATCTAATAGCTTACACACTAACTCATCCCAGAGGAATGAGGAATGTTAACCTGGGACAAAGACACTTACACAGGCAAGATTCTTGTGGTCTACAACTCAGCATTCACTAATTCACTCACTCATTGATTCAATGAATATTTGAAAGGTTATTATATTAATAACGCTAAGCTAGGAAGGGGTTATAGGGTTCATAGAAATGAAACATTTAGAACAAAGTTAAATAAAACATTTAGCACAGCACCTGGCAATGAATCAATATTTATGCCAGGTACTGTGCTAAAGGCTAAATAAGTGGAATATCTCATTTAGTACCTACAATCTCTGGGAACTGGGTTCTATTATCATTGCCATTTTGTAGATAAGAACACTAAGGCCTAAGAGGTTTACCCAGCTTGTGCAATGTATTTGTGGTGGAGTTCAGTTTGAACTCGACTCCAGGCTCTGCTTTTCCCTTCCTTAAGAAGCATACAGTCTTGTTAATAAGGCTAAAATTGAAAACGGCTAACAAGTATTAAGCACTCATGTATCAAGCACTCTGCTAGGTCTTTATGTATACTGATCATTTCATTCATATGACAACTTTGTGAAGTAGATATTATAACTATAATTGTTTTAAAGATGAGAAAATAGACATTCTGAGAGTTTAAATTATTTGTCCAAGACACCAACAGCTATTAAATGATAGCACTAGAAGCCAAGATAGAAAGAATTACTGTATAGAGAACACGAGGAAATGTGAAACAAGTGATGCACTCAGCTGCCATCAAATGTCAGAGGTCAGAGGAAAGAGACTTTGTGACCTTCTTGTGGTCCAGGAATAATCATAGTAGGACAGAAAGGGAAAATCCTGGTGACTTGTTAGGCCCTATGTTGAAAGACTTCACACAGGTTAGTGCATCATATCCTCTACATGATGAAGGTATTATTATTCTCAATTTGACTGATGAGGAAATCGATTATTCGGGAGGTGATGCAATATGTCCAAGGTCACATAGCTAGTCAATGGTATGACTAGAATTAGAACCTATTTGTCTCTCAAGCCTCAGCCCTTAACCACTATGTTACATGCTTTCCATTGTTTAATCTTGTTTTTTGGTATTGTAGGTGTCACATAGAGAGGGATGGAAAAGGCAAAGGTGAAATGGTATTAAGAAAGATAATACATAAGCAAGAGGAGTAAATTATAAACAAGGAAAAGGAAGGAGACCTGCTTGGCCAGTGCTAAAGATTCATTTGTTTTGGGAAGGAGCCCTTTGTTCACATAGCTTTTATGACTATACAAACTGTATAAATGTCTGTTTCTGCTATAATAATGGGGGTTATTAAAGATAGGGTCTGTATCTTAGCCATTGCTGTAACCCAGCATCTAGCACAGTGCTTAGATTGTAGTTCCAGCAGAGAGGTTGGAAAAATAGGGAGTAGTCTCATTGCATAGGTCTCTGGATGGCAATTAAGGTAGTCTACAATGCAGATATCCAGAACAAAATAATAGCTACTCAAGTCTAACAGTGTATTTAAAAGATAATATCATAATGCATAGGAATTATCCCAGGAATACAAGGATGGTTCAACAGAAAATCTGTCAATACAATTCACCACATTAATGGACCAAAGGGTAAAGATCACATAATTTTTTCTTACTTAATAGAGGAACCTGATGCAAATACATTAAGATCAGGACTAAGTCATGAATGCTTATTATTACCACTAGTGTTATCTAGAGTATTTGAGATTCTGCCCAATTCTTTTAGACAAGAAAAAGGTAAAAGATATTTGTACTCTTCCTGCTTACCATTCTTGTCAATGACATGATAGTCTATATGGAAAATACAACATAATCAGCAGGCAAACTATCAGACCTATAAAAGTTATTAATCAAGTTTGCAAGGATAAAAATTATCTTTAAAAAATCAAGTGTTCTTCCATACCAGGAATAACTACCTAATAATGTAATAAAAGTATAACACAATCTATAGTAGCAACTAAATGATAGTCTAGAGTAAAGATCAGCAAACTTTTTCTGTAAAGGACAAGACGGCAAAGTTTCTGCTTTGTGGGTCACATAGTCTCTGTTGCAGCTACTCAACTCTGTCATTGTAGTTCAAAAGCAGCAGTAGATAATATTTAAATAAATGAATATGGATGTTTCAATAAAACTTTACTTACAAAAACAGACAGCAGGTTGACGTGCACAGGTATAATTTGTTGACTCCTGACATATAGTAATTGGCCTAAAAGCTATGCTTCGGAAGTTTATCAAGAAAAAATTTAAACTCTTTTAAGGGATATAAGAACACCAGAATAAATATAATCGGGATAATCTCAGTAGTGTAAAAATTTATTCATTCGTTAAATATTCAGAATGACTACCATGGGCCAAGCATTGTTTTGGGTCTTAAGAGTATAGCAGAGAACAAAACAGAGCACCTCTCCTCATGAATCTTACATTTTTGTAGAGAAGCAGTCAATAAATAAAGTCGTTTAGTAACAAATGTTATGAAGAAGATTTAATAAGACAGAGAGTGATGGGTGGTGAGTGTGCTACTTAATTTCGGATGGTCAGGGAAGGCTTCTCTGACATGTTAGAGGTGAAGGAAGCTTACCACACTGAATTCTGGGGAGGCAGTGTTCTAGTCAAAGATGTCAGTTCTCCCCCAAATTAATCTATCCCTTTTCAATGAAATTCCAATAAAAAGTCTAATAATGTTGAGAAACTAAAACACTCTAAAATGAATATGAAAGAATAAAAGTCCATGAAAGCTAAGTCTATTTTGAGGGGGAAATAATACCTGCCTTACTGGTAGAACTGGCTCTACCACAAAGCCACAGTAATAAAAAACATTGTGTTGCTGGCAATGAAACAAAGAGACCAATGGAATAGAATGGAGAGCTTAGAAATAAAGTATATCCATGGGAACCTAATATGTGATAAAGGTGACATCACAAAACACTAGAAAGTTTGTTTTTCAGATAGTGATTGAAAAACTAATTTACCATATGTAGAAAAACTGAATTTTTACTTGAAACTATGTTAAAGGTGGACTCCAGAGGGATTAAAGGCCTATATGTGAAAGTTAAAACTATAAAACAAATACAGGAAAATCTAAGTTACCTACAGCTAATGACTTCTTAAATAAGACTAAATCATAAGGCCAAAATTTAAGACATCTGCTTAATTAATGACATCTCAAAGTTAACAGGAAGGTAATAGAATGGGAGAAGTTATCTACAATGTTTAAAATAAACAAGGAAGAATATCTAGAATACACACAATTCCTATAAACCAACAAGACATGAAATCAAGTAGAAAAAAGTAGGCAAAAGATATATAAATAGCTATTGGGGGAAGGTATTTGCAGTGTTTAAAACTAACAGAGGATTAATGTCTAGAATAAACAAAGGATTCCTATAAATCAATGACAGGAAAGCAATTAGAAAAATAGACAAAGGATATAGATACCTTAGTTTCACATACTAAGTAGTCTATACAATTTCATATACAAAAAAGCACATAAAAAAAGGGCTCAAAAAAATTTTTTTAAAAGGGCTCAAATTTAATTTATAATCAGAGAAATGCAAATCAAAACAACCAAGAGCTTTGGGGTAGGTGAAATGGGTAAAGGGGATCAAGAGTAAAGGGGATCAAAAACAAATTCCAGTTTTAAAATGAATTAAGTCATGGGGATATAATGTACAGCATAAGGACAATAGTCAATATTGTATTAACTTTATATGGTGACAGGATAACTAGACTTATGATCATCGTGCGATGCATACAAATGCTGGATCACGATGCTGTAACCTGAAACCAATATTATATTGTATGTCAATTATACCACAATAAAAAACAAACAAACAAAAAATCAAGAGCTGCCACTTTCCATCCATCAAACTGGCAAAAATTAAGAAGATGTATAACGCCAAAGACTGGTGATGATGTGGATGAGTTCTTGTGCACTGGCTATAGGAATGTGAATACTACAATCATTCTGAAAAGCAATCTGGCAATATTTAGCAAAATTCAACATGCCTGTAGATAGATAGCTCAAGGGAATATTCACATCAATTTACAAATTTGCTTATTTTAGCATTTTTTATGGTAATAGAGAGGTGAAGGTAATCTAGGTTTCTATCGTGACTAAATGAGTAAAACAGCATTTATATGCCTAGATTCTGGAGCTAGACTGCCTGAGTTGAAATTCAGCCTACACCAATTACTAGTTCTGACTTTGAAGAACGGAAGTAGAAAATTTGAGAGAAGTACCTAAGTTAAAATATTTAAAGTACCTGCCACAGAGTTAAGCACTATTTAAGTGTTAACATTACTGTTAATATGAGAGTATATGCGAGTTGGAAGTTATGAGTTAGGTTCATATATAGCGATAAGGGCATTCACAAAAGCAATGTTCATTTTAAAAAGGAACATTTATAGCACAATATCACCTATGTGAATTGAACATATTCACATAACTCTACATGTTTTACAAGACGGGCACCAAAGACATACATTGAACATATCAGAATGGGTGCTTATAGGATAGAGGGAATGAAAATAGAGTTTAGGAATAAAGGGGAGGAGTACAAAACAAGAAAAGACTTTGCTGGAGTCATTATACCGATACACTGTGAAAGAAACAAGATTTACCAACTTACGCAATCTTCAACTGATGGGGGGAAAGCTATCTCGACAACATTCAGGGGAAAGCCAAGAAAAGGATCTTAGAGCCAGAGAAATGATGAGCTAGTTAACCAATTTGGCAAACACCCCATCTTAGAACTTATCATTAGATGAGATACCATCTTTACTGTTTAAGGCAGCTTTGGATAGGCTTTCTATTACTTGTAGTTCAAGGCATCCTAACAGTGGCAAACTGAGGTCCAAAGAGAAGTATAATTTGTCCAAATGCAGCTCAACTGGGGGCGTTATCTAAGTGGAGGTTCCAGAAGAAAATGAAAGTTTTGAGTAACCTATTTTTTATTTTAGCAAGCCAAACTCTCTCCAGTATATGAAAACTCTTTAAGTATTAAAAGCCAATATATATCCCACTAAGAACTGTCACTTAAAAAAAAAAATCTATTGAAAGTCAAATGATAAATGAGAAAAATTCTATAAAATCTCCTTACAAATTAATAAAAATAAACAATGAAGGGAATTTACGTAAGAGAAAAATGTCCAATAAACATAAAAAATTTAAACCTCACTGATGAATACTTTAAAAAGAAAATTAACACTAGTTATCATTTATCATCAAATGGGAAAAACAAGATTTCAGGGTCACACTCGGTTCTGGCAAGTGTTGGAAATCTCAACTACAGCTGGTAGGAGAGAAAATCAGGACATTTCTGGAAGGCATTTGACAATGCATGGCAGAAGTCTTAAAATAGCTCAGACTCTTTGACTCAGTAGTTCCCTGGAATTTAGCCTAAAAAATAGGCATAGATATCAATGAAGATTTAATTAAAAGCACTAACACTGCAGGATTGTTTATAAAAACAAACAATTGGGATCAAACTAATAATCCCAAAGTAGGAAAATCAATTAAATTATAGAAAATCCATACGATGTTATACAAATAGTAATTATAATTCTCAATAAATACTGGCTCTGCTAATTAGTAGCTGTATAGCCCAGGAACAGCTAATTAATCTCTGCACTTCAGTTTCCTTGTTAACAAAATGGGCCAGTTGTGAGGATTAAATGAACACACCAAAGGCACTCAGGATAGCACTGATACATATAAGAACTCAAAAAATGAGTCTTCTGTTTTTATAGGACACAGTAGCCTAATGTCCTAGAAAGATGTTAATAATAAACAAGAGGTTACAAACCAATATATACAGAATATTTTTATATCATATATATAAATTTCCAAAAATAAATACTAGAAGGATATATACCAAAATAGAAATAGTACATCTCTTTGAATAATAAGAGTACAGGTTATTTTTATTTTTGTCTATATTTTAAAATTTTTCAACAAATGCTACTTTTATGAAAAGTAAAAACTATCACCTCTATCAAAATTAAAACTGAAAACTCACTTTTTTGCTCCGATTTGTATGAATCCATCCCAAATTAGCAGGGTAATGGGGTAGAGTCAGAAATACAGACATTTCTTTTCATAACCTTTATTACCACACAATATGAGCTCACAGTCTTATTTTACAAATCTTATGCATAAATTGCAAAATGATTAAGAGATTTTTCTTTTCCAGAAGCTAATTTATACCCATTTCTTTCTTTATGCAGAAGGATTATGCAGATTCTCCACGTTTTCTTGTGCCTTAATTTAGAAAAGCTGATACAAAAATAAACTTGCCACATGAGGAAAACAATGAAAAGAACCAATTAAGTTTTCACTGTCCTCCTTCTTGGGAGAAGACTGCTTGGCCAGTAGTGGTGAAATGGGGCATTTACAATGTCTGCTTTTTTGTAACAGATGGTAGGCCCAAACTGTGGACAGACTGTCTTAGTCACATGAGCCTTTTGGGGTCTATTTTCTCTAGGTGAACCAGAGGTTTCAGCTGCTCCGCAAAGTTCCTCATGTCATCAGATACCATGTCCTGCCCAGCTGGTGCAACAACACTTAATTCCACAAGAAAGGAGAGTGACAAGGCCTCAGTGCTGTCTGTGTTCCCTGGCACAAGGATGCGGAAGATCTTGTACACCATAATCTTCATGATGCCCTTACGGAACAAGTGTCCTTTGGCAACAAACTCATGGTCCATGCGGAAGCCCATTTCCATCAGGAAGTCAGTGAGGTTCTCAGATGTTGCAATGTCCACGCAGTTTCGCACCAAAGCATGGCGGTTCTTGTCTCCCATTTCAGGCTGTCCTAGGTAGCGCAGATGCCAGGGTGCCCCTGCCCTATCCATAGAGCGCCGGGCCCTTAGAACAAATGGACTGGCCTGCTGACCCTTAAGGAGGAATACCATCTCATGGTCAAGGAAAGTCTCAGGCTCCATGTTGTCACACAAACCACGAAGGCGGTGGATGAGGCTTTCCAAACTGTGATCTAAAACACTTCCTGAAGAAAGAAAAAGCACTGTTGAATTCCACCTTTCATTCTGGGTAATGGAATTAGCAAAAGATTGAAAAAAAAAAGAAAAGAAAAAAACTTAAGTGAAAAATCCAGACTACAGACTCACACAACTGTTCACTCAACTTCTCCACTTGGAAGCCTCAGAGACATCTTCATCTCTATGTGTTCCATTAAATCAACCTGTTGATATTTTTCCTTTTTTCTCTATACAACTGATAATGACACTCCTCTGCTCAGAACCTACCAGTGGCTTCCCATGTCATTCAGAACAAATCCCAAAGTCTTTAACATTGTCTATAAGGCCCTATATGTTGTGGTCTCTGCTACCCATCCAATATTATTTCCTTCCACTATCCTCCCTTATATCATGCTCTCCAGCCACAGTGATCTTCCTGCTTTTTCCTGAAAATGTCAAATATTTGACAAAGTACCCCTTCCCTCAATCCCTATGCTTCTCTCAGATATCTGCATATCTCAACCAGTCACTTTCTTCAGATGTTTGCTCAAGTGTCACTTTATCAGAGAGGTCTTTCTGATCACCCTAAAGAAAATAGTATATCATCCTCCAACCTCTCCTCTTCCCTGTTTTATTTTTCTTTAGCATTATCACCTCTATGTTTTAGTCAATCTTCAATATATTAATTATGTATTGAGTTTTAGTCATCTTTCTTCCTCCATTGCTGACATTCCAATGGTAGGAACATATTCAAATATTTATTGAATAAATCTGTTAAAGTAAATAAGAGTATATTATTTAACAATGGGAAATACTGATAGTGGGACTCACTTGACTAAATTTTTGGAAATAGGTAATGTTGAAAGAAAAGCAACAGATCAGGTCCCAGCAATCATAGGACAGATCATAGGAGCAAGGAACAAGTCCTACATTCAATGTATTGTATCCTATATTCAGGACAGTGTCAAAAATGTGTCTGTTCACATTTGATGAGTTTTATGAGTTGGTTCACTCAGCATATACTTATTGAATGCTGTGGCAGGCATTATGCTAAGAAGAGGCCCTGACCTCACAGAGACTACAGTTTAGTGGGGGAAGCAAAAAATAAGTAAACAAATAGACATACAAGGAAATCAAAGGCAGATGGGATAGACAGCAACTGATGGGGGTGGAGAAGAGACCTCTCAAAGGGTTTAGAGTAGTCAAGAAAAGATCTCTCTAATGGAATGACAACTGAGCTGAGACTGGAAGGATGAAAATGAGATGATTATTTGAAGAGCCAGAAAAAGTACTGGGGTTAAAGGGATCGTTAAATGCAAAAGCGCGGAAGCAGGAAAGGGCCCGGGGAATTCAAGGAGTATGGCTGAAGTGTAGTGAGCAAGACAGAAGAGAATGAAATGAGGATTTGGCATAGGACAAAGCACGTAGGCCTTATATACAAACATAAAGAAAAGAGAAACTAATATAGTGACCTTGTATTTTATTCTAAAGTCATTGGGCAGCTATTAGCTCCATATTTTATTCTCCACACAATAGGAAAAGACATAAATAGATTTACATTTTAAAAAGATCATTCCAGAGAAACTGGTATAGACTCTTCAATAAGACATGGTCATGGGAAAAAAAAGTGGGGGTGAGGGTAGACTGGTCCAAATTAAAAGAGACTTAAGAGACACAATTATCAAATATAATCCATGAAACTTGATTGTATACTGGTTACAAAACACATTTTTGGGATAATTGAGGGGAAACTTTTGAATATGGACTAGGTAGTAGATGATATTAATATAGAATTTTTAAAAACAATAATGATGGTATTGGGGTTGTGAAGGAAAATATCCTTTTTTCAGCGATGTGTACTGAAGTGCACAGGGGTAAAATGTTATGAGATCTAAAATTTTCTTTAAAAATGATAAAAGAAAAAAGCAGCAGCAAATATGGCAAAATGATAGAAACTGGAATCTAAATGATAGAAATGGAGTGTCCACTATATTAGTCTCTATTTTCTTTATGTCTGAATTTTTTAATAATAAAACAATTTTTTAAAAAGATTACTAGCTATTGTGTGAGAAGAGACATGATCAAAAGTGGAAGCAATGTATTAAGTATGAGGTTGCTAAAGTAGTTAAGGGATTCAGGTGGAGAAAAGACATATTTAAAATATATAATTGGGAAGTAAAATGACTAGGTCTTAGAAATGGACTAGATATGGGGTAAAGTAAAAAATGGAGATTGACTCCTGAATGCTTGGCTTTAGCAACTGGTGAATGAAAATGGCACTAACTGAAATGAGAAATGACTAAAGGAGGGAGCAGCTTGAGGAATAAAAGTGAATAATCCTATTTTGTTCACATGAAGATACTATGAATGATCTGAATTGAAGCCTAAACTCTTTCACTAAACATTATATGACCTCCTGAAAATTGTTACCCTTTCTGGGTCTTGAGTTTTCTCACCTGGGAAAGTTATTTTACCTGTGCTTCCTGATCTATAAGATGGAGCTAATAACAGTATCATAGAATTACCGTATGCTCTAGTAATCTCACTTCTGGATATATATCCAGAAGAATTCAAAGCAGGATCTGAAGAGATATTTGCATATCCATACTGACTGCAGCATTATTCACAATAACCAAGAGGTAAAAGCAAACCAAATGTCCACTGACAGATGAAAAGATACAGAAATGTGGGGTGTGTGTGTATATATATATAATAGAACATTATTCAGCTTTAAAAAAGGGGATCTTGTTGTGTGCTACAATATGGATGAACCCTGAGTACATTATGCTAAGTGAAATAAGCCAGTCATAAAAAGACAAAAGTTATATGATTCCACTCATATGAAGTATCTAAAGTAGTCGAAATCAGAATGTAGTTGCCAAAGGCAGAGGCAGGAGAAAGGAGAATTAGTTTTTAATGGGTGTAGCACTTCAGTTTTGCAAAACGAAAAAGTTCTAGAGATCGGCTATACAACGATGTGAATATACATAACATTACTGAATGTACACTTAAAAATGTTTAAGATGGTAAAATTTAATGTTATGTGTTTGTGACCATAATTAAAAGTAAAAGTAAAAATTTAACTTGTTGTCTATTGGGTGCCAGAAGTTATACTGGCTGCCTTTGTATAACAGCCTCTCAGCTCCACAGACCAATAGAAAAAAGAGGAAAACAGGTAATCCAAGCTCCGTGGTTCACTTACCCTGCAGCAGGTACTCCATCATGTTTATGGTGCCCCCGGTGACAGGCATCATGGTGACAGGAGGTGCCTCCATGGCGTCTAATTAAGTTGAAGAACTTAACAGACTGGATTCAGGGTCCCCAATCAAGCACAGGATACACCTGGAGAAGAATTACACTTAATATATCAAAAGATAGAGGCACCAGATCTGCTTGTGTCCTTGGCCTTGACCTCAAGATTCATTGGTCCATTCAATATTTTTTGACTAACTGCTATAGGCTAGTTTCAGAAACTAATGATACAGAAATACACAAAGGAGACCTCATCATGGAATTACAACATTATCTTCTAGTTTCAAGGTCTGAAACCTCTAAATGTTTTCTGTTCAATCTTAAGGAAGTCATCAAATCTCTCACCCTGGGACTCAACGTCTTTCTTATAAAATGGAGTCAACGATATTTAACCCCCAAGGCTTTCTGACTCAGGTAACATAATAGCCATGCAATAACACTCAGAACTGAGTGGTGACTTAAGAAACTTGTCTACCCTTCAATTTCTAGATAAGGATATTGAGAAGTGATGAGGACCCCAAGGACACACAGCAAGTCGGTGGCAGAGCCTGTATCGGACTAAATTCTAGGCGTTTCGCTTTTCTGAAAAAAAGTGTTTTAAAGTGAGCCAGGAAAAGCGTGAAGGTAAGATGATGGTTTAGGTCCTCCTAAACCGGCAGCGAGAACACGTGCCCACTTACACTAAAAACAAACCTCCGCGCGCGCCCTAACTTCTTCTCGCAAAGCGGAGAATTTGGTCCACTCACGCACCTCGGAGCTTTTGAGCAGCAATTAGCCCCCAGCCCTAAAGTTAAATCACCCAGAGCAGTGTAACACTTCTACCTCTTCTTGCTTCCGGCAAGAAGCCTACGTCACCAACGCTCCGCAACGTAAGGATGCCGAGAGGGCTTAAAAATAGCTCTTTCTCTGACAAGCAGAAACGCATGCGCGAGATGCGGTACCGCTGTTTGGAAGATGGCGGCCTCCTTTGAAGCGCTCTTCTGAAAGTTACAGGAGGTGGGGGCCCTTGACATCAAAGACTGTCCTTCAGGAAAATATTGTTTTTTCAAATGCGACCACCTGAAGATATTTTTGTCTAGGAAATTTGTCAGTTGGAACTGACAGGGGAGGAGAGAGCCCGGGGAAAAGAGCTGCACGGAAAAAAAAGAGATCTATAAAAGACTTCTTTTTATTAGGTACCCGATTTGAAAAGGAAAGTCACCCTTTACTGTTTAGCATAATGTTCTGAACAAGGAGTTCAGCAATACGCGTAATATTTGTTTACTGTGTATATTTTACTTAAATTTAAAAATATAAGGAAATAAGTAAGTTCAATGAGTATTTATTGAACCCTGCTTATGTGTCAGGTGTGTAAGGTGCTGACAAAGTGGGGACTAAGTTAAGTGAATGAGGCACTCGCCTGGAACAAAAATTTTAAAAAGGGACAGAAAAACTCAGTAAGATAAATGATATTTTAATGCAATGATTTACAAATTTACAAAAAAAAATTCATAAGCAGAATATCAAAAAAAATTTAAATAATTCACTTTTCAGTTATAGTTGGCATACAATATTATATTAGTTCTAGGTGTATAACAGCAATTAGACATTTTTATCAGTTATGAAGTGATCCCGCTGATAAAGCTAGTACTGTCTGACACCATACATAGTTATTATTATAATATTGACTATATTCCTTATGCTATACTTTATATCCCTATGCCTATTTTATAACTGCTTTTTGCTTTTTAATCTCTTCCTTTTTTTCATTCACCGTCCCAAACCTCCTCCCATCTGGCAACCCTCAAAATGTTCTCTGTGCATGTATGAGTTTGTTTCTGTTTTGTTTATTTTGTTCTTTAGATTCCACATGTAAGCGAAGTCATGGCATTTATCCGTCTCTGTCGGACTTACTCCACTCGGCACAATACCCTCGTGGTCCATCCATGTTGTTGCAGGTGGCAAGATTTCATTCTTTTTGTATGGCTGAGTAATAGTCCATTGTATATATGTATTGCCTCTTCATTAAAATGACAAAATTTTTAAATTTGATCTTCACAGCAGCCCTAGGACCCAAGTACAATTATTACTGTAATTTTAAAGATGGGAAAACTTAGGCAACAAGAAGTTAAATAACATGCAAGCGAGTGGAAAGGCAGGGGGATACAAATCTAAACTGTTGACTTCAGAACCCACACTCTTAATTACTAAACAGAACTGCCACTTATAACTCTAGTTCCTTGCTGTAACATATACTACTTCCCATTCATTTTTCTTTTTATTTAACATTTCTTTAAAGTCTGTTGTGTTCTAGACATTCTGTTAGCTGTTTACTTTATCTGTGCTCTCGAGTTTCTGGACGAGTTGTGGCAATCAGAATTAAACAGGCAGTACCATGTGATTCAATTCAATAGGGTGATGGGACATAAATAGCTCAACTGCTTTGGAAGCAATCAGGACACTTGATCCTTCTTAGGGGTATCAGAGAAGGATTCCTGGAAAAGTAATTAATGCCCAAATTAACTTGAAGGAACAATAGGTGTCAGCCAGATAAAGAAGGGAGGAAAGAGAATTCAAGATAATGGGAACAACACGTGCAAAAGGGCACTAAGTTAAATAGAATTATGATATAGAATCTGAGGCTAGGAGTGGTAAGAAATGAGTCTGGAGAAGGAGTCAGGCGCAGATCCTGGAGGACTTTGCATGTCAGACCAAAGCACTGATGAACTTTAAAAAGATCACTCTGGCTGCAGTGTGGAGAAAAGCCTGGGAAAGGAGGGCATGGAGAAAGACCAGATAGGAGCTTTGGCACAACTTCAGCTGAGAGGTAATTGCAGAAGAAAAGATAGATTTTAAAAATATAATAGAAAATGATCTGATGAGTAACTAGAGGTAAAGACAGGGAGGAGTCACAAATGTTTCTACCTTGGGTGGCTATGGTAGTGCTTTTAGCTAAGAAACAAAGCATTGTGGGTGAGGTGGGAAAGATGAGTTCATATGTAGATACACTGAGCATGAGGTGCTTATGGAACACCCAAGTGACAGTGCACAGCCAGAGTTCAGGTGGGAGAGAGCTGGGCTAGAAGTAGAGATTTCAGAGTAAGGGCTTCAAAGAAGTAGCTGAAGGTATGAGAATAAATGAGATCACCCTGAAAGATGTGTGCAGAATAGGAAGAGAAGATGGCTAAGAACTGGACCTTGCATAGGACTCTGACATTTATTGGGGCTGCACATACCCCAGAGCTTAGGATGTGCCTCTTGATCAGGCTGGTGGTTCACATTATTGGGCAGAGTGACAAGCTCTCAGTGCTGTAATGATTGGAGGAGGTCGTTAAATTCCTTGGCCTCTCCTTTTCTATATAGACACTAAGTTCAGAATGTAAAGTTCAGTGAATCATGAGTCCTTTGAGGTACTACAGTATTTACTCAAATTTTAGCTGGCATTGTGAGGTAGGGTTAAGCTAAAAAAAAAGATGGACAGAAATGAATGAACAATGTGGTAAAATTTGAGTAAGGACTAGGAGTTTCAGGGATGAGTTTTTCTGATAAGGATGTGAGGTCCGTAGCTTAGAATGGGGCTCACTTCTGTCCTCTGCCACTGCCCAGCTGTGCAACCTTGGGCAATTCACTTCCCTGCTCTGAGCCTCAGCTTCCTTCTTTTTGTAAAATAGAGATAAAAAACAAAACGTTCTAAGGTGGAGTTTGCAAAAATAAAATGAGACGTTTATGAAAAAGCATAGTAACTGGCTTATTTAAGTAACGAGTGGTAACTATTATTATTATTATATTTTATATCTCTCATTTGAGCAAGTACATTATGTCTTATTGAATATATTTTGTGCATGTCTCATTTCCCTGGATATAAACAACTTGAAAGGAGGAAATCATGTATTTTCTTTATTTACATATGTCTTAGCTTGGGCTCTTACAACAAAATGCCATAAAGTGGGTAGCTTTTAAATAGCAAATTTATTTTTCACAGTTCTGGAGGCCAGAAGTCTGAGATTAGGGTGACAGCATGGTCAGGTTCTAGTGACAGCCCTCTTCTGCATTGCAGATTGCCGACTTCTTGTGTCCTCACATGGTGAAGAGCAAAGCAAAGCAAACTCAGGAGTTTTATAAGAGCACTAATCCCATTAGTGAGGGCACTTCCCTCATGACCTTATTTAATCCTATTCACCTCCTATAGGCCCCACCTCCTCATACTATCACATTGGGGAGCAGGGTTTCAACGTATGAATTTGGGGGGAGGAGGGAACACAAACATTCAGTCCACAGCAGTGTGCTTTACATGTAGTAGGTTGTCAAAATTTTGGTGAACACATCACAATAGCTACCAATTATTGAACAGGTGCTACAAACCAGCAACTTTACACCATATGTGTATAAATATGCCAAATACTGCTAAAAGGAAGTTATTACCATCTCCACTTGACAGAGGAGAAAGAAGTTCAGAGAAGTGACTTAACTAAAGCCAAATGGCCACCAAATGGCAGAACTCAAATTCAAATTCAGTTCTTTCTGATATCACGCCTCTTTCCTGTGCTTTCTTCTGAATTCATGGGCTCTTTCTCCACAGCGAATTTCCCCATCATTACAATTAATGGCAGCAAAGGAGGAGAAAAGTTCATATGTTAATGATTCCCAGCCAATCACTAGACAGGGCTCTCAGAGTAGGACCAGTTCTTGGCCAGTCTTCATCAGGGCAGCTGACAGTCAATATGGATTACAAGACACCCCTTACTTATAGACAATTCCTTTTTCAGCTTTCTGGAATGATCTTATTGGAAATAAGATAGCTCTACCCTCCTATTATATGCAATGCTAGACTCTCAACCTTAGAGTACCAAACTAATATTTCCCTAGGGATGAGCTGACATTTATTGGCTACTTCCTATATGCATAGCCCCATGAGAAAGGTGGAACCGTTGCTTCTCAACCTAATTATCTCCAGTATCCTTATCAGTTCATGTTGTTCCTCCACTCAGTAAAGCCGGAGTCCTCATTATGCCTGTGTGATCTGCCCCCCATCACCTGTTTCCTCTTTGACCATATTCCAACCATCCCCATCTGTGCCTGCCCACTCCCTATCCACTCAGCTCTAGCTATGCTGTTTTCATTGCTCCTACTTGAACATGTCACGAGTGCTTTTAAGTATTTTGTAATTGTTGTATAGTCTGCCTGGAACTCCTCCTTTTCCACTGAACTGCAGGATTCACTCCCTTGCTTCCTTCTGGTCTCTGCTCAACTCTTTATTAGAGAGGCCTTCCCTGACCACCTATTTCAAATTGCAATCCACTATCTGCCCTGTCCCCGACCCTCTTACCTTGCTGTATTTTTCTTCACAGCACATTTGATTAGGTGACACACTGCCTACTTACTGATTTATCTCTCCCTTCACCACCATCATAAGCTCCATGAAAGCAGGGGCTTTGTCTTATTCACTGTAATATCCCTAGCACCTGGAATGATACCTGACAGTGTAGGCACTTGATAAATACTGTTTTTGTTGAATCATTGGTAGAGAGCAGAGGTTAGCAGAGGGGTTATTAAATTATTTTGTTGGTCTCTTATATTTAGTTAGCACTGGCTTCAAGGGAGGAATCTAAGTCCTTAAATTCCAGGGACACTGCAGCTTTAAGTATGTGCTATTGAATATGGCAGCCACAAGCCATATGTAGTTATTAACCATTTGAAATGGATTAGTTTGAATTAAGATATGCTATAAGATACATGCTGGATTTTGAAGACTTACTATGAAAAAAAGGAATGTGAAATATCCTAATAATTTTTTACATTGATTACATGTTGAAATGAATTTCGGATATTTGAGGTTTAATAAAATACCTTTATAATTTAATTTCACCTGTTTCTTATTACCCTTTTTAATGTGGCTACTAAAATATTTAAAATTATATATGCGGTTAACATTATATTTCTATTGGACAGCACTGCTGTGCATTTAAAGCCAGATAGATCTAGGTTTGAATCCTAGCCACTGCTTATATGGCCCTAGGCAAGTTATTTAACTTCTTGGGCCTTTCATTCAGTATCTGGCACATACTGAATGTTGTAGATATACAATGAATCAGAGTTATTATTAGGAGAATGGTTTAGGAACTGAGGAATGTTTAATTTGGAAAAGACTTGAGAAGGGTGTGACATACATCTATCTTCAAGTATGTAAAATTACGACAAAGCCAACAAGGAGAGAGTGGAGAGAAAGAGGGGAGTATCTTACATGTAGTGAGCATCGGGTGCCAGATATTTTATACATCTTTGTCTTATTTAAATTTCACAAGGATAGGTACTTTAACCCACTTAACAAATGAGGGAACAGAAGTTAAGTTACTTGCTAATAACTGGTAGCATCAGGATTAAAACCCTCATGTGTCTGCCTCCAGAGAATTTGCTTACTGTCCTAAGCCACTCCACCTCCTAAGAAAAATTTGACTTATTTTGTATAGTTCCAGAGGACAGGACTAGAAATGTTGGGTGGAAATTACAGGGATACAGATTGCAGCTTCATATAAGGAACAACTGATCACAGTGATGGTGTCCAGTAATGGAAAGGACTGCTTGGTTGAGAAGTAAACTTCCTTCCATTGGAAATATTGAAGCAGAGATTATGGTAGAAAGAATTCTTGCCTGCAGTGGGAGACTGAACTATTACATTGCCTCGATTCTTAGGCACTAGCCACTCTAAGTCACAGCATTTCCTTAATAACAAAGTTTCAGGCAATTGAGAAACACCTCCATATACATGTATGTATGTATTATAAGACAAAGCGTAATAAACATGGATACAAAGTACACTTTAGAGCTGAAAAAAATATAGTAGTTGAAACTTATGATTTCATAATTCATAGAGACACCTAGTTTTAGTAATTCTTCACCTTTGTACTTTTTTCCTATTATAAAAATGACAGCATCATTATTAATAGTAACCACCAAGAGCAAACATCCAATGACAAATAATAAATGATACAATATTTTCTCTTAAGGAGTTTGGTTTGCTGAGAGACAGGTAAGAAAGACATCCCTATTTATTTTGTGCCTAGTATTCTTCACTGGCTGCTGACTCAAGTGTTCATCTCCCTACCCCACCCCATATGACAGGCAGCATCAGCCATTTCATCCTCTTAATCTCAAGGTGGGGACCTAAGAAAGTCTATTGCAGACAGATAATTGACCTATTTACTTGCTCCTTTTTACTTAGCCCAGCCAACCCAACCCCAGCCTCTGGTTGACCAGGTGTTGAGGTGCCTCGAGGGGATAGCTATAATAGTTAATATATTACACATATCTATAAAAGATTAACGATTAGCTGTGTTTTAGCTGAACTGTAACTGTCTGTTTGGGTTTTTCCCCTCCCAGGTCTGTCTGGGGAAGTCAGTGTTGTTTTCTGTCTGAGGATAATTAACCCACTGGGTTTCAAATTTCCTAGATGGAGGCCCTTTGACAGCTCCCCTTCAGTGCATGCTTACTGAGTACTCTCCCAGGCTCTGGGGTAAGCACATTCTGTGAATCTGGATCACTCATTTACTCCTCATACCAGCCTTCTGAAGCAGGTGCTGTTCTTCCAGTCTCACAGCTGCAAGAACTATGAGTCTGTCATGTGGTATCTTTGGAAATAAGAGGGTTTGTTTCTGATCTCCTTCATCATTATTAACCCCTTCCTTGGGCCAGAGGGTCATATGCCATCATCTACACTATCGACTCAAACATTTCCTGGGGAGAACCTTTGTATAGTCCAGAGGAGATGAAGGTGACCAAGGAGACTCTGTGGAGAAACAGAAGGGCATGAGTTAACACACTAGTGCTTAGGATTTAAGATGGGCCATGGAATCAGACTGCTTAAGTTAAAATCCTCTCACTGTCTAGCCATGTAAACTTGGGTGAGTTACTTTGCCTCTGTGAACCTCACGTCCTCATCTCTCCAATGGAGAGAATGCTAGTACTTCCCTCTAAGGTTATTATGAGAGTTAACTGATACACTTGGCACATAGCAAGTGTCGGTAAAAATTTTTAACTATTTCCAATATTATTGTGGCAACTAGACTCTATTAAACATTGGTTAAAAACGAACAAACAAACATGGATCACATCTAGATTCAGCTACATACTGGTGTGTGGCCTTGAGCTAGTCACTAAATTTCTCTGATTCTGTTTCTTAATCTGTAAAACAGGGAGATTTTCTACTTGACAGAATTGCTGTGAAGAGTGTAGATGATATATACAATGTGTTTAGCATGTAATAGCTGTTTCAGACACTGCCTTCAAATAGCTTGGTTGAAGAGGCAGGACATAAATGTTGAAAAGAGGACTAATGAAAAGAAAATTTTAAGGAGAATTGATATATCTCTATATAAACATAGCAAAGCAATGCTATAAGAATAAGTAAGACAGCCTAAATCCCTCCTCTGACAAAGCCTACATTTTAGTAATAAAATATTATATAGCATTGAAATAGTTACAAAAGAAATAATGTGAAAAATACTTATGATGTCAACTAAAAAAGACAGTTACAAAGTCATATGTACAATATGATTTTAGCTATATGTAGTTTCCAAAACATCTGTGCACAGAGGTGAAAAAACAAAAACACTATGATGCTAACAATAAATGTCTTTGTTTGGTTAATGAGACCAGAGATTATTTTCCCTCTACCTATCTCTATTTTACAAAATTTCTATGAGCATGTTACTTAAAAAACAAACAAACAAACTTAAAACAAAGCAAATGTCCATCAATAGATAAATAGTGATAGATTCATATAATGGAATACTATAAAAAATAAAAAAGAACTACTGAGATAGGCAACAAGATAATTGAATCTAAAAAACATTCTAAGTAAAAGAAGCTGGACACAAAGAATATATATAATTCATGATTTCATTTATAGGACATTCTAGAACAGACAAAACTAATCTATAGTGGAAGCATTTAGATCTCCACTTGCCTGAAGTAAAGAATGAGAAGGACTGATTGCAAAGGGACATAAGGGATGTTTGGGGAAAATGAAAATATTCTATATCTTGATTGTGGTGGTCACTCAAATATGTATATTTGTCAAAACTCATCAAGCTATACATTTAAATTGTATTTTAATTTTAATTGTATGTAAATAAAGTTGATTGAAATAATGAAAAAAATTATAATTTTTTCTGGTTACAAGATCAGTACATGCTCATTATAAGAAATTCTAATTTTTTAGAAAAAAATTCTAACATTTAGTAAAAAATTACTTTCTTCACTTTGAAAAATGGCAAGTCACTGCAACTCTAAGCACAGGGTTTGGCACACAGTAAATACTGGTAAATTAAAAAACAGAATAAGAGAGAGAATTAACCCCATCAGAAAGGAGAGAAGAGTGAATGGAACAGAACACCCAGTCAAATATGTAAATCTAGGAAAAGCCCTGCTGGAAGATGAGTCTGTCAGGGTTGATAGGACAGATGCGTGACCTCTGTGAAACCCCAATTGGGGAAGAAGTGAGAATGGAGGTCAGAATGGGGGAACTGATAAGGAATTGTGTTTGACTGGCTTTTCCACTTGTTCCTAGGGTTCTCTCTCCCCATTTAAAAGAGTGAGAATGTAACTGTGATAAAAATCATAACAGCAGAGAAACACTGAGAATAAATAAAAGAGGAAATGGGCCCGGGGGTCTTCGGTAATGACCAAGTCGACCAGGGAGTTAATTCCCAACATTGCTGTCTTTCCTGCTTGGCCAAAGTATTGTTAACTGATCCCACTCCTTAGTCCTTGTGAATAGAATTCTATCAGTAGGCAATTATGTATCAAGAACCCATAGAAAGCCCTATCCTGGCATTATTTGCAGATGCAATAATGATTGAAGACTCAGAACCCAACTCCCACTACAGTGGGGAAAAGCGAACTAATAATAACTCTTAATAGTTCACATATGCACAGCAATTCTTCAGTTCACCAAGTACTTTTCATTCATTTCAGTTCATTCTCCCACCATCAGAAGTAAGAGATATGAGGAGGGGCAATGCGGCAAAGGACAAAGAGGCAGACGTTCCCCACCTAGGCTGAAATGCCAACTCCATCTCCTATAAGCCAGATAACCTCAAGCAGTGACATCCTCTCCTATGGCCATTATGAAGATAAAAGGAACTGCATATGACACACCTAGCACAGTGGTATGTACTGCGACGGGATTGCTGGTATTATGGTCATCCCAATTTTACAGATGAGGACATGAGTCAATTGAAGTCATGAAAAAATTATAAGCAAGAGCTGAGACTTTCTGAGATATCTCCAAGTTAGAAGAATTCTTCATCACTGTTGTCTGCTCTTCCCCAAGAAGAGGCAAGAGTGGGCTGTACAGGGAATAGAGACCATGCCCAAGGGGTGATGTAGGGAAAGACCTTCTGACATGAAATCATAGATCATAGACTTAAAAGTGAGCTTTCAGACTCATTAGCCCACAGAATGGATGAGGAAACCAAAGTCCAAGTAGCAGAAGGGACTTAAATAACTCAGCATAGAACAAGGAATAGTGGCCAGACTTTTGCTATTTCCTCTGAACCCAAGCTCTTTAGCCACACAGACTTGGGGTCGATTCTTGACCGTGAACTAGCTAGTTATGTGATCTATCTCTGATGTTCAGTATCCGCATTTGTAAAATGAATTAATAGCATCTACCTTACTGATTTGCTATAAATATTAAATTATATAGTACATGTAGAATATACAATAATTTAAACATGCATACATTTCCCACTTTACAGATGAGGAACTGAGGTTTGTTGAAACTTCCCTTGGTTCAGGATTATACTTAAGGTCAACAACAGAGCCTAGAAGAAACTGAAGAAACCTCTGGGTGAGAATTGGGTGGACACAGGATGAGCTAAGCTCTCCTTGCACCTGTCAGTGGGATCCACCTTTCTATCCAGGAGTTCAAGAAGACATTAGCCACCCATAATGACCTTCCCTGCCTCTGCCACCTCAGTGCACAAACAGGTTGTGAAACAACCTGGGCAGTGACTCAGCCTGGGGGCCTGTTCTGCTGGTCAGTGCAGGCAGGCTGGGGCTGTTTGGTTGGGCTTTGAAAGGACATTGTGTCTAACAAACACATTGCTCGTCAAAGCCCTGACGGGGGTGCCAAGCACAGATTGTGAACTCTGGTCCCTGAGGCATCATAGATGACTGAACTGAGGTTCCTAAGTTGTATACAACATCTCCAGGTTGCTATTCTTGTCTAACAGCTGTCCAGGGCCAATGTCATGAAGAGGGGAATGTGTTAGAGGCTGGGGAGCTACTGTTTCTCATGAGGCAGTTTGATGTGGCCAGGGCCTGGACTTTTGGTGTCCACTTTATGCAGATCTGAGTTCAGACCCTGACTTCAGACTGCTGCTTATTGTCCTTGTGACCTTGGGCAGGTGGTTTACCCTCACTAAGTTTCAATTTCTTTATTCTATAGAATGCCCGCCTTATAAAATTGTCTTTTAGATTTAAAAGACATAAATTTCCTGGAATATAGAAAACTCTTCATAAATTGTTATTAGGATCCTGTACTGAAATACGCCCCCTTTTCCACTACAAACCGAAATTGCACCTCTTGAGCTAAGGGTATATATTGCAATGGCACTTTCCCACTTAGACAAAAGTGATGAAAAAGCAACCAGTACAACTGTCACATATACATGCCTCAGGCCAGTCGTATCATTACTATCGTACTGATTATAGGATCCATTTCCTTATATTAGAAGAGGAAGAGACATTTCTAATTAAGGGGTATGGTAGACTGAAAATTGGCCCCCCAAAATATCCAGGCCCTTGTCTCTGGAACCTGTGAATGTTACCTTATATGGTAAATGAGATTGTATGTGTGATTAAGTTAAGAATATTGAGATGGAGAGATGAGCTCTAAATGTAATCACAAGTGTCTTTATAAGAGGGAGATAGAGAAATACCTAACTACAAAAGCAGAGACTGGAGTGATGTGACCGTAAGCCAAGGAATGTGAGCAGCCACTAGAAGCTGGAAGGGCCAGGAAACGAAGTCTCCCCTGGAGCCTCCAGAAGGAACCAATTCTGCCACTTTGATTTTAGCTCCACAAGACTCATTTATCACTTCTGGCCTCCAGAACTGTATGTTTCTGTTAAAAGCTAACATTTATTGAACACTTGCCAGACAGTGTGCTATTGTTTAAGTGTCTTTCTAATTTAATTCTGGAATAATAATAATTAATAATATAATAACAACTAACTTTAGCATTTGCTACATGCCAGGCACTATTTTAAAGCATTTTACATATATTAACTCCTTTAGTTCCCCATATCAACCCAATTTTAAGATCTGAAAACTGAGGTTAAGTAACTTGCCCAAGGTCACACAGTTTGTAAGTGGTAGAACCAGGATTTCATCCCAAATCATTGGGCTTCTGAGCATAAGATCTTAATTATTCTGTTTGCCTGCAGCACACTTGCACCATGGGACTGGCCCCTAGATTGGCTGGTTGGATCTGAAGACCTTCCCATTTCTTAGTGTCAGTCTTTTGCACTGCTCAGCTGAACTTTTTGTATCTTCAAAATAGATTTCCCTTTTTAGCCTAAAGCTTGGCATGTTTCTGTTACTTACACCCAAAAAGGCCCTGATTCAGAAAAGGACAAATTCTACCCACACCAGGGCAGAGAGCAGGGGCTTCCTGAGGACTTGGTGAGTACTGAGCATGCTCTACTGACCCTGGCATCTGACCACATGCTGGAGAAAAGACAGTGCTTCAGCTTCTCCCAAGGTCAGCAGCTCAGCAGCCCTTGCTGTATGGGTTCTAATGTATAAAGGCCCAGTGAATATTTTTTTAATTAAAAATTAAAATTAATATTGTGGGGGTTTTATAAAATATATTATTATTAAATTCATTTATTATAAAATGGATATTGCAATGTGTAATATTATTATGTAATTATACATAATATTGTAAAATATTGTAATTAAAATCCTGGCCTCTGTACTCTAGAAAACAGTTTGGCAGTTTCTTAAAAGCTATACATGCAACTACCATTCAACACAGCAATTGCAAACCTGTACATTTACGCCAGAGAAATGAAGACTTACGCTAACACAAAAACCTGTACGTGAATGTTTAGAGCAGTTTTATTGGTAGTAGCTGAAACCTGGAAATAACACAGATGTACCTAAATAGGTGAATAGTCAAACTATGTTATATCTATAGAATACCACTCAGCATGGAATAGTACTCAGTGATTAAAAGGAATGACATCTGGATACACACAACAATCTGAATGAATGTCCAGAGAATTATGCCTAGTGAAAAAAGCTAATCTCAAAAATCTACACTTGGTACAATTCATTTACGTTACATTCTTGAAATGACAAAATTACAGAAATGGAGATCAGATGACTATTGCCAGGGGTTAAAGGAGGGGGTGGAGGCAGGAAGGGACTGGATGTGGCTATAAAAGGATAACATGAGGAATCCTTGTGGAGATGGAAATATTCTGTATCTTGACTGCAGTCAACATTGTGATATTGCACTATAGTTTTGCAATATGTTACCACTGGGAGAAATTATGTAAAGGGCACATAGATCTCTTTGTATTATATCTTACAACTGCATATGAATTCGTAATTACACAGAAAGAAAAGGCTTAATATAAAAAGTTCTGGGCCCAGTGTTCAAATTATGCCTTAGCCATCCATTAGCTCTATGTCTTAGAGAAGGTTACTTTTCTTCTCTCCCTCAGTTTTTATTTGTCTTATAGATCTGTTGTGAGAAACAAATGATATAATGCATATAAAATGCTAAGTATGGTACTTGGTACATTGTAAGGGCTTACTAACTACTAGTATGATTATAGAAAAATTAGAAAATATAAATATTCAAAATGAAGAAAATGTTTTAAACAACTGTAATTCTACCACTCTTAACACTTGTATCGATTTCTATGATTTTAGCTGCAAGTGAAATAAAAAAAACAACCATAAAGAGGTACCACTTCAAATGCATCAGAATTGTTATATCAAAAAAAATGGAAAATAACGAGGATGTGGAGAAATTTAAAACCTCATATATTGATGGTGGGGCTGCAATATGATTCAGCCTCTGTGGAAAACAATTTGGCAGTTCTTTAAAAAAGTTAAACAGAATTACCATATGGCTCTGAAATTTCGCTATTAGATATATACTCAGAATAATTGAAAACAAATACATATACACATATGTTCATAGCATTATTCACAATAGCCAGAAGATGGAAACAGCCCAAATGTCCCTCAATGGATGACTGGATAAACAAATTCTGTGTATACATACAATAAAATATTATTCAGCTGTGAAAAGGAATGATGTATAGATATATGCTACAACATGGATAAACCTCAAAAAACATTAGGCTAAGTGAAAGAAGCCAGACACAAAAGACCATATATTATATGATTCCATTTACATGAACACTCAGAATAGATAACTCTACAAAGACAGAACACAGATTCTTGGTTCCCAGGGGCCGGGGGAAAGGAGGATGGGAGAGATTGCTTAATGGGTAATGGGTTTTACTCTGGAGTGATGGAAATATTTAGGAATTAGAGTGGTGGTTGTACAACATTGTGAATGTATACATGCCACTGAACTATGGCATTTAAAGTGGTTAATTTTATGTTATGTGAATTTCATCTCAATAAATTATTTAAAAAAAAAACTACTCTCAGGCTTGTTTAAAACATTATTCTGTCTCCTATTATGAATTCCTGAGCTCTAGAATTATTTCAGTAACTTGAAGATTTCGTCAAGGACCCCAGTTCTTTCTTTCTCTCGATTTTTCCATTCTCAACATATTGGCATTCTCTCTTTCATGGCTGAAAGACAGTTGTCACAACTTCAAGCACTGCAGGCTGATATAACATCCAGCTCCAGTAGATTGTAGTGGAACAAAAAGAGGATGCTATTCCTATAAAGGTATCTCTCTCTCTTTTTTTTAAAAAAAATAGCATTATTGAGATATGATCCACATACCATACGATTCACCCATTTAAAATATACAATTAAATATTTTTTTTTATAGTGGCATATTTGTGCAACCATCACAACAATCAATTTTAGAACATTCTATTATCCCAAGAAGAAATTTAGCACCAATTAGTTATCACATTGTCCCCTAACACGCTCCCCATCATCAACCCTAGGCAACACTAATCTATTTTCTGTGCCTATAGATTTGCCCATTCTGGATGTTTCATTTAAATAAAATCATAAAATATGTGGTCATTTGTGACTGACTTCTTTCACTTAATGTAATGTTTTCAAGGTTCATTTATGTTATAAAATGTCACTACTTAATTCCTTTATATTGCTGAATAATATTCCATTATATGATTTTCTTTGTCCACTCAATAGCTAATGGACATTTGGGTTGTTTCCACTTTTTGGCTATTACACATAATGCTGCTGTGAACATTTGTGTTTAAGTTTTTGTGCGGACAGATGTTTTCACTTGGGTATATACCCAAGAGTAAAATTTCTGGGTCACGTGGTAACTCTGCTTTACCTTTTGAGGAACTGCCAGATGTTTTTCAAACTGACTGCATCATTTTACATTCCCATTGTATGAAGGTTCCAATTTTTCCACATTCTCCTCTGTCCTTTTTTCTTTTTTTTTAACCAGCATGAAACTTTTCCCAGAAGCCCTCCAGCAGACTCTCCTTCCTCTATCGACCATAAAAAGCTTGTATTCATAGCTGCCCCTGAAACAATCACTAGCATTATCATGATTGGCTTAGAGTTAAGTCTTCAGCTAAACGCTGGATTTGGACACCTATCCTAAATGACAAATACCTTAGCAAACTTGGAGTTCAATGAATAAAGAATAAAGAGAAAAGAGATTTTGGGCGCATAACAATATTCTGTTACAATGTCTTTCAGACCTATTTCTTACAAAAATATGAATATATCTGTAAATCAGAAAATGAGATCATACCATCCATACTGTTTTGTAACTTGATTTATCACTTGACGATATACTGGATGTATCTTCCATGATCATGCATGTTCATTTATAACAAGATTTTAATGGCTAAATAACATTTGTGCATGTTTTGAGCTCTATAACATGCAGAGCCTCTCTAAATTTGTCTCGGTACACTTAAAATCAGATTCATGGAAACGTTTAAGTGCTGACTCAGAGAGAAAGAGATGGATGATGGCAAAGACTAATTTCTTGGCTTCTCTATCTCTTTAAATCAAGGTAGAAACTCAGGTGCCCTCTTTCCCTGAGAATAGGGATCCATAGATGCTCCCTCTACTTTCCTATACTTTCAATTCTCTTTACCCCCCATGGAGCTTGCTTTAGTAATTATCACATCTTTTTCCTTCTTGCTGGCTGTCTGCCCTCTCCCCTTTCATGTTTCTCTAGGACCTATGTAGAACTCTTTAGAACAACATTTGAGACCCCTAATAATTGTATTAGTCAGAATTCCTCTAGTTGCAAATAATGAAAAAGCCAACCTCATGTAACTAAAGAGGATAAGTGAAGACTCAGGCATATGTGGATCTAGAGACCCAAAAATAATCGTAAAGAATTTGTCTTTCTCTCTCTAATTCTCTTTCTGTCTTTTCCTCTCTCTCTCTCTGTCTCACTTTTAACTTGGCTTTCCTTTCTCTTAGCTTCCCTAGTGAAACAGAGCTTCTTTTTTTCCCCAAGAGTTCCAAAAAAATGTGCTGGGGAAGATTCTCATTGACCTACCTTGGGTTATAGATCCATCTTTGTATTAGTCGCTATTGTGCTCTAATTGGCTAGACCAGACTCAATGGTGCATCTACATCTGGAGACATAAAGGCAGGTTCAGGCTCACCAAACTACATAGAACGAGAGTAGTATAAGTGACTTTCTAAAGTAAAATAGGAACATGCTGTTTCCAAGAGGTGTAAAGGAGGCTGGGTGGCCGTGGGGGATGTTTACAACTCAGTATCCATTCTGATCAGTTGATGCCTATGCCCTTCCGGTTTTTAATTATTATGAACATTACTCCTGCCCATTTCCACCAAATACTCTTGCCCCAATTTATTAACTTTCTTAACTGTTCCTGCCCTCATGGGCACACATTCTATGCCCAACCCACTGGTCACACTTCTCAGGAGCTCACTCTGATGGAAGACTGGCTGTCAACTTTCAAGCCTACTCATCTTCGAAGACCACCAATTCAACTACCATATCTTCATTGCCCCCACCTGGAATTGACCTTTCACCTGCCCTACCTGAATGTTAACATCTCTCATTGTCCCTTTGCTTGGAATTAGACTTTGACCTGTCTTTATCTCTGAGACTCTAAGTTGGTTGAAGACAGAAAATGCCTCTTATTCATCTTTCTATTTCCCAAAAGTCTGTCATAGTGATCCTCTGCCACTTAATTAGTCCTGTGACATGGGGCAGTACCCTTCACCTCTTTGAGCCTTGACTTATTCTTTTGTAAAATAGGGGTGATAATAGCTCCGACCTCAGTTTTTTTGTGAGGACTGATTTAGTGAGCATATATGTACTATATATCAGAGACATGAAGTGCCTTATAAAGGGCAAGTGCTGGCAAACCTGGGACTCAAATGACCTTTTTTAAATAGACTGTGCTCCTACCACTATTCCAAATGGCCTCCCGCATAGGAGAGAGAAAGTGCCTGGCACACAGCAGAAATGCAATGAATGTCGCTTAAATGCTTAACTCTGTTGAATTGAATCAAATTCCACTTTGGCTGCACTTTCCCCTGGACTGTGGTTTGCCCCTCTCCAGTTCATCCTGACTTTGTCATCAGCCCACGTGAGGCACACACCCCTGGGGGCCCCACTTAATTCCTGCTGACCCTGAATGTGTCTTCCTAGCACTCCTGTAAACTGAGAGGAGCTCATAGGTAATAAGTCCTGAATCTGGGACAGCCCAAAGGTCTTTGTTTGCACTAACCCAGACAACAGCTGGAACTCTTGCTAAGGGAGATCTTGCCTGGTGGGGGAGGAGGAATGTGTGAGCCTTCCCATCCTCCCCCACGTAGAGGAGTCCAAGGTCCAAGGCTGCAGGTCTCCTGTCTTGAAAGCATTGCTCACCCTTTGGTTTCTGAGGAATTTGTGGTGGAAAACCACTTCTTCACTGCGAGCCTCCCCAAATATCTAGCGTTTACGACTAGATATCTGGGAAAAATACCATGGGATCTTCATCCACCAAACTCATAGTCCTCCTCCTGGAAACATTTTTTTCCCCCAAAGTTATTTGTTTTCCGTTTACCAAGCAGTTGATATGTGCCAAAGTGTTATACTGAACATATTGTGTACATTATTTAATTTAGGATTTCTCAACCTTGAGACTATACTAACTTTTGGACTGAATAATTTTCTGTTGTAAGGGACTGTCCTGTGCATTGTAGGATGTTTAGCAGCATCCCTGGCTGCTACCCATTAATGATAGTAGCACCCTGTTCAGTATCATTAGTCATCACAGAAATACATATTAAAAATCATGAGATAAAACCATTACATACCCATGAGAATGGCTAAAGTTAAAAACGCTGACAATACCAAATGTTGACAAGTATCCAAAGCCACTGGAACCCCTATATGTTGTTGGTGGGACTACAAAATGGTTTAACCGCTTTGGAAAAGAATTCCGAAATTTCTTATAAAATTAAATATATACTTATCTCATTTTCCAACACTCCTATGTTTTTACCCAAGAGAAATGAAAACCTATGCCCACACAAATAGCTTTATTCATAATAGCCAAAATTTCAAACAACTCAAATGTCCATCAACTGGTGAGTTGATGTAGCCACATAATAGTAAACTCAGTAATAACAAGGAGTGAACTACTGATACACACAACACAATGAATCTCAGAAGCATTATGCTAACTGAAAGAAGCCAGCCACAAAAGATTACACAATGGAAACTTCTATTTATATGAAATTCTAGAAAAGTCAAAACTTTAGTGATAAAGCAGATCAGTAGTTGCTAGGGAATGGGGTGAGGGGAAGGAACTGACAGTAAAGGAACCCAAGGAAATTTTTAGGGAGATTAAGATATTCCTATCATGATTGTGGTGATGGTGACAGGACTGTACACGTTGTTCAAAACTCAATGAACTGTACACTTAAAATGGATAGATTTTATTGTATGCAAATTATACCTCGATGAGGCTCACCTTAAAAATTTCGATGCCATGACAAACCTGTGAGAATGGCTAAAATGAAAAAGACCAACTATCTCAAGTGTTAAAGAGGATGTGGAGCAACTGGTACTCTTGAACATTGCTGGTGAGAGTATAAAATGGTACAACCACTTTAGAAAAGAATCTGGCAGCTTTTTGCAAAGTTATACATACATTTGTCATTCAATCTAGAAATTCCAATTCCAAGAAAAACACAAATATATGTTCTCAAAAACAGTTATAACTGACTATTCATAGCAGCTTAATTTCAATAGTCCCAAATCGGAAACAAGCCAAATGTTAACCGGTGAACAGAGGAACAACTCGTGATATATTCATACAATGAAATAGCACTCAACTATAAAAAGGAAAGACCTACTGATATAGGAAACTTATGAGTAAACTTTAAAAATATGCTGAGCAAAAGAAACCATACACGGATAGTACATACTTTATAATTCCATTTATATGAAATTATAAACAGACAAAACTAATCTACTTGAATGCAAAACTAAAAGGAGTGGCAAAATAGATCCATTGAAGATGTTTAAGCAGGAGAATTACAGACACCAGACTGTGTTTGAGGAGATGACTTAAGACTTGTTTGATACGATTAAAACAATGAGAATATGAGTTGGTTTTCTTTCTCATATAATTTGTTGATTTTTCATATTTTAAAAAGTGTTAAAAATATATTTTAAAAAAAAGTTGCCTTAATTTAGACCAATAACACCATCTAGGTATTGTTTCAGCATTAACCACCTTAAATTTAGAGAAAACATTTCTCCTGCTTATTTACTTATTCTTTGTTTGATATAATGATTATCTTCCTATTCAACAAGAGATCACAAAACAGAACTTTATCATTTTCCCTCATTTCTTCCTTGACATCTCTTTGAAATTTCAGAATTATTCTTAATTTGTATATCATGAAATTAAAAGACAAAATTGAAAAAATTGGATAATGACTATTGATCCTTAATTCTTTCTTTTCAAGTGTGTTTTCTTTAGAAATATTTAAATTAAATAAAAATATTGCCTTATATATGTCATCATTTCTCAAGAAGCAATCGGTTATTCATGTACCTCTTGTAGCTTTGCAGGTATAGTTTTTATCAATGGTCAAACTCTCTTCACTAAATGGACAAATTTCTATTATTATTCTTTTCTTCAATTAGTCGTTGTCTATCTATCTGATGACTGCTGTATTCATTGGCAAATGCCCTAAACTGAAAATATCGTCTGAAGCCTGGTGATGTAATATGTTTTGTTGCATTGGTTTTTGTTCCAATTTTTGAATGCAAAGCTTTGCGATTTGCTAATAAAGAAATGAGTAATTAACAATAACAAACTAACCTGTAGTGATAGGAAGCAAAGAGAAGTTGACTGGGGGACACGGAAAGGAGATTGGGGGGTTCACTGCAAAGAGCCATAAGGGTACGTAGTCTGGGTGGTGGTTGTGTAGGTGTGTACTTCTGTCAAAACTCATAGAACTGTCTACATTTAAAATGTGTGTGTTTTATTATATGCAAATTATATTTCAATACGATTGATTTGAAAGGAAAAATAAATCAGGGTAGAGAAGTGCACGTTAGAGAAGAATATCAACCTCAGGGAGAATTAAGTAAAACTCTGACAGGCAGGAGGGTCCTGCTTTGGCTGGTTTGTGACTTTGGCTCTGAGCTTTGTTTCCCCTAAATCTTACCTCTCTTTAAGTCCTCGCCAAAGTGCCACAGCATCTAAGAAACTTCCCTGGCTTCCAAGCTCACAGCTATTTATCTTTGAAGTCAATGTTAATTCTGCATATCAATATTAAAAAATCTCCCATAAACAAGTATAGTGCTTTCAGTTTATTAAGTGCTTTCATCTCACCATCTCAGCTGATTCTCACCTTAACCACCAGTCAGGGCAAGGATTATTCTTCCCATTTTAGAGATGGGAAAACTAAGGTTTCTGAAGGGAAGTAACTTACCTAAATCTTATAGCCACACAAGTTGGAACAGAGCCTGGACTAGTACCTGGGCCTCCCATGTTCCTTCCCCTGGACTGCAATAGAGGAGTGGGTGGAAATAGCACTGACCAAAGAATCTAGAACTCCTGCTAATTTGCTTGGGACATTCCTGGGCAATACTAATATTGCTAGACTTTAGCTGCCACAACTGTAAAATGGGTAAGTCTCTGCCTTGCCTGTGTCCCATGGTTGTGGTTAGAATTGCCTAGAATCGTCCCTGGTTGACAAATCAGTGATCAATTAATATTTAATGCAATTAACAAACATTTATTGAGCACTTACTGTAGCACTACAGTAGACATTGGGGGTACAACAGTGAACAAGGAGACAGGCAAGAAACGATAAAGATTATGAAAGATGCTAAAGAGAAGAGAAATGGGAGGGAATGAAGCTAGGTTGAAAAACAGGGATCAGAACTCTGAAGAGATGATATTAAAGATGAGAACTGAAGGTTTAGAAGGAGCTAGCCCCACAGAAGTCTGGGAGAGGAGCATTCCAGGTTGTGGGAATTCTATGTTATCTTGAGTTTCACAACTCCCATTTCACAGATGTGGAAACAGGCTGTTAGTCTAAGAAAATGACATTGCCCAATCCCTATCTTCCGCCAAAGGGAGGAACTAAATTAACTAAACAGGCACCGTATAAGCATTTTCTCATTTGATCATGACAACAATAATTTTTCATGGTAATGTTCCCATTTTATAGATGAAGAAATTGAAGAAAGTTATCAAATGTCAGATAGATACTTGGTTCTGTTTATTTATACTCTGCCTCATTCCAGATGGACCTGCACTCAGATTTGAGCCTCATCTGTCTGGTTCCAAAGTCCAAGCTCTTTTCCCAACACCAGACTGATGTCGAGTGTCTGAGAGCTGGCGATATAATCAGCTAGGGAGAGGCAGCCAGAGCAGAGGCCGAGTCTAAAATGTGGGGAAGCTGTTATTTCTGGAACACTGCCACCCAAACCCAGCACTAGACCAGGCATCCTGGTGGGTACAACCATATATTCCACACCTATTTTATTTAGTCAATTCCTACTACATGTCAGGTCCTGTTGTAGGCTCTGGAGACAAAGCAGTGAACATGCTAAACAAAGACCTTTGTCTTCATGGGGCTTGCAATTGAATGGAGAGATGAGTAAGCCACACAAATGATTATAATGTTAACCAAAAAATTGCCTTGGTAAAACAGAAACGCTTATAATTTTAGGTCAAAGGAGGACGATATATGCTCAGGGTGGGGATGGGGAGCTAGATGGACCTTTTTGGATGAGAGAACTTTTGAGTCCGGCTTCCATTATACCCATCTGTCAAATGGAGATAATAGGCTCTACTATACAGGGCTGTTGTGAGGATTAGAAGTCATGAGGTCTTGCCTGTGAAGTACCTGTGGAGTACCTGGCAATAGGAAGTCCTATTACCTTCTCTATTCCTTCTAATAAATATTATTTATTGTTTTAGTCAGTTTGGGCTGCTTTAGCAAAAATACCTTAGACCGAGTGGCTTAAACAATACAAATTTGTTTCTCACTGTTTCGAGTCTGGGAAGTCCAAGATTAAGGTACCAGCCAATTCTATTTCTGATGAGCGCCCTTGTCTTGGTTATGCCCTCACGTGGTGGGGTGGCGGGGGTAGGGCGTGAGGGGAGAGAAAGAGTGTATACTCTCTTCTGTCTCTTCTTGAAAGGACATGAATCGCATCATGAGAGCTCTACAATCATGACCTAATCACCTCCCAAAGGCCCCATCTCCAAATATCACCACACTGGGAATTAGGGTTTCAACATATGAACTTGGTGGGGACACGAATATTCAGTCCATAGCATCTATTTTGCAATAAACGAAAAATATTTGAAGACTTCTCACTGCCCCTGGGATAAAGTCCAAAATTCTTAACATGCCCTGCAAAGCTGTGCCTGATTTGCCCTGGCTTCCTTCTTCGACTCTCCCTTCCTCATATTCTGTCTGTTCCCTCTGTCTCTACTAGGCTGCCTTCTCCTTCCTGCTTCAAATATTCTCCCATGCTGTTTCTTCTACCACCAATGCTTGTTCCACACTCCTTTCTCCCCTCCCATCCTTGATCAATCCTTTTTTCTCTTTCAAGTCTGGGGTATTTCTCTAGGAACTCTGACACTGAGTGTTGGGGTTCACCTACTGAATGCTCATAGCTCCTTGAACTTTTTGTTCCCCCAGGATTCATCACAAGTATTTGTGTGATGTTCGTCTCTTCCATTGGACTTTGAGACCCATGAGGGTCAAGACTGTCTGTCTCATTCACTGCTGTATTGCGAGCATCTAGCAGTGTCTGGGACAAAGCAAACACTCGAGAATGTCGGCATAAATAAAGAAAAGGGATTCTTCCTTGAAATGTGAGTTTAGATACTCAGGATTGGGACAGAAGCTTAAGGCTTCCTCCAACAGAAGCCAACGGTTAGGTCAGAGGCGATGCAGGCATGAGGGGGAAAAATTTCTGCAGCTATAACCAATTGAGACATGGTTTTCTTCAGGACCAGAGGCATCACACAGAGGCTGACTTGAGAGAAGATGGAGCACTCAGACAGTGTACTTGACCTTATCCCCAAAGAGGGGAAGTGACTTGTCCAAGGTCTCCCGCCATGGGGGTGGGGCTGGGAGTGAAAATCCATTCTGGCCCTTTCAGCATTGCAGCTGTTGCCTTCAACCTCAGGAAGAGAAAGTCACGACAAGAAGTTGTAAGACTCTGACACAGGGTAGTGACAAACTGTGAAGAGGCTCTGAAGGTTCAGACTTGTGAGACCTCAAGCAAGTTATTTCCCCTCTCTGGTCTTTATTTTTACCATCTGTAATAAGAGAGCATCAGGGTTAAGTTATATTGGTCAACAGACTCTGAGATGGAAATTTGCATACAGGAGGTCTATTGGGGCTCAATATCATAGGACAGTGGGAAGTAGGACTGGGCAGAAGAAATTGGGCCACAATGCTGGCCTCGGCTGATCCTGAAGGGAGCACTAGAGCTGGGAAAATCCTTTAGAGTTGTTTCAAATGGAGGCAAAGGGCCCGGGCCTTTGTATACTCCTGTCCCATCTACCAGTCATCAGAGGCAGACTACCTGGAGCAGGCATAAACATGAGCTAGGTAGCTGCCTTCAACCCAGCAAGAGCCTCAGCTGAGATCTTTCCCAGCCGAGTGAGGGTGTGGGAAGGAATGAGAACCACAGTCTGGCTTGTACACCACAGATTCCATTACAGAGGAATGTAGATGAGCAGTTCTCTAACTGTTCCATGTAGCCCTCAAGTTCCAAGAAGGTACTTCAGTAATTGGGAAACTGCTCTTCTTGTGTGTATTTTAATTTCTGCAAAAATCCAACGTATTTCCTTGGAAGAAAAAGCTCTGCTGCTAGGTTGTAAATACTCTCGCCGCATCTTTTATTTCTTCTTTGAGGTGCTGATCACAGTTACAATTTAAACAATCGGTTGTGTAATGATCTAATGTCTGTCTCCTCCACTAGACAACAAATGCCAAGAGGGCAGCAACCATGCCTGTTTTGTTCACTGTTCTGTGTCCAGGGCATTTACATATTAGGTGCATATCTGTTGAACGAAAGCATGGCCTTGGCATCAGAACACCAGGAAGGCTGTTAAAGATGCAAATTTCTGAGCTCTACCTCCAACCACTGGTCTTCTAGGACAGTGGTCTCTAACCATTTTGGCACCAGGGACCAGTGCTCCAGTGAGAATCTAATGCCTAATGATCTGAGGTGGAGCTGAGACGGTGATGCTAGATTCTAAGGTACATAAAGTTTGTGAACCATGTCTTCATTCCACTCGTCCTAGGGCTCTGGTGTTTTAATCATACTGGAGACTCATCCGGCTTGTTTTTACCTACTCTCAGCAGTCCTCAATCCAAGCATGGCTTCAAAAGCCAAACTAAGGATCTGGCCACTAGCAACCTTCTGCAAACTCCAGTGTGGGTAGATGTGCCCAGGTCCTGGATTGCAGGCTGTGTAAGTCTAAAACAGATTCAATCTGGAGCCGAGTTTCAATTCTATGTGCAAATATACTTTGCATGATAAAGTAAAAAATGTGGACTGAGCATAGGGAGGTTGAGAACAAAACGTGTTCTGAAATCTGACCGACAATGGTTCAAATCCTAAGTTGCTTGATCTTAGGCAGCTATCAGAATACTGAATGGCTCACTAGTGCTACATGCTAGGTACCTTTGCATTCATTATTTAATGCATGCAACACTCCTCTGATCCTAGGTATTAATTCCATTGCATAGATAAGGAAATTGAGAAGGGAGAATTGAAGTAACTTGTTTATGGTCAGACATTAAATGTCAAAGCTGGAATTTGAACCCAGGTTGGTCTGTTGGTGTTCTCTAGACTCACTTGAGGTTTTTCTATATCTATAAAATGAGAACACCACTCCTTTCTCACAGGGTTGTGGTGAAGGTTGAGAGATTAAATTTGAAAATATCTGGCAATAGTCACTCAATGCTACCTTGGTAAAAAAATGAAAATGCTTTGCCTATTCCTATGGGAGAAGAAACTCGAGGAAGAGTGATAAGTGACTGAGTCAGGACCAGAATCTAAGTTTTGCACTCCAAGTCTGATTTACTTTCTCTCACACACTCTCAAGTGACTCTAGAACAAATGTATTGTGAACAATGCAAAAATGAAGAGGGTAGAGGGAAGGGACAGAGTCAGGCAGGGGAGGCTTCCTGGAGGAGGTTGTTTTCATTTTATGAAGGCAGTGTTGAGAGCTAAGCAGGAAAGGGCTTAGCTCCTAGTCATGATATGGTTTTCCTAAGCTTACTAGAGTTGCCGGTACTGAGTTCAGAGCTTGACCAAAGTCACACAGCTACTAAATGGCACTGGCACAACTTGGGGGTCACATCTAACTCCTATGCCTGGTTCTGTCTCCTTGGTACTGGAGAGGGAAGGGTGAGAAATCGGTAGGTATAATGTGGTAGGGCAGAGACAGAAGGGGGTCCCTCCAGAGGTTCTCAAACAGCCTCCTTCTGCCACAGGGAGAGCCCAGTAGTAGGTGAAACAGAGGCCTCAGGGTCAGGCAAGACCCTGGCTGGAATCCTGGCTCTAGCACTGATATGTGACCCCAGCAATGTCACTTTACCTCTGAATCTCAATACTCTTGCAGGATTGCTGCAGATTCAGAAAAATAGCCTCCACGTACCCAGTCCAGGGTCAGACTTGGTAAGAAAAACATGGCCATTGTTTTTCGATAGTGCCTAGACTGCCACAAATGGGCAAAAGGACTAGACACCCAAGGGACAGAAAGAGTTTCTTCAATGCCAACCACTCCCAATCCTGCAGTCGCTGGGCACAAATGGCCAGGTCAGGTCCATGATGCAATCACAGCTTCCTGCTTATGCTAAGAGGTGAACCATGACCCTTAGGAAATGGAAAAACAGCAGCCCATTAACAAGTACAAAACAAAACCTTAGTGAACTTTTATTTCTCATCATACGGAACTGGTAGCAAAGCCAAAGACTTCTGTACTTGAACACTGAATACCCCTCCCACCCACGGGACATTTACAGAGTCATCTTGTCCCCTCTTGAATCCGAACCCCAAGGCTAGGGCCTTTTCTTTCCTGCCCAGCTTCATTGCAGGGAGGGCCTTGAGGCCTAAGGTGCCAGTAGCTTCCCCATGCCTGCATGGGTATGAAATGTGGCACACTGATCAAGCCCCTCTTCTGCCCCACCCCCAGAGAGGAGTCAAAAGCAAGCAGCATCTTGGCCCCTGCCTTTCTTCAGTCACTTCCAAATGGGTCAGAGAGGAGGTGCACACTGTCAGAGGGGTGGGGGAAGTCATAATTCACAGCTTGTTTGCTACAGAAAGTGCCTGAGATCAGTCCTCGGCTGCTTCTGCCTCCAAGCAATCCACCTAAAATCGAGGAGAGGGGACAAAAACTGCATGGTCCTTGAAAGATGACCAGGAGACACTGACTGCAAGACTGCGGGTCCCCAGAGGCCTTTGAGATCCTGTAAGATTTGCAGTTTGCGGCTGGCAGGTTGGTCTGAGAAACCCAAGGTGATGAGACTCAGACATTGTGGAAACTTAGCCCCACCCCTCAGTCTGCAACTACGGAAACAGAGGTCAAAGAGGTTTGGCAAAGTAGCCATGATCCCCTGGCCAGTGGCAGGGCCCAAATAAGAACCCTGGGGTCTCCTGCCTCTGCCACTGGGCCACATGCCACTTTATAAAGGCTCAACTTTTTGGCAAACATCTGCAGCAGAGCCAAAGGAGACAGGAGAGTAGTAGGGTGCCGGGCAGGAGCAGCTCTGGGAGAACGAATTGCTTGCTCCCTGTCCTTCTCCTCAGCACAGGCACTGACTGTAGCTCTAGACATAAGGTTCTGAAGAAGTCTGAACTTCACCCATGAAGGATCACGATACAGAGAATTTACAACCGAATACTCCCTACTCGTCAGAAGGCAAAGTGACCAACAGAAACCCAAATTCTCTAAGAGATAATCTACCTTTTTGATGTGCTCAGTTTCTCTCCTGGGGCCTCACACCACCAGGAGTGGGAGAAAAGGTAAAAGGGCAAACGAGGTCAAAGGAAGCGAAGTAGGATTGGGGTGATCAGGAAACAAGGGGCTTCTAGGCTGCCCGACAGAACAAGTTTTTGGGGAGCCAGGTGTGCAGAGACTGGCCGTGACCCTGACTTTCACATTGATGGGTGAATGGTAGGTGAGCAATAATGAAATCCGAATGAGGGAGGAGGAAAAGGAAGGCTGCTTGGAGTGTCAATCCCTGGAGGTATTTGCCCCTCTCCTTCAGGGGCCAGCCAGGGACCTTCCCAGTCTAGGAAGGCCTCGGTACTTGTGGTGCCTGGGGCTCTGCCTGCTGGCGCAGAAGTCCGAGCTCAGCCCATTTTCCTTCTTGTGCGCTCTGCCTCTGGGTTCAGGGGCAGGAAGAAGGGCATGGCCCTTGGTAATCTGCTAGTCCTCTTTTAGCGCCAGGGGCAAAGCTGAGATCCCAGAGATCCTGTCCGTTCCAATGAGAAAAAGGAGGGTGTGGCTCGGGGGCTGCATGTCACACAAAGCCCACCCCCAGAGTGTGGTGGGTGGGCATGGGACAGAAAGGGATCGGGGTCTGTCTCCAGACAGAGAGGTCCTTGTAGGGAGGAGGATGCCTCCCTGGTCAGCTGCTCTAGGCCCAGGTCCTACACAGGAATCAGGTCATGTAGCGGGTGATGGCACGGAGGGCGTAGAGCAGGGCAGCTTGCATGCGGGCCTCCAGGAGCAGCAAGTTCACGTGGACCTGGAGCACAAATTAGGGCTCGTTGGCAACTGATGTCAGTCTTGGCCAACCCCATCCCTCCTAGACTGTCACTTTTCCTCATCGCTCACCTCATCCTTTCCTTCCCTATACACATGCTCTAACTTTTCCTAAGGCTCTGAGCAGTTGAGTGCAGTGGACGCTGAAGAATTTTAAGCACATTCATTTCTATCATGAATAATCCATCCCCCAAAGCTAAAAACAAGAGCTACCATCGAGCACATTCATTTTCTCACTTCATGCTACCAGCAACCTTGAAACGCAGGCAATATTTATTTCCACTGCAAAGATAAAATGCTCAGGGAGGCAAAGTGACTTGCCCCAAGTCACACTGCTACTGAGTGACAGTGTTATGATTTGAACTCAGGTTCTCCTGGCTGCCACTAATGACCCTGTGAAGCACATTCCCATTTTACAGGTGAATAAATGAAATCTTAAAATCACAGTGGAGTAGGGCTTAGACCTAGGACAATATCCCCAGGTGTCCTGCCTGGCAGTACAGACTCAGTCTAGGGTACTTCATTGGGTCCTGACCCCTTGGCTGCCTCTACTGGCCAGGCTTGTCTAGTTTCACCCTGTCCCTCTCCCAATGGCCGTACCTTCTCTGAGTGGCGGAAGTGCCTCCAGAAGAGGCTGTACATTCTTCGGGTGGTCTTCTCTGGGTAGCAGGCCACCGTCTTGATATAGACCTTGAGGTTCCGCTCTAGGAGCTGGTTCACCTCCCCATAGTCATAGTCATCGTATCTGGAATGGAAAGGCCCCAATAGCACCACTCACCCTCAGCTCCCAGAAGTAGCTCCTCTTCCCTAGCCCCACCCTACAGAAGGAGGAACAGAAAGTGGCAAAAGGCAGAAGGTAGGAAGCAACTAGAAGTCTGGTTCCTCTTAGAAAAACTGCTGCTGTCATAAATCACAGGCCACTGGGGACTACTCTAAGGAATGCATAGAAAATGAGCATGCTTTATTGAGTAGCGGCTATGCACCATGTGAACATGTACTCATGAAATCTTCAGAACTACTGTATATCGCTGTATATAAAACTATTGTACATACTATCATATACATCTTAAAGATGAAACTGACATTCAGAGACGTGAAGTCACTTGCCCTAGGTCACACAGCTGGGAATGAGATTCAAACCCAGCTCTGCCAGGCTCGGAGGTCATGTTCACTACTTTACATGGAATATGGAGCAGTAGGTCAGTGCAAATATTTACAGTGCAAATATGGAGAAGGAAGAGGGAAAGGGCAAAAAGGAGCTGCTACTCATTTTATAGATGGGCAAACTAAGGCCATTAACTTGTTTAAAGTCAAACAAAGTTGGTGACCAATGTAGAAGCTACTCTGTGATTCCCCAGTCCAGTGAGCCAGTGAGTCATCATGGATCAGGGTGGATGGGGAAGACTGGTTGAAAACTAGAGGACAGTTTCAGTTAGCAAAGATATAGGATGAAGAATCATGTTGAAGAGTGGAAGAGCCTGGATCTGAGAGCTGGGCAGGAACTGGCCTGTGCCACACTCTTAAGATGCCCCTCCGTCGTTAGCCTCCCCTGGGTTAGAAATCTGCCAATGATCAGCAAGATGGCAGCCAATTAAGCATAGCTCAACCCACCCAGTGAAATATGATTTACAGCTAGTCATACACAGAAATACACATTTATATCTTTAAAAAATCTTGGGGATTTTTTTTAATGCTTGTAATAAACTGTTAAATAAGAAAAAAAATCATGTGTTCACTAAAATGTGCTTACATTTGATTAAATGAAAAATAAGTGAAATGAGGCAAGGAAATCTTGTTTTTGTAAAATTATATATGTTTTGGTTATTTGTGAATGAAAAGAAGACAGGTGGGAAACACCTGACAATAATAAGAGCTAGAAGGATTATGGATAATTTTTATTTACTTTTTTTTGTTATTTGTTTTCTAAATTTACTAAAAATCAAGCTGTTCCTCTTTACAGACATCAAACATATATATATGGTTTTTAAATAAAATAATCATTATAATTTCAACTATACAAAAGCAACTAGATAAAGAAAAAAGCAATGGAGAAAAATGTCGTAGGATGTGGATATGGTTGTAGAGCAGAATTTTGGGAAGTTGTTTTTTCCTTAATTCTTTAAATTTCTCACAATGTTATCAAAGTAAGACTCTTTTGAAATAAAAAAAAATAATCGTTCTGCGTATATCCTTGAAAAGCAATTTCACAATGATGGTTTATCCACGAGGATTTAGGTATAAGAGTTGTAATAGTGAAAAACTGCAAACTACCTAAATTTATTTAATACTAGAGAAATGGTAGAATAATTACACTACATCCAAAACAGAAAACTATGCAGTGGATTCAGTGGTTAAAAAAGCATAAAAGATCTATTTATACTGACAAGAGAGGCAGTAGAATATTAGAGGAAAAAAAAGCAACTTGCAGAATATACTTAGTATGATTTCAACAATTTATAAAAACCTACTCAAAAAAAAACAAACCAGAAAATACTTAGTAACAAGATGAAAATATAATTCATCACATACTCTACTGAGAAACCCATTATTAAATAATAATTTAGTGTACAGCCTTCCACACATTTTCCATGTATGTACACATTTTTAGTTAAAAAAAAAAAAAGGAAAAAGAAAATTCTGGACCAGCTTTCTTTTCTTTCAATACATTTTGAACATTTCCCATGGCAATATAAATAAAACATTATTGTAATTTTTAATAGCTGCATAATATTTCACTGAATGGATAGAATGGATACATCATTATCTAAAGTCCCCTACTGATGGGCATTTATGTTGTCCTTATTTATTATGAGAGAAGAACTGCTACTTGGAATGGAAATGCAAGCATTAATAATTCTCTAACTATATATTTACATATATATATTTATCTCTAGGGGGCGAGATTAAAGAGTTTCATTTACGAGGTTCAAAGAGTGATCACATATATTTTATAAACAGCAAAGAAATAAATTTGCTTCAAAAAACAGTATAGGCAGGAAGAAAGGAAAAAAAAAAAAAAGAGGAAAAGGAAACAACTGTGAGCTCAGAGTGAGGACTCGCAGTGCATACACACCCTGGATGAGGGGACATGTGCTCACCTGATGCCAAAGACGCAGTGGATGTAGTTCCAGATGGCCCTGCGGAGCACGGAAGTGTCCACTCCGCTGTGCATGGCAATGGTGTTGTAGGTGAGGCTATAGGCCGTCTGGAACTTCTCGTCCAGTAGCTGTCCACCCTCGGGGTAGAGCCGCTGAATCAGTGAGTAGCCATGGTCTTCCCAGGTATAATCCTGAGAAACATGGGACGCGGTCAGAGAGTGGACTCTTTGGGGCCCAAGCCTGGCCAGAGAGATGACATCCTCTGGAGCACACCTTGGCTCTCCATAATGCCCTTCCACCACCCACCCATCGAACCCACAGCTTGGTCTGGGCCTGAGAAGCTGAGGGGGATGTGCTTTGGTGGTGATCTTCTTCCTGTGATCAGCATCCCCTAGCCTAGGGCACATATGGGGCCCTTCATGATCCAGGGTCTCCCATTTCCCTCTAGAGGGAGAGAATATGCCCACTTCTAACCATTCAAATCATCGACCCCTTGACTGTAAATCTGGAGCAATGCCAAGACTAGCGGGGAGAGCCTACCTGAGCACGGAAGGTGGGGGGTGCCTGAGTCCCTCGTCGGGTGAAGTCCACATATCCGAAAGTGGGGTCTTCTACAAAGCACAACATGTCCGGATGTGGTGAGGGCTCCAGGATGTCAGCTGAGGATGTCAGAAAGAGGTCGTAATGAGGCCAAGGCACGGAGCCCTGATTAACCATTAATAGGGGGCTGGGCGATGCAGAGTGGAGGGTCAGAGAAAGCCCCTCAATACAGTGAGTGGAATGAGGACTCCAGCCTGAGCCAGGTCCGGGGGAAGAGGTAAATCAGGCCCATGGACCTGGTAATAACAACAGCAATCCTAACAGTAGCAGTTCTTTAGAGCGCTTACCCTAGGCCAGGCTCTGTGCTAAAAGCTTTGCTTCTCTCGTTCCATTTACCCTACATATCAATTCTTCATGTGGGAGGAGACTGAGGCCTTGAGGCAGGAAGTGACTTATCAGTGGTCACAAAGCCAAAGAGGCTAACAAGCCAGATTCAAACCCAGATCTGACCCCAAAAATACAAGAGATACAGTACATGAAGATGTCTTCTCCTCAGCAGAGATGGCATAAGAAGGAGGCAGCCCCTGGAACCTGGACACCTATAATCACGTACCTGAGGGGGTTACCAGTAGGCTCTCCGATTTCTCCAGCTCAAAGCGGCTTTCCATCTCCTCTTGGGATGCTCCCTCGTCCCGCAACAGGCTCTCCTGCAGCTGCCTCATGCGTTCCATCAAAGCCTCCACGTCTTGGGCAGCCTCAAAGCCCTGGACAGGGGACCCATTGATGACCAACTTCTCCTCCTCCTTCGGCTGCCCCCTCCCCTGGGAAACTCCACGGATCTTTCCCACATGCCAAGCCTTCCTGAATGGGCAGCTCGCATGGTCCGTGCTTCCCCAACTGAAGTTTATGAAGCTACAGAATAGACATGTCTTCTCTGAGATCAACTTTCCTCAGAGGTAAGGGATTTTAAAGTATCTGTATTTTTTATATTAAAACAAGGCCATTTATAAAATAAGAGGCAAATTTTGTGTTCTCAAAGTGCTAAAAACCAGGAGACTTTAAGCCTATGGGGCTATTTCATTTAACCCTCACAACCCACTATGAAGTAGGGTCTTTATTCTTATTTCACAGATGAGGAAATGAGCCTCGAAGTCAAGTAACTTTTCTAAGGCCTCTGAGTGTGAGACAGGGAAGCAGCGGCTTCCACCCAAGGATGAGGGGCCATGCCAGCTTCTTTCTCACAAAGACCAGGCCAGTGACTTACCCCAGAGTTGTTCAGTGAATCCCTGCTGGGGGGGCTGCTTTGCTCGCTGGGGGGTGAAGGTGCCTGGGGGGCAGGGCTGCCCTCTGGGTCCCCCTCAGGGAGGATGCCACAGCCAAACACGAAGGAGGCCAGTGAGTGACAGTGGGTGAGCAGGACTAGGGCCTGGATGAGCTCGGCAAGGGACCAGCTGTGTTCGCCCGTCTTCAGCAAGGCCTGGAGAGAAAAGATCAGTCTTGTTCAGTGCCTGCTCCTGGGCTGCCTGCCATGCCCCAGCTTGGTCCCTGTGCTCCCTCAGGGACCTGCCCTCTGCCCACTGCACCTGGATGTGCTCCTTGGTGATGAGCCACGGCCGATGTGCCAGCAACTTGTTGATCTCACTGAGCTTGCGCAGCTTCTCGGGGGCACGATGGAGTCCAAGCAGCCACTCAGTGTCACCGCCACTCTGCACAAACTCAGCCACGTGGGAACCCACCAGGTAGGAACACTGGTGGCGGGCAGCAGCCTGTGGAGGTGGTAGACAGAGTCTATGTCACCCTATTCTTTCTGTGCCTTGCTCAGGATGGATACCCCATGGAAGGTGACATCAAGGCCTCACTGCTGCTTTTAGGTTCTAAGCCTAGGTCTGCCACTAATTTGTTGTCCTACCTTGGGCAGGTCATCTACTTCTTTATGCCTCAGTTTCCCAATCTGTAAAGCAGGCACTGAAGATGCCTCTCTTCAAAACCTAAAGTTCTGTGGATGGTCAGATAAAGCTAGGGCTTTCTTCTGTTTCTCTTCCTTGGCTATGGTCAGTTCAGGAAGTCCCCAGCAAAGAGATCTGTGGGCTGAACCCTCCCATGTGGCCACTCCTGCAAGCTCACCATGATGGCAATGTAGTGGCGCCAGGAACTGGCCAGGGGCCCATCTGTATGCAGCAGCAGGTAGTGTAGGCGCCAGAATCTGCTAAGGTAGTCAGGGTGCAGGCCCATCACCACTGCCAGGTTGTCCACCCGCCCCGAGGACATCAGTGCGTCCAGCCCCAGGTGCTGCTCAAGGCTCTCAGCTCCCTCCTGAAGGACCTGCCAAAAAAAGGTGAGGAGAGGATGGGTTCCCTCTGGCCTCCCCACCAAAGAGACCAACGTATTCATTGCAGTGGGATTATAAACGCAAGAAACTGAAAACCACCCTCATGTCCAAAAAAAACAGAATAGGGGAGGAAAAGATATTTTACTAAGTGATTAAACGAACTTTAATTAGACACCTTATATAATAATAGCCAAATCTGATACAGCTCACTATGTGCCAAGCACTGTACAAGCACTTCTTTTCTGTTTTTATTTTTTTAAGCACTTTATATTTACTCATTTAATCCTCACAATTATGAAATTGGAATTCTATTTTCTCAATTTTTGGACAGGAAAAGTCAGGCACAGATATTAGAGTGTAGTTTCTCCTGCCTTTATGAAGCTTCTATTCTAACAGTGCAAATCCATACAGACTTGGAAGGTGGGTGCAAAACAGTTCACGTTTTCTGAGTGCTTTCTCTACGCCAGGGCTGAGTCTGGAGCTTGCCCTGCATTATCTCATTGAATTTTCCCAGTTATCTTGTGAGGTGAATACTATTTTTCCCCCATCGACAGATGAGGAAATCAAGGCCCAGAGAGGTTTCACTCCTTGCTCAAGGTTACAGATTCAGTAAATGACACAAGCAGGATTCAAATCCAGATTAACCTCAAAACCTATTTCTTTCTTTTATTATAAAAGAGGAGTGATTATTTCTAAATGAAAAAATAAAATGTAAGAACAATACTTGATCTTAAAACTCTGGGCTACAGACATGAATAATCTGTGGGTGGTTGTTTGCTTTCCATTTACAAGGGGTGGAGGGAACTAGGGAGTTAGACATTTGTTAACAGCTCATTAACTACTTGGCTTACACATTTAGGACAGCAAAGAGGACCAGGAAACAAAACATTTGTCTTTGTTCCCTGAAGGCCAAAGAAAAAGAAGGAAACTTATTTCTTTATTTTTCTGCAGTGAGCTACGAAGGCATCCCACCACCACACCCACTCCACCCTGGAATGTGAGCTCCACCAAGGCAAAGATTTTGGTCTGTCTTGTTCTCTAGGCTACCCCAGAGCCTAGAACAGTGCCTGACACAGATTAATCATTAAATAGGTATCTGCTAAACAAAAATGAATGATCTGACTCAGAAGATGAAAGAGATCTCTGTTATAAACAAAACAAAACTTAACAATTCCACCCCCCCTAAAAAAATAAATAAAATATAAAAACATGTAAACTATGACCTTGGCTCTGTATGAAAAAAAGTCCAGAAAGCAGTGGCAAATGGTTAAGTACCACTGATTACATCTGTGGAGGGTGGGATTACAAGAGACTAGAGCTTTCTGAAACATTGGAAATTCTAAAATAATGAATATATATTGCTTTTGAAGTAGAAAAAAAAATTTAATATATGCACAGTCGGATGAGAAGATAAACACAGATAGTTCTATCTTCTTAAGTTAAAGCAGGCCTCCTTCTGGGAATCAAAAGTTTGTTCATTACCTAGCTGTTATCATCACTTTATCTCTTTGAGCCTGTTTCTTCCCAGCAAAATGGGGTTGTCATGCCTGCTTCACAGAGCTGTTTTGCAGATTAAGTGAGTCAGGACTACCTGAAGGGGTAGTTCCAAGCTGCTATTTCAAGAGGCAGGAAAAGATCCCCACCCACCCAATGTCCATGTCCTTTCTTCCCAGGACCAGCAGTTGCTAAACCCTTCCAAGCTTACCTCCTCCACTGGGATGAAGGCGCTGGGTCCCCGAGGGCCTCGCCGAACCCGGCTTTCACTCGGCTCCTAGAAGGAAACACGATCATGGTTAGTTGGAGGTAAAAAGGAAGACTAAAAGGATAGTTATCTCTCCAGTTTTCTCCTCCTCGAGGAGCCATGCTAAGCTTTTAAAACTCCCTTTCTCGTGCAGCCTGCAAGGAGGAGCCTGGTGGGAGTTATACACCTGTTTGGTAGGTGGAGAGAGGATAATAAGCAAGAGAGGGGCCTAGGGAAGGGAAATACACAGCCACCATGTTGCACAACTCCAGGAGGCCACCTTCTTGGCAGCTCTGGAGCATCTATACAAGGAACCTCCTCATGTACATCCTGAAGCTGTGTTTACCAAGTACCCTAGATTCCTATGATGCAGTCTCTCTCAAATTGTCATTTTTTTTTCATCCCTCCTGCCATCACCACCATCTCTGGTCTGGACTGCAACCCACAGGTTCACCTATGGTCTCCCCGCCCTCTCCTATCCATCCTCTACCAAATCAACAAAACAAATGAATAAATAAAACATCCCCCGTAGCTCCACCTCCAGGACTAGGAGCAGATTTAGTGAGTAAAAGACCCTTGTGGTTTCTGGAGAGCAAACTTTCAGTGGCCAGAATAAAAACCTTCTCAAATGCAAATCTGACTATCCGGCTTTAAAACCCTGCTTCTACCTCCCCATAGCCTTAGAGATAAAATTAGCAATTCAGGCCCATGGCCCTCCTGCCTGTCACTCCTTTTGCAGAGTTAACTCATAGTCTTTCAGGGCTTTGGAACCTTCTTTGGACCTTCATCTGTGACTCCACAATTCCCGGGGCTTTTGCTTCTGAAAACACTGTTTTCTAATGGTCTGATTTAGGTGTCCCTACCACCAGATCACATTTCGTGGTGAGCAGGGCCAGTTCATTCACACTCGCCTAGCCTGTGAATGAAGAATGAAGAGAAAGCAGAGGCATCAAGGGAGCCAGGGCAGGGCGCACAAGGCAGCCAGGAGCAGTTATTCTGATGTGTACGTATTGGAGCCTCTTTGGAAACCACCAGTTATGCACTCACCAAATCTGCTCCCATTCCTAGAGGTGAAGTTCAGGGAAGATGTTTTATTTATTCATTTGTTTTGATAACTATGTTTGGGGGGCTCTCAGCACTGGCCTTGGAAAGAGTTTACCCAAAGCGGAATTATGCCCCCAATGGACAGAGATAGTGCCCCCCTAATTCTTCTCAACTTCTTAAAATCCAGACTTAGTACCAATGAACCCAGGTGTCCAGGAATTAAAAATTATAATTGAACCTCCCTTCTCAGATGGCCAGAAACCCCTAGGGGGAGGCAGAGCTCTCCAGCTCTGAAAGTCCACAAAGGAAAGAACAATGAAACCTGGAAGTCCTGGGTGTGAATAACAACTTTGCCACTAACTTGCTATGTGACTCTGAAAAAGTAACCTAGATTCTCTGCGCCTTAAACTTGGACCCACCCCGCCCCCCAAAAAAGGTAGTTGGGCTGATTGCTTAGGCCCCTTTCAGCCCACACTTTTGGGAGCTACCTGGCCAGGCTGGTCCAAGTCCAGCATAGAAACCACAAGCCCCAAGCACTCCCTGTCTCAGCTTCCCTCCTCCCTCACCAAAGAGAAAAAGCCTGCCGGCTCTGTGTGGGAGATAAGAATTGCTGACTCTACAAAGAGGGCCTCCCCCTCAGGGAACCTGTGGGCAGAGAGAAAACCACAGCCAGGTGGGGTAGGGAAGGGTAGGGTAGAACTGGGGTTTGGGGGTGGGGGGACAGTAAGGGCCCATCAGGGTGCTAGTAAGGTACAGAGAACAGCCTTGGGAGTCCCTTCTCCCTTAAAATCTGCCCCAGGTGCTGTCAAGGGAAGGAACTAATACCTGTGGATCTTTTAAGTGATAGGTCTGGATCTACCAACATTTTAGGTCCTGATAATGATGATGATAATACAGTACAGGTAAAAGATAGGAGCTCTTGACAACAATTGTTTGGGCTTAAATGACATCTCCACCACCATCTGCTACCTATGTGAGCCTCAGTTTCCTCACCAAATAATGGGGCTAATAGTACCTACTTTCATGGGGTAGTGATGAGGATTTAATGAGATAATGCCCCTACCTCAATACCACTATCACAGCAAGCACTTAATACAAGTCAGTTATTATTTATCTCATTATTTCAAACAATGGCTTCTCAGCCCAGGCAGTACTTTAGAATCCTTTGGAGAGGCTTTTTAAAAAATACCAATGCTAAGGTCCTACCTCCAGTAATTCTAATTTAATTGGGTAGAGCCCAGCATAATTTACAGCTGGGGTAGAGGGCCATTGTTTTGCCCCATTTATTGATCACTTTCTCAAGTATAAGGCACTTTGCTAAGGGCTTTTGGAAACAAAATTAATCTGTTCATTCAACAAATATTTTTGACAATTACACTGCAGACAGCAAGAGTACAGGAGTGGAAAGATAAAGTCTCAGTTTTCACAGAATTTACAATCTAGTGGAGAAAGACACAAATGATTTATAGGATTTCAAATCGTAGATTATATAAAGTAAATAGAGCAATGAGAGAGTATGTGATGGGGTGAGGGTATGTGCAATATTTTAGTCTGAGTAGACAGGGAAAGCCATTGAGGTGGTAACCTTTGAGTTGATTATCTAAATATCAAATATCTAAATGAGTTGATGAGAAGACAGCAGGGCCTATAAAGATCTAGGGGACCAGCATTCCAGCCAGAGGGAACAGAAAGTACAAAGCTCTGAAGGCAAAACCAAGTAGATTCTTTCTAATCCTGAGCTCCAAAACACTGAATGCTTCCCTGACCTTGACACTCAGAATTTCAGGGGAAGCAGACAAGAAAGAGTCTCACTGCCAGGAGATGAAGCCTCCGAAACAACCCTTCCCTATTCCCTGGGGTAAAATGTCAATAATAATAACAATGGTTGGTAATACCCCTGATTACCACTGGTTAAGCACTTATTTTACATACACTTTAAGGCAGGAACTACTACTACTAAGGTTCGTATTTCACAGATGAAGACTAAGGCTCAGAGAGATCAAGTCAATTCTGGTCACTCAGCCAGGAAGGAGGAAGCAGAGTTGGGATACAAACCAGGTTTCTGCAACTGCAGAAATTATTCCCATTCTCTGAACTTCTCCAGGGCTCAACAGTCCCAAAGCTTTGCATCTGGGGTTCCCCAGGAGTGAGAAGCTCCTTCCCCAGCCCACATCCCCAGGAAATCTACTCGCCCCAAATCACAGCACCTGTCACACTGTGTTGTTTCTTCTGTTGATGGTGCAGGCTGGATCTAGTTACCTGTTGTTACTCCAGTGTCTAGCACAGAGCAGTACACCAGGACTTCCTGCAATGATGGGATATTCTATATCTGCATGGCCCAATAAAGATGGTAGCTCCTAGCCATAATGGCTGAGCATTTGAAATGTGGCTAGTGAGACTAAAAACCTGAATTTTTAATTTTTAAAAAAGTTGTCAACATTAAAAGAGGAAAATTAAAAAAAAAAAAGAAAAATTATTAAAATGTAAATAGCCACATGTGGCTAAGGGCTACCATATTAGACAGTGCAGGTTCGGCACACCTGATAAAGGCAAGATCCCCACCTCTACTTTACAATTGAAGACAGGGAAACCAGAGAGGGCAAGTGATCTACCCAAAGTAACATAGTATGGGGAGGGAAGATCAATGATGGCTGTTCCTATAGTTCCAATTGAGAGGATCACATGGGGCAGCAGGAACAACAGCCTTCTGGGTGACCACTCAGCGAGGAGGGCTTCAAATAAGTTGTAAAGAGGATAATCACCTCAGAGATCAGTGCCTGGCTCCTAATTTAAGAGCTTACTAAATGTTAATTTTTGTATTAGCACAGGCATTTGTGCATAGGTTCCATCTAATCTTCATCAGTTTTGGGGTGGGAGGGGGTCTCTATTTTGTACTTAAGGAAAGATTAAGGTTCCAAAGGTTAAGTAACAGCTGACAAGTGGCTAACGTGAGATTTGAACTCAGCTCAGTTTGGCTTCCAAGGGTTCTGTCCACCAATCAAATCAGCCTCTTGGAGTAGCGCCAGTCTTTATCCTAGCTAGAGCCTGCAACTCCCAGGACTTAACTACAGATACCTGCCAGCTGGGAAGAAGCAGACTCTCCCAGGCCTCCACACTATGGGCAGCTGTGGTCTGCAGAACTCAGATCTGTTCCTTGGTTTACACCTGAGAGGAACACAGCCCAAACAGCCTCTGACCACCCTTGTGGGGAGGGAATGTGAGTGCTGTCACAAACTTGTATGCCCACCATGGGCTGGGCATTAGGCTAAGTGCTTTACACATCTGATCTGGCTCATTTCTCACAACCACCTGTAGGGAAATAGGTCTTATTATCCCTTCTTCAGAGAGGGCTCATTGAGGCTCTTTCTGAGTCCTGTTCCAGACAGGCACAGCTCAGGTTGGACTTCAAAGCCTGCACAGTTCACAAGGGTCAGCTAAGTCAACAGGGGCAAATAGTTACAAGCACTTATTAGGTGCTAAGAACAGTACTGGGGATGTGACCTACAGAGTGTTTCTAGTCTGGAAAGGGAGATGGACAAGAAACTCCTGATTATACAACTGTTACACTATAATTGTGATAAAAGCTCCTACAAGGGAGAGAAGGGAGATTGGAAAAGGGTATGCAGAGGGGACTTTTCTGGTGGGGGAGGAAAGTCTTCTCTGAGGAAGTGATATCTGAGGAAGTGATTCCAGAGCCTAACAGAACTCGGAAAACATACTACCTATACTAGAGTGAAGCGTCTGAAGGCTTTGACTCCTTGAAAGGATGTGTGGTGAAGTGATGGGAGTTGAGGAATTGTACATGTGGATCTTCCCTTGGGCTACCAGGCTTTGTAAGTCCAGCACCCTACTGTCTTCTAAGATTCCACTTAAAGCAGACATCTTCCCAAGGTCCTCTTTTCTTGAGAGAGAACATATAAAAAGGATTCTGATATCACCCACTTTCCCCTCTGTGGACATATGGGTTCCATATACACCTCAGAGCCTGCCCAGACCATTTCCCAGGCATTGTCCCGGAGAGGGATAGACAAACTCTCACCTCAGGCAGGAGGGACAAACTCAAGGGCACCCTTGCGAGACACTGGGGAAAAGAGAAATGTGTGATAGCCACATTCTAACAATAGCTAGCTAGTAACATTTTGACACAGTTACCAAGTTCTAGGCACTGTGCTTTGGCCTTTGCTTGTATTCTCAGTCAATTCTCCCCACAATCCCTCAGATACTATCGAATCTCCATGGGAAGAGGTTGTGGATCAGAGAAATGATCACTTGGCCAAGGTCACACAGCAAGCAAGTGGGAAGGCTAGATATGAACCTGGAGTTCTTCTGGCTCTAGGGCCCAGGTGCTCTTAAATAATATTACAGCAAGTCCTGAAATAACATCGTTTCAATGTTGTTTGTTTGCATCAATGAGCCTATGGTAAGACTGATCTCCTTATTCATCATTTCCCTTAAGGTCACAGAACATATCCACCACGTTTAGTGAGGAATTAATTGCATTTCCATTTTTTTTCACAAAGAAACAGACTCAAAGAGTAGAATGACTTGGTTAAAGTCATACAGCTGAGAAGTGTCAGGAACAGGTTTTGTTTCTCCATGTGGGGCTCCTAAACCATGGTGGAGAAAGGTAAACAAGCTAAGAGGAAACCAAGGACACGAACCACCCACCTCTGTCTGAGTAGGACCCCCAGAAACCATGCTGCTTAGAGAAGCCCAGCAATTGTCCCAGGGTCACAGTTTAGGACTAGCACTTGCCTGACTCTCAACTCCAGTAATCACTTGCGCCCCTCTCCAGGCCTGGAAACGAAAGGAACGAACAAAACTCCCTGTAGTGCCAAGCACATTCAGAAATCCTGGAGACACCCAAGCCAAAGAATGAGCTACTCTGTGGGGTTAGCGAAGGAAGCTTCTCCATAGCCCGTCCTGGACCTCCATTTTTTCAGCCTGTAAAATGGGCCTATAGCATAATTCATAATTTTCTAGTTTAGTCCTGAGATCTCAGAGAAAAGGCAAAACCTGAGCCTGGCATATAGTAGGTGCTTAATAAACGATAAGATATCCATTATCGTGGGTGGGGTGATGGGGGGGCGAATTGTCAGATTAGGCCCAGCTTTATTCCTAGCCTCACTGTAAACGGAGTCCCTAAGAAACTCCTGGGACGTCAGACCACTTGGTAGGGCACAGCCTACTCCGCGCTTGGTTTGGGAGCCGCGGCCAGGGTTTTCTTCCTCTCCCCCAGCTTTGGCCGCCGAGTATCCGGCAGTCAGCCAAGGACCGGGAGCGCTCGCAACTCCCCTTCCAAATCTGGGGTGCAGGTGGGGGCGGGGTACGGGGTCCACCTTCGCTGGCCAGTCCCAGGTGCCCCATTCCCGGCGCTGGGGGATTGGAGCCCGGGACGTATCCTTCCTAGAGTCATCTGCTCGCCAGCCCCAGCCCAGAGGAAGGGGGCGGGGAGGAGGAGTGGTCCGGCAGCAGCGGCCGGGATTTGCCTGGACTTGAAGACTCTCTCTACCAGAGCCCAAACCCAAGGAAACCTCGAGAAGGCTCTCCTCTCATTGGCCAGGAGTCCGAGGGAGCCCTGGAGGTCTCCACAGCCCCGGGGAGAGGGGGAGGGGTCGGAGAGGGCCGAGTCTGCCAGTTGATGCAACCCCACTGCTGGCTTACGCGCTCCGCTCCCCTTCTCCGAGCCCCTGCGGTGCACTGACTGAGCTCAGACCAGCCCGAAGCTCGGACGTGGCTCGGGGTTCAAGGTAAAAGTGGCGTAGCTCGGCCGCTGCTTACCTCTTCGGCCTGGGGGCCGCCGCCGCCGCCGCCCCGGGCGAACGGCAGGTAGCCCTTAAGCTCCGCGCGGCACTCGGAGTCCGCAACGATCATGGTGTGCACCAGGACCCGGCCGCCGCTCGCCGACGACCCGTGCACCGGAGGGGGTTGTGGACGGACGCACGCAGGAAGCCGGGACTGGGGGCCGCTGGGGAGGTTCTTGAGCCCCGGGGTGTCTCCCGGGGTTCCAGAAGGCTCAGAAAGCCCAGAATCCAGGAACGGCCGCTGTCTCTCTGGACTCTCCTCTCGTCTGGCTTCTGGAGCGGTGAATGGCCTCGGGAGACTGGGATTACCCGCGGTGCAAGGGTTTTCTCGGCCCAGAGTGCCTCGGAAGTCCGCAGTGGCCAGGGCTGCTCGCGGACTCAGCGCTTCTCAGCATCCCCGCCGCGGAACTGCCAGCGCTCGCCGGGATCTGACACCAGCAGCGCCTCTCAGCCCGTTGCGGTCCCTGGGGGAGGGCGGGGACACAAAAGCCCAGGGCCGCGGCCAATCAGATGCCTGTTTCCTGGGAAGGCGTGGCGACACCGCCCTCAGGAATCGAGAGCTCAGCCAATCGACAACAGGAAGCGCCCGGGAACTCTGGGAGCTGTAGTCAGCCCCGGACGAATGCTGCAAACTTTTGCAAGAGGGTTTAGTCAGATCGTTGGCAATACCAGAAGAGAGTGACAGCTCGGAGAATCATTACAGCTGCATGATGAAACGGGACTTCACTGGGCTGGGCCAGAGAGCCGTGTGTTAAGTCCCTCCAAGTACGTTCTTCAGCCTTATCAGTTCCTGGAGGGACTAGTTAGGGTTAAGAGAAGTGGTTTTAATTATAGAACTGAACGCCAGCCAGATCTGGGAACAGTCCTGTTCCCCTGGCCTCCGGGAGGGCTCCGCCTTAAAAGTGTATCAGACACAGGGAATCCACCTTATTTGTAGAGTCTCTGGAAAAGCCTTCATTCATTGGAATATTGTTGGCAACTTAAGTCTAACCTCAATCCCCTTCTGCTCCCTTGGGGCCTCCGGTCCTGTCTTACATCCCTGCCACCCCTTTCCAGAAACTTGTGCCTAGGCACTCTACTAGGTCTTTTCTCACCTATCTCTCTGGCCACTCCTTCCTTCTCTGACTCCTCTTTCTTCTCTCACCGCCTGAAATGTGGGCGTTCCCCTAGTTTCTGTTTTTATCCCTCATCTCTCCAGACATACTCTCCCTCCCTGATCTCATCCATTTCCTGGATGCAACTCTCCATTTGAAAGTAAGTCGCTTCCACCAGCCCCCAACACCTGGAAACTGAATTAATCTTCTGTCCCCTTCCCATAGATCCTCTTCCTTCGCAGTTTTTCTTCAGGGGTCCATTTTTTGTTTTGTTTTTCAATTCAAAAATCATTGTTAACTCTGGATAGAGAGTCCTGGCTGGACCTCCAAGGTCCCCTCCAGTTCCAAAGATGACTTTCTAACATAGTCTCCTGCCTACTTCTTAGGAGAAAGAATTAATCTCACCCTCTGCTGAGATCCCAGGCATTTGAGCTGAGTCTCCTTTGTAACACTTATCACATTCTACCTTGTATTGTAATTTTCTGTGTACATGTCTTATCTGACCCTTTTGATTATAAGCTCCTTGAGGGCAGGGTCTACATCTTGACATTTTTGTCTTCTGCCCTATGCCACCCAGCACAATGTTCTGCCAATAATATGTCCTTGGTGACTGAATCTTCTTTTAAATTGAACTCCCCTCTAAATTACCCTATGTCAGATTCAGCTTTCATTTTAAAAAGCTACTCTGTAATGTCAATGTTTAGATCAAAAAGATTTACTGATATCTTATGAGTTACAGAATAAAGGTCAAACTCCTAGAGTGACAGTCAATATCTGCCAAGATCTGCCTCAATTTACCTTTCCAGGCTTATCACCTGCCACATCTATGGTTCTTGTTTCGCCTTGGAGCCTTTCTTCCTGTAGTTTCCTCTTCAAATCTCTGCCCACTGAAATCCTACCCAGCATTCAATGCCTTCATTTATTTTTGTAGCCTGAATGAAGGCTTGAAATTGCCACTGCCTACTGAAAGCATTGCTTCTTTAGCTCAGCTGGAAGTCCTCTTTCCCACTCAACTCAACACATTGTTTCTGCTTCTTTATAGGGCTGATCTTCAAACTTGATGCAGCCTTGTGATCATGTCTACATATCTTCGCTCTAACAATGGAATACATGTTATTGACCACTTTTGCAAAGGAAGGAAACTTGAGCTTACACCAGGCTATGTCAGAGCTCCCTTAAATCATGTAGTGAGTCCTCAGTAAATATTTTTGAATGGATGAATATGAATTACTCTCCTATGTACAATAACCCTTTAGAATCTTCAAAGAAGCAGCTAAATCATTCCCAAGACTTTATACAGTTAGTGATTTCGTGAAAGGAAAATATTCGAAATTGCATGAGCTTTGTGACTCAGTCTCCAAGAAGGAAAGCTGGAAAGAGGCAGAGATATAATTTGCTGAACTCAAACAATAGTCCAGGATACATGTTATCTCGTGTAACTCTCACCACAACCTTTTGAGGTAGGCATTATGGCCCCATTTGACAGATGAGGAAACTGAGCCTCCAGAGGTTTGTTAGCCATGGTCAGATAGCTTAGTAATATGTTGAGTAAGGATTCAAACCCAGGCAGGTATGACTCCTAAGCAGAAACTCCACTGCACCACTGATGAGAGAAAGACTTGAATATGTAAGAAGCAGGCTGGCACAAAGAACTAATCCACAAAGCAGAATTCCAATATATGAATTGAGAGTGAGAAACACAATTGTCAAGTGGCCTATAATTGATGGGCTAGTACATTTCTCTTTATAGGAAGGCTTCTGTGAAAAGCCAAGTTATCTGAAGGTGGTTAGGGCAGCTGGAATCTGAGCAAAAGGAACAAATGAAAAGATCAATCACTGAACCGGCTGCACGCAGAGCAAACTTGCTGGTGAGAGCTCCAGTTTCTTCCTTCTCTTTCATTCAGCAAATATTTATTGACCATCTAGTATGTACCAGGCACTGTGCTGGGCTCTGGAAATCCAGCCAGTAAAGCTTCCAGACCGGTGGGGGCATAGCCCAGTGACACTGGCTGGGCTTATTCTTCCCTTCCCCCATGCCTAATATTTTTGGCTCAGTAAAAATCTCCACCTCCTGTTGCCATACTCTCTCGACTCTTGCATCAGCTATGCTGAAGCCAATGATTGGCCAATGCTTTTATTATTCCTCAACCACATTCCAGTCCTGAAGAAACGTCTAGATTGGATTTGAAATGCTTTCGGTTTCCTCAGCTTCGGAACCTCTCTCAGTTTTTAACTGTAATGGGATTCTTATCTGTTTTGAATTCATTCTTTCTGCATTAATTTTCTAATCCCAAATTGTGGGATCAGTTTGCTATAATGACCTTTTCTCTGGCCATACCTGGGGCTGTGATTTATCACCTAGTTGTAATTATCTGAGCTCTTCTTATTGTTCTCACCACAGTCTCCCTTCCTATCTCAGAATACAATTCCTGCCTTGGGAGAGCTTTCAGGTAAGAAGCCCTACTCCAAAAGGTTTTATAAAGCCAAAGCCGGCTCAACCTCTGTGGCTCATTCACACATTCATCCATTCAATCACTCATTAAGCAGGCATTGTGCTAGGTGCGGAGGAGGTCTTTCGGAGCTGGCAGGTGCTGAGCTCTGAAGCTACACAATTAAGATTGAAATTGTCTCCTGGAGTGCTGCTGCATCAGCGAGGCAGAACAACCACAGACTTTCAGAAACAGCTAACTATCTCTTAAGGGCACTGCCCAGGAGTCCTGAGTTTTAGCTATGTGACCCAAAGAGAACTTTTTTCAGTTCTTAGACTCTGTTTCCTCATCTATATAACAAAGGAATTGGAAATAAGCTCTAACCCTAGAGACGCTGTGGAGAGGACTGGTGTTGATAAAGGCATATAACTCGGTTTCATCGATTGTGTATACTGACGGCAGAAACCAGGTTTCAAAAAGCTCGCCTCTCTTAAAAAAAAATAAATTAAGTAGAAAAACTGATCAGCTGGGATAACTCTCTAAGAATTCCAGTTGGTTTTGTCCGCTGAGTGAGCCCTCAGCGCCCCCTGCAGGCAAGACCCTACTGTAGCCCAGAACGGACTGGCAAGGATGAAATGAGGGCCGCCTCAAAATGTTTTGAGTTTATAGGATTGTCAAGTCCCACGTCACTGCTTGAAGTCCTGAAAAGAGGCCAGGCAACAGCTAAGTAAAAATGGGTTGCTGAAGATTCTTCTGCTGCCATCAGGGACCAGACTTCCCAGAGACCTCCCAGCCTGATTGTGCTTCCCATTGCTTTCGCTTACCCCTGCATCTTGAGGTTCAGAGAAAATAAACCAATTGCCTAAGGTTCCCAGTAAGTTGGTCACAGAACGGAGACTAGAACCACTTGCACCGAAAGAGGTTTCCCCAGGAGCGCCATATATCCAGAAAAGAACAATTCTTTTTGTTCCAGTGTCCTCCTCTCCCTATTTCCCTCTTCCACTCCTAGAGGCCCTAGGCTGTCCTTGGAGTAACGCCCCTAGCTCTTGTCACCATCTTGCCCCCCCCTTCCTACCTTTAAGACTTCGGTATCCCTACACTTCTCCCACCAAAAAAAAAAAAAAAGTTGTACTTGAAATAATATATCAGAGTCGAAGGTTTCAGTTCTAACGTTTCCTAGCCGTGAACCTGTGCAAGTCACTTCACTTCTCTGAACCCGTTTCCTGCTGTGTAAAATGGGGCAATAAATGAGGACGAGAGCTAATGCATACGAATCCCTTAACAAGGCTTGATGCAGATTAAGTGTTTAACAAACTATAATTGTTATTATTTATATGGTTACTGTTTTTATTTTAAAGTATCTAGTGACAGTGTGTGTTCAAGAAAGATGGTTATCGCCATTTAATATTTAAAAGTCTGAAGCACGGAGCCTGACATTCAGCAGGAATTGAATACGTAAACTGTGGTTAGTATTTTTTCTTTTTTAACCCAAGGCCTCCTAGTACCTTTGCAGTTCTAATTTATCTCTTGAGCAAAAGCTGCACCACTTCTTTTCGCTCAGCAACAGGCTCCTCTTAGGTAAACACAGCGGCCAATGAACAGGAAGATGGGCGGGATTATCTGACAGCCAATAGCAGCCTGTAGCGGCGCGCAGGCCCGGCTCAGGCTGGTTTCCAGGTTGTTAGAAAAGCTAACCCCCAGGCTGTTTTCGGGGAGGGGAGTGCCTCCAAATTCTCCTGGATCTGCCTATCAACCAGGCTCTGATTGGTGTGCACCTTGGCGGCCCACGCGTCCCTCCTCCCGGCAGGGTCGGGACTTCCCCGTCTGCTTTTCATTTTTCTTTTTTTTCTTCTTTCCTTTTCTTTTTTTTAAATGAACTTTTGGTTATAGTTACCGCCCTCCTTTTCAAATTATGTGACATTATTGCAGAAAATTTAAAATATACAGAAAAATATAAAGGTAAAACATGTTCCCCCCCCCCTTTTTTAAAATGGTTTTCAGGCTTTCTAACTTAAGCTGGTATTACTTTTGTCCGTTGCACTATTGTTGTGAAAGCGTAAAACTGGAAGCGACCAAAATGCCCATCAAAGAAGACTGGTTAAAGTAACAAGCAGATTCGTCCACACAGTGAAACAAAACGTAGCAAAGAAACGGAAGGAGTTAGCTCTCTGTGCTCTACGAAGGTGCTCTACGTGAAATGAAGAGGTGTGCAGGATTTAATGTTAGGTTAAAACAAAAAACAAGTCGCACAATAATACATATGAAATGGTCTCAAAGTATTTTCGTACATGATTATATAGAGGCAACAAAAGTCTGGAAAGATGAGCAGTTTGCAACAAACTTATCTGGTTACCTATGGCATAAAGAGAGCTAGAGAGATTATATAACTCTATGCACTATTTTTTTCTATGCACTTCTTTAATATTTGTTTTTTTATGCCAAGATATATTATGTTGAAACTTTTAAAGAGTGAGAAAAACCCTTCAAAATCCTAATCCTACTAGCAAGAAAAAACCAGTGATAACATGTTGGTTTTTATTCTTTGCATATATTTATTTATCATGTAGTACACAATATATTACTATTATATATTTATTTTGTCTTTAACTTATGCTTATCTTTCTAGTATATAAATAATATATATTTGGTGTAGCCTGGTTTTTCCACTTACTACATTTCATGGTAATTATAATATTAAATATTCCTTAAACATAATATTTAATGGTTGCAAATGTTCATGTGTGATATAATTGGTTCATTAATCCCTATGGCTGAAAATTTAGGGTTTTCTTCCCAGTTTTTCATTATAATATGATATAAGATGTGATAAAACTCTTACATAAAAAATATTGCATTGTATCCCTGATTATTTCCTTTAGTTAAATTTCTAGACACAAATTCATGATTGAAGGCTATGAACAAATATATTTAAGACTCTCGATGATAATTGTAAAAACTTTTAAAAGTTTGTGAACATTATTGATGCCTGTCTTAGTCAGCTCTGGCTGCCATAACAATATGCCACAGACTGGGTAGCCTAAACAACAGAAATTTATTTTATCACAGTTGTAGAGGCTGGAAAATCTGAGATGAGTGTGCCAGCAGGGTCGAGTTCTGGTGAGAGCTCTCTTCTTCGTTTGTGGGCGGCTGCCTTCTTGCTGTGTTCTCACATGGCAGAAAACACGAGCAAGTTCTCTGGGGTCTTTTCTTATAAGGGCGCTAAGCCCATCAGGAGGTACCCACTCTCATGTCGTCATCTAAACCTAATTACCTCCCAAAGACTCCATCTCCAAATACCATCACATTAGGGGTTAGGGCTTCAATACCATCATATTGGGGTTTAGGGCTTCAATACACAAAATTTGGGATGAGGGACACAATTCAATCCACAGCAATGCTTAAGATGGGCCTGATGCTATGCTTAGGGTGGGGTACAGGGCTGAATAATATCCCAAATCTGGCTGCTGGGATCAGACAGGTGAGAAAGATAGATGCAAATATAAGTTGCTCAGATAAGCAAAGACTCCTAAAAATAATCTGACCAAGTCACTACTGGACATAAAACTCTTCAATGGTTCCTTTTGTCCAGGTTGGGTATGAACATTTGACGGGTCATATTTGGTTTGCTGATATATATATTGTTCAGTCCTCTGGTTTAATAAAAAATCGAATAAGTTGGTAAGATTTTAAAATTTGGAGGTTTCACACAAAATCCCCAATTTACGAATTTTCTTAGAAAAGAGGAGGATGTATTACCACTGGGCCTGCATTCCTGGGACCTCTGGTGGGTCTAAGTAGCTGGGCTTGTCTTCTGCATTTCTCAGTTCCCATAACAATAACACACAGACCACTTGATCATTTACATTACCTACCTGGCTTCTGTAGGAACCTGAGATAGAAACCGGCTGAGGAGGCCAAGATTACTTCACATGGCATTCGAAGTTCTCATGATGTGCCTTCTCTTTTACCTTTGCTTCCTCTTATTCTTGCTCAAACACAAACACACCCTTGCATAAGGTCAAAGTGCAAAGCAGTGGCAGAATGGGGATTAGAACCAGGGTTTCTCATCTCACTCTCCAGGCACTTTTAACTACCTTATTTGGTTCTTCACTCATTAACTTGAGGTGTTTATTTTTCTTGATAAGACCAGGCCAAAGTCAGCCAATTTGCATAAAACCAAATGCAACGGAATGTCCAGAGGTGGAAATTTTGCTACTGGATGTGCAGTCTCATATATGGCTCTCACCAGCTTCTTACTCCTCTTACTTCTGCTCCAGTTTTCAGGCCACTCTGCTGTTCTCAGGGCCTTTGCCTTTGCTGTTAGATAGATATATGTTCTGTATCTTCATAGCTTATGTTATTATATTCTTTAGGCATCTCCCTATCAGCTTGCTCTGTAAGGTGACAACTTTATCAGATCACATTATATAAAATGGTTCACCTCCAGCTACTTTATGTCCCTTTATTCTGCTTTATTTTTCTCCCACCTAATATACATACCTGCTTATTTTTTGTCTTCTTCATATTATGGAAGCTCCATGAGGGAAGGTTTGCTGTTGTATTTCCAGCACCTAGCACAGTCCTGGCATATAATAGGCATTCAATAAATATATGCTGGTTTATGGGCTGTGGCCAGTAGTTTGGCTGGATGGTCAGGGACTTGAAAGGAACATAGCCAGAAAACTGGTGACAAGAAAATATGGGGAAGAGGTATATGGATAGACTTCTCTAAATGGGCAAAAAATTGTGAAGATATTTGTGTCCCATGTGAATGCTCAACAAAGAGTGACCTCAGCAGGGGAAATGTTAATAATCAAGTGGACAGGATGACCTATTATGTGGATACCAGTCAACCTCTTTCTACAGCCACCCCTGTCGCTGAGTGGTGTTCACGGGCTCATCAACAAAGTGGACATGGTAGCAGGAAGGGAGGTTATGCCTGGTCTCAGCAACATGGACTTCCATTCACCAAGGCCAACCTGGCTATGGCTACTGCTGAGTGCTCAATTTGCCAGCAGTAAAGACCAACACTGAGCCCCTGATTTGGCACCATTCCCCCAGGGTGATCAGCCAGTTACCTGGTTGTAGATTGATTACATTGGACCACATCCATTATGGAAGAGGCAATGTTTGGTTCTTACTGGAATAGACACCCTAGGTACAAATTTGCCTTTCTTGCAGGCAATGCTTTTGTCAAACCACCATTTGTGGATTGCAGAATGTGTTATGTACATAATAGTATGTCACATTGATTCTAATCAAGGAGCTCACTTCTCAGTAAATGAAGTGCAGCAATGGTCCCATGCTCATGGAATTCACTGGTCTCCACCATCCTGAAGCAGCTGGCTTTAAACAATGGTGGAATGGCTTTCTGAAGACTCAGTTACAGTACCAGCTGGGTGGCAGTACTTTTCAGGGTTGGGGCATGGTTCTTCAAAAGGCTGTATATACTCTGAATCAGCATCTAATATATGCTGCTGTTTCTCCCATAGCCAGTATTCACAGGTCCAGAAATCAAGGGGTGGAAATGGGAATGACATCACTATTACCTCTAGTGATCCGCTAGCGAAATTTTGCTTCCTGTTTCTGTGAACTTATGCTTTGCTGGCTTAGAGATCTTAGTTCTAAATGGAGGAATGCTTCTACTGGAAATCACAGTAATTCCATTGAAGTAGAAGCTCAGACTGCTGCCTGATTATTTTTGACTCCTCATGGATCTGAATCAACAGGCAAAGAAGTGAGTTACTGTGCTGGCTTGGATGACTGATCTTGCCAATCGGGAAATCGGGAAAACTGGACCACTACTCCACAATGAAAGTAAGGAAGAATATGTCCAGAATACAGATTTCTTATAGTGTCTCTTACTATTACCATACCCTGTGTTAATGTCAATGGAAAACTACAACAGTTCAATCCAGATAAAACTAATGGTCCAGATCCTTTAGGAATGAGGTTTGGGTCACCTCATCAGGTAAAGAACCACAAACAGCTGAGGTGCTGGAAGGTTTCCTTTTGAAGGCAAAGGGAGTAGAGAATGAGTAGTGGAAGAAAGTAATTATAAATGCCAGCTACAACCATGTGACAAGTCATAGAAATTAGGATTGTAATTGGCATGTGTAATTCCTTCTTATTTTGTTATGAATATGTTTGTATGTCTGTGTGTATATGCAAATACATACACATATATATTTTTATATATGTAGCAAATATCTTTGTATAGATATGTAGAAAATATCTATATATGTAGCAAATTTCATATATAAAATGATCTTTTTAATTATTACGACTGCAATTTCTAGACAGCAATTTCTAGATGCTGGGTCTGCAGACAGGTCTAGTGCTCAGAATATATAAAGAATTCTTAAAACTCAACAACAAAAAGAGTTGTTGAGTTCAATCCAGTTCAAAATAGGCAAAGGACTTGAATAGATATGTCTTAGAAGAAGATATATATGTGAATGACCAATAAGCACACAAAAAAAATGTTCAAACAAAGATGGTTCAACATGTGCAAATCGATTAATGTGATACACCACATAAACAAATTAAAAAATAAGAATCATATGATCATATCAATAGATGCAGAAAAAGCCTTCAACAAGATCCAGCATCCATTTATGATCAAAACATTTAACAAAATCAGTATAGAAGGAAAGTACCTTAACATAATAAAGGCCATCTATGACAAACCCTCAGCCAACATTATACTTAATGGTGAAAAATTAAAGACCTTCCTTCTAAGATCAGGAACAAGGCAAGGCTGTCCACTATTATTCAATATAATTGCCACTGTTATTCAATATAACATTGGAGGCCCTAGCGAGTGCAATCAGACAAGAGAAAAATATAAAAGGCATCCAAATAGGAAACGAAGAAGTCAATCTGTCACTATCTGCAGATGACGTGATTCTCTATATAGAATACCCTAAAGACTCTGCAAAAACACTACTAGAAACAATAAGCAAATACAGTAAAGTTTCTTTTTCGGATATGTACCATCAAAAACTAAAAAAATCCATAGCTGCCCTGAGGATCAATGGTATCAAGGGCGTCAGAAAAAGAAGTGGAAAAAATAATTCCTTTCGCAAATGCAACAAAAAGAATAAAATACCTAGGAATAAATTTAACAAAACATGTGAAGCATCTATATAATGAAAACTACAAGACCCTATTAAAAGAAATCGAAGAAGATGCAAAGAAATGGAAAGATATTCTGTGTTCTTGGATTGGAAGAATCAACATAGTTAAAATGACCATATTACCTAAAGCATTATACAGATTTAATGCAATCCCCATCAAAATCCCATCGGCATTTTTTAAAGAAATAGAACAGATTTGTATGGAAGACCCAGAATTGCCAAAGCCATCCTGAGAAAAAAGAACGAGGTTGGAGGCATCAGTCTGCCTGACTTCAAATTATACTACAAAGTGACAGTAATCAAAATGGCATGGTATTGGCAGCAAAAAAAGACACATGGACCAGTGGAACAGAATCAAGAGTCCAAAAGTAAACTCGTGTTTATATGAGCAAATAATTTTTGACAAAAAAGCCAAAAACATACAGTGCAGAAAGGAAAGCCTCTGCAATAAATGATGCTGGGAAAACTGGAAAGCCACCTGCAAAAGAAAGAAACTAGACTGTTGTTTATCGCCACACACCAAAATTAACTCAAAATGGATTAAGGATCTGAATATAGACCCAAAACAATAAAAATGCATAGAAGAAAACAAAGGAGCTAAACTCAAGGACCTTGGATTTAAAGAAGATTTTATGAATTTGACCTCAAAGGGAAGTAAAAGCTAAAATAAATGAATGAGACTACATCAAATTAAAAAGCTTCTGCACAGTAAAAGAAACCGTCAACAAGGTAAAGAAACAACCATCCGAATGGGAAAATATATTTGCAAGCAACACCTCCGAAAAGAGCCTAATATCTAAAATATACAAAGAACTCATACGACTCAATAACAACAAAAAAACCAAACGATCTAATCAAAAAATGGGCAGAGGACCTGAACAGACACTTCCATAGAGGACATACAAATGGCTAACAAATATTTGAAAAGATGCTCAACATCGCTAGCTATTAGGGAAATGCAAATCAAAACCGCAATGAGATACTATCTCACATCTGTTAGAATAGCTATAATCAACAGGACAAGTAATAACAAATGCTGGAGAGGATATGGAGAAAAAGGAACCCTCATACATTGTTGGGGGGACTGCAAATTGGTACAGCTACTATGGAAAACAGTATGGAGGTTCCTCAAAAAACTAAGAATTGATCTACCATATGATCCAGCAATCCCTCTACTGGGTATTTACCCCAAAGACTTGAAAACCCATATCCGAAAAGATATTTGCATACCGATGTTCATAGCAGCATTATTCACGGTGGCCAGGACATGGAAGCAACCGAAGTGTCCTATGATAGATGACTGGCTAAAGAAGCTGGGGTACATATATACAGCTATAAGAAGAGATGAAATACTGCCATTTGCAACAACATGGATGACCTCGAGATAATCATGCTAAGCGAAATAAGCCAGACTGAAAAAGTTGAAAATCACAAGATATCACTTATATGTGGGCTATAAACTTAAAAGCAACAAAGGAACAGGACAAACAAACAGAGACTCATGGACATGGACTATAGACTAGTGGTTACTAGAGGATGGTGGGGAGGAGGGAGTAGGTAGATGGGGTAAAAGGGGTTAAATATAGGGAGTTAGAGGGAGGGTGAAGTGGGTAAAGAGGATCAAATATATGGTAGCTGAAGGAAACTGGACTTCAGGTAGTAAACACACAATAGAATATACAGATGTCAAATTATAATGTACGCCTGAAAATTATATAATTGTATTAACCAATGTTACCCCAATAAACTTAATTAAAATAAATAAATAAATAAATAAATAAGGAAAAAAAAGGAATATTCGGAGGCAAAAAAAAATGCTCAATATCATTAGCCATTAATGAAATGCAAATTGAAACTACAACGAGATACCACTTTACAATCACTAGGATAGCTAGAATCAAAAAGTCAGATATAACAAGTATTGGTGAGGATATGGAGAAACTGGAACTCTTGTACATTGTTGATGGGAATGCAGAATGCTGTAGCTGCTGTGGGAAAACAGTTTGGCAGTTTGTCAATAAGTTAAATATAGAATTACCATATGACTCAGCAATTCCACTCCTAGGCATGTATCCAAAAGAACTGAAAACAGGTGTCCAAAGAGATACTTGTAGATGAATGTTTTTAGCAGTGCTATTCACAATAGCCAAAAGGTGGAAATAAGACAAATGTCTATCAACTGATGAATGGATAACTAAAAGTCACATCTTCGTACAATGGAATATTAGTCTGCCGCAAAAAGAAATACTAAAATGTGCTACATCAATAAACCTTGAAAACATTACACTAGGTGAAAGATGTTACAGATACAAAAGGTCACATATTGTATGATTCAAGTATATAAAATATTCAGAATAGGCAAGTTTATAGAGACTGAAAGCAGACTCTATAAAGTAGTTGGGTGGAGGGGGAATAGAGAGTGTCTGCTTAATGGGTATGGAATTTTGGGAGTGATAAAAATATCTCAAACTACTAGAGGTAATGTTTGCACAACATTGTGAATATACTAAATGGCACTGAATTTTACATTTTAAATGGTTAATGATTAATTTTATGTTATGTGAATTTTACCTCAATTAAAAAAGAGTAGTGAGCAAGGAGGAATCTGTGGAATCTGCTAATTGTGAGGTTGTGCCAGGTGACATCAAGTAAAGCATGTGTCCCCATGCTTCTTTGTCTGCTCCCAAGCCTTTTGTCCCTTTCCAGTGCTTGAAGTTAAAGATTCCTTGAAGTGGGATACAAATGATTTAGGTGTTTTCTGCTCTAATAAATGACAATACCTAAAAAGAAGAAGGAAAGGAGAAGGGAAGGAGAAAGGACGGAAATAAGGGAGAAGGAAGGACTGAGGGGCAGGACACAGTAGTTACACTTGTAAGTGGCCAATCGCCCTTGGAAGATTGGTAAGACCTCCAACCACACTACCTCCTCCTTACCCATCATTCCCTTCCATGCTCCAGGCTGAACTATTGTCAGTTCCGCAATAGCCCATGGTCTTGCTCAGTGCCAGACTTCTTCAAATGCTGTCTCTTAGCCTTGAATGCCCCACATCCTTTCTTTTTTACCTGGCCTCTGTTACACCTTCTTCCACCATGAGGTCTCTTTGAGCCCCAGGACTGGGTGGTGCTTGTCCAGTGTCTTCCCCCAGCATTCTGCACTCATCCCCATCAGAATATTTCCAATATTGTTTCACCACTTGTTATTCCTAATTGGCTATGGGTTCTGTAAGGACAGGAGCTGTGATTATTTTGTAGTTGTATTCTCAGTGTTTACCAAATGCCCAGCATATAGTAGATGCTAAATATAATTTTTAATATATTTTAAAAATCTGAAAATGGAATACATAGGCTATGCAGCAATGCATATTCAACTATAGTGGAATGACCTAGAGTTCTCTTTGTGAAAGTTAGACAAAAGACATCTGTTTTCAGAACAGATGTCACCCTAGAGTACACTGCTTGGTGGGCAGTATGTGGGCAGTCCTCCCTGGCCTGAAATTAGGTGTCTTATGCAGTGAACACCTTGCAGCCCATACCATGTGCAGCAGATCTGGAAGGATCCTTCATACCAGTGGGTCTCAACTCTGGCCACATATTGCAAAAACCTGGGAAGATTTTGAAAATAACCATACCCAGGCACCAATCTCAAAGATTTGGATTTAATCGGTCCTGAGGCAGTGGCTTAATTTTAAAGCTTCCCAGGTATTTCAATATTCTGCCTAGGCTGAGATTTACAACTTGAGTTATAATATGAAAATCTCAAACTAGGCACTATTGCAAATATGTGTTCATACCACATAGGCATGCACTGACATGCTGATGGGATTCATGTCACAGCCTAAATGCTAACACAGTGGCAACCACTGGCACTTCTACATTTACTACCAGGAAACTTCACCTTTACCACCCACCCCCAGAAGTCCAGGCGAGTCCCCTCTCCCCACCCACCTGTCTCACACTGAGGTGGGAGCTAACAGGCAGCTGAACCATTTCACTGGAACTGCAACTTGAGATTGTGGGACCAGGAGCTCTGAAGTCCTTGCTTAGCATAAACCTGGTTGTGTGACCTTGAGAAAGTTACTCCACAGTTCCTTGCTTTAGTTATTATTAACTTATTTTCCACAAATACCATGATATTTAATGAGTAAAGTAATTGTAAAGCACTCTATAAACTATTGTGCAACTGTTAAGTAACTTCATTACATAAAATTCCATTGAAATCTTTTAAAAATAGCCCCAATATTTGATACAGATGGTTAGGAAGCTGCTTAGATAGATTTGCTCCTGTAGTTCTCAGAGCTACTCTGGTCCTTGCCTTTCTCGAGTTTTGTTTGTTCAAGTCTTGAGAGTCTGAGACAATAGCCCCTGTTCTTTCAATAAATTACTTTTTCTCCTTAAGCTAGCCAGTGCTGGCTTGGTTTCTGTTCTTGTAAACAAGGAGGATTTTAACTAATGCAATAAACTAGAGTAGCATTTTTCAAATTGTATTCTGTGAAATGCTAAGTCCTAAATGTTTTGTACAAGAATAATTTTTTTTAGAATTCTTAGCATATTTTTTTAAATCCTCAAATAATATTCATATTAAGAACTATATTAAAGTTATACTTGATAACCTGCCTATGCCCAAGAATGTCAGCAAATTTCAAGAAACTATTGTACCTATAGTACAATGGTCCTCAAACTTCAGTGCACATCAGAATCACCTGGGGTAGTTTGCTGGGTCCCACTTCAGACTCAGCAGGTCAGTGATGGGGCCTGATATGTGCATTTCTAACAAGTTCCCAGATGCTGCTGATTCTGCTGGCTTGTGGATACTTGATAGTCTTAAATTAGGCTGCTCCAAAAATTATTCATTTTTCCTTTTTAAGAATTTAAGCTTATGATTCTTCATCTTCACTTTAAAGTTTCAATTTTTTGCTTGCTTTACTCAATCATCATTAGACTGATTTTCAATTAAAATATCAAGAGCAGATGGTATACCTTTATTAAGGAATCATCTCAGGAATATCATTCTTAATAAGGCAATTGTTGATTATGTCACGAAAAACACTATCATCTATAAACTTTGGGGATTTTATATGCGTTTTAAATGTTTTTGGTCACAAAAATGCAAAACGGATGTTTTTATTTGTTCAATTATTTTTTAAACTTTTAAAATTTTGTACCGTTGTAAAGTCAAAAAAAAGCATATGACTAAGCACAATCATTTCTTGCACTTCATCTTTGAAGTCATTTTGTTGTTGGCCACTTGAATTTCAGCATTCACACCTCAGGATTGTCTATAAACTTTCCATCAGCAGCATCATGGACAAGAGTTTTAGACACAGCCAGGGTCTTGTCTTCAAGGGCGGGGTCAATGACTTGTATAAGCTTTTATCATTCAACAGCCCTAAAATCCTTTATAGGGTCTTGCAACATTATTCATTGTAATTCTGGAACAAATGATCTATTGATCTGTCACATTGAAAGATGTCTTGCTAATGGCCCAAAGTGCCTAGAGAAGTTATGTAACTAGTTTGTATAAACAAGGCCTTAAAATCTAATTTGAATCATGAACATACTTGGCAAAGCAAAATATAACCTAAGAAATAATTCTGATTCTCTGCTATTAATAGACTTGGATTAGGAGTCAAAATATCTGAATGCCAAATCTCAACTCCAATTTACTGAATAACCATAGGCAATACATAATCTCTAATTCTAGTTCACTCAATCTACATAAGGATAATTAGAATGAGGATAACTACATCATATAGAGTTCTTTAATCCATTTTATAAATGCAAAATGGACTGATGGTGCCTTGAATTGTATCTTTTAAAAGAATCATTCCTGTTTTCCAGGCTGTCTTGACCTTGGATTGAGTTTATCCTTCAAGCTTTCCCTGAACCTCTGACTAATGTCAGACAGGCAAAGGGGCTTTTCCCTGTATCACATCTGCCTCCTCCAAGTCCCCCTATGTGGTATAGCACTTATGCTGTGCTTTTTCTTCAAGCTCCCTATTACAGATACCCTAATTCATTTTAGCAGTCCAGTAGTGTGTCCCCCTACCCTCTCCAGATAGAAGACATTAGACACAGTTCACTGATGATAATTTATTATAGTCTGTTGGCAGCAGACAGATATTAGACCAGAACTATGTCTCCATAGAAATGGGCAATGATATATAGCCATTAAATGGGGAACTGTGTGTACTTAATCATCATCATGCTCTTTTAGTTTCTTGATAGTCTGCTTGTGCCGTTCAATTTCTTTCTGCAGACGCTCAATCTCTTTTATATGATGACTGATCTCTTCTTCATGGTGTTTCTTCAAAGCTGCCAGTTGTTCTTTAGTCCGTGCTCTACAAGTACACAATGACTCTGGGTTTAATCCTAATACTTCACCTCAAAGAGATTTCTAAGTAAAACCTGTATTACCTAAGGCAAAGCAGTCTCAATCCTATGGGAGTCTGGCTGGTCATCTTTTTCTAACCCTTAAGCCCCACCAGTGAAAGAATACTCCACCTTCAAATGCATCCATCTTTAGATAACCAAGATGATTCAATTTTCCTGGTGTTAGTGCCTGAAATTCCAGCATTCATGAGCTATTCCTTTCAGAGTCCTCTTTAGAATAGAAAACTCCAGAGAGGTGTGACGTAAGTACCTAATACCTTATTAAACGAACAATCAAGAGGACAGAATCCCTTTTTTTTGGGGGGTGGGGTGGGGGAAGAGCAAAATAAGCGTGGAATAGACAAAGAGGTATAAAGGATAAACATCTGCGATCTATTCTAATCTTATAGGCCTTTCTTTGCCTAGAGAAATGCACAGTCCACTATAAAGGCCAAAAAGAAAGGGCTTCTTGCATGGGCAATACTTGGCAGTCCAATTTAGGTCGCAATAAGAAACACTTCAAATGCCGATTCGGCCACATTGGACCTCAGTTCTCCTTAACTGTAAAATGTAAGACCCCAACTAGATGGTCTCTAACGGTTGTCCTTTGGCTTTCTGGTATGGCAGGTGCCATAGTGATAATTTTCAAGAGTGAGTAAGAGAGTACAGAAGTGAAAAGATAGGCCAAAGGAGCAGAAGCGAGATTAGTTCTATGCTGCTCCCCACTGTGAAGAAGTCAGTAAAAGATAACTCTGGGTAGGGAAAAAATGTAGATAAGAGGCCCAGCCCACCCATACTCACAAGCGTGAGAGAAATCTATCCAACTGGGCGGAGCCGGGCCAGAGAGAGTCACCAGGAAGTGGGGGAGGGGAAGTTCCGACCAGGAGCCGCTGAACCCAGCTCCTATGACACACTCTCTCTGGCCGAGGTGGAGACCCTTGGAGGTCTAGAAGTGGCTGAGAGGGTCTGAAGAGACAGGGAGTCCACTCGTGCAGGGCTAGCAAAGCTAAGGCTTGTGGAGGAGAAAAAAGCGTAGAGGGGAGATGGGTGGGTGAGGGCGGAGGGAGTCAGGCTCAAAGGGTCTGCAAGTAAATAATTCTGGAAAAGTGAGCCGTGGTTCAAAAGTCCTGGAGACCCGCAAGTGGAAATGGTTTGGGTCTGAGGGCCCTGGGACTATTCAGCAGGGCCTGGGAGCGAGGGTGTAATAGGTTCCCGGACCCGGGAGTTTTGCTGGGGGATGGGGTGCCCCTCGGCGCCGGAGCAGGATGGGTTGGGCAAGTGGACGTTTAAGAAGGGCTGGAAGGCCCTCTGAGAAATCTAGGCCTGGACTCGGGACTGCGTGGGCCTCACCGGAAGTATCGTTCCTCTTCGGCCTGCTCTCTTTTCCCGAAGGCCCCACCGGCCTCCCGGATTGAGCCCGCGCCGGAGTCGAGATTCCCTGACTGAGGGAAGAGACAAGGACATTGGTGAAGGTGTGGAGGGGGATACGGCATCCGCGCTCGGGGCCAAGGCGGCGGACACTGCAGCGGGCATACCCGTCCGGAGCTGAAGCTTTGGGCTTGCGTGGCCCTCACGCCCCACACACCCAGCCGCAACCGCGCCGCCAGCGCCGTGACTGCCATAGTTGTCAGTGCTGCACCTCGCAAGTCGCAGGTGGCGCAGCCTCCCTGTAGGCGCCAACGGCTCTGATGGCGGGGCAGCCAATCCTTGAGATGGAGAGGCGGGATGAACCGAGGAGGACCCAATCATGGAAGGGAGAAGGCGGGGTTCCTCTAGTTCACAGCGAATCCTGAGCAGGAGACTCGCGCATTCTTAGCCAACCCCTAACAAGGTCTTCGGGGCCAAAGGATTGGAAAATAATGGAGGAAGTTGTAAGGGAGGGGCAAGAGAGGGTCAGAAGCCAATGGAATGAGTCATGGCGTCCACCCCCACACCACGAATCCGATCCTAAACTTGTTATTATTTAACACCCTAAGGAAGCCTTCCCTTTCCTGGACCACTAGCATCAATAAGATGCTATAAGAGTAAGATAAAAAAGATCAATAAGATGACATAGGGGTTGGGATGAGGAATATCTATGCCCAGATGCCGACGTCCAGCATGCCCAGACTTAGCTAAGTTGTATATGTACATGAATGTGGTCTCTTAAGAGGTGTCAGTGTTCTTTTGTTGCATTGATATTTCACTCTCAACTCTTAGCTTAAATGTCACCCCAAAGAAACCTTCCATGACCTCCTTAGTCATTCTATCATAGCTCCCTGCTTTGTTTGATCTCTCTGTACTTTTTACCTTCTGAAGTTATCAGCCTTGATCTAGTAGGCACTGAAGATCTGTAAAATGCATTAATATATTATCGAATGGGCTTGATAACTGGCCAAAGTGGTGCAATGAAGTGGAGAAAAGCATGAGTAGGAGTTTAAGGAAGGCTTTGCCGTGACCTTTCTTCAGCCATCTAACAAATGTGAACATGAAAATAGTAGTTTATAACCTTTGTCTGCATCATTTTCTCTCTCTGGGTCCAGTTGTTTCTCCTTTAGACGAGAGGGTTGAGCCAGATTATTTTATTCATAATTATAAAACGACCTTCTTTGCTTTCTATGAAATTGTAGAACAGTTTTTATTACCTTTTGGTTGGAAAAGTACCAGCCTTGGTTTGTATGACTTAGATGGGAAGGGTTCCTGCCGGGCATGTTTTCAAATGTTCATTGCAGGAAACTTGGAAAAACATAAAAGCAGAAAGATAGACATAATAATAATTTATAAGCCCACTACCTAGTGATAATAATTTTGTTTTTAGATTATGTTTAAGTGCCACTCCATTGCATTTATAGGAAATGTCCAGAATAGGTAAATCCATAGGGACAGAACACAGATTGGTTGTCAGGGGTTGGGAAGTAGGGGAAGGGGGAGGAACTGCTTAATTTGTGCCAAGTGTCCTTTTGGGGTGATAAACTGTTTTAGAACTAGATAGAGGTAGTGGTTGCATAACACTGTGAATATACTAAAGGCCATTGAATCGTGCATTTTAAAATGGTTAATCGTATGTCGTGTGGTTTACCTCAACTTAAAAAAGAGCCTATTTAGATTAGAGGTGTCTGGCTGGGCTGCGAGTTCTTTAAATATCGCAAGGGAGGAGGCGGGGCTAGGGAGGTGGGCCTGTAAGAATTACGTGAGACAGCGCCTGCGCAGGAGAGTCACGTGGTGGCTGGCCGGGGAAATGGCGGCTCCAGGAGAGAGCGGGGCTTCGGGTGGCGGAGGCAGCACGGAGGAGGCATTTATGACCTTCTACAGTGAGGTGAACCACGAGTGAGGAGTGGTGGTGCCAGGGTGATCCCGCCTGGGCCTGCTCTCTCAGTGGGCCTAAAGCAGTGGTCCTCCTGGCCTGGACCGTTGGGAGGCTCCTCTTGTCTGGCCTTCGGGGTGTGGGGGCGGTGGAGGGGAGAGGTGTGTGGGTGTGTATGTGTGTGTGTGCTGTATGCTGTGTCTGATAGCTTCTGGGAGCCCCTGGGCAACGAAAGAGGCCGTGTGTGTGTGTGTGTGTGTGTGTGTGTGTGTATGTGTATGTATGTGTGTGTCTGATAGCTTCTGGGGGTATCCCCTGGGCGACGAAAAAGAGGCCGGGGTCCGACGTCTGCGGGTAGATGGCGAGTGTGGCCAACGAAGTACCTGGGCGCGCGCAGAGTTCCCCAAGTCCGCGGAGTCGAGGGCTGGCTGAGGCCGGCCTTCTTGGGCTCGACTTAACCGTCTTGGCCCCCGTTTATATTCTGAACGGAAGGACTTTCTACTTAGTCCTCTGTGATGAGTTGTATTAGTGGTTATTTCTGCCATTCGCGAATGCCAGGCACTGTGCATTATGCTAGGTAGGCATCGTCTCCATATAAAGGTGACAAACCTTTATATGGAGGTTTAGCTGATGAAATAATTTGTTCTGCGTCTTACAGCAGGTAATAGCTTGGTATTGTGTTAGGACGGGAATAAATTTGTTCAGAGCCTCGTTTACTATGGCATTTCCAGCTCCTACTACGTAGTGGTTAGTAAGTATTTGTTAAGTACATTAATGAATGAGTAAATGAAAGAAAAGCATGCCATTTGGAATCAGGACTTCGGATTGGATTAGCGCAAGGCAGTTAGTTAACTTGACTGTTCAATTATTTCAAGGCACTGATTTTGGAGATCTTCAGTTTCTATGTCTGTAAAACGAGAGTTAATAAAACGACTTTTTATGAAGGTTAATGAAGATAATGTATAAGAAAGGGTTTCATAAGCAGAACATTTCTCTAAGACGTAAAGCTGAAGATGGAGCTCTTAGGTTGGCATGGATTTGAGGACTGGAGTTGCTCTCCATCAGGCTGTGAGCTACTCAAAGGAAAGCATATCACTTTCATCTCTGGTATTTGTAGTTTCTTGTTACAAGTAGTGCCTGTTACATAGTAGTTTCTCCAAAGTATTGAATTTTAAAACAGAAATTAGCACATCCTTCATAGTATGTCCTTTTCAGATGTCTCACTTGCAAGTGTTGATACACTGGTACCAAAGTTTATTGGCTTCCAATGACTACTCAGCATTATAGTGGAACTTATTTCACTTACCAACTATTATTAAAAAAAAAAAAAAAGCTATCCTGGTTTGTTTGAATTGGATGGGAAAAAGTACCTAAAGAAGGACTTTTCAATCATCCTTCCACCAATGTTTATTGAGTACCTGACATGTGCTAGTATACTGTTTAGGTGCTGGAGATATGGTAATGAACAGCAAAGAGAAAAATCCTGTCTTCATTTCATAGAGCTTGCATCCTATAGAGAAGGATAAACAATAAACAGATAGATGTACACTGTAATATCAGGTAGTGATTTAAATGCTATGAGGAAAAATAAATCTGGGAAAGAAGATAGAAAGTATGGAGGGGGGAGTGGCATGTTATTTTAAAAAAGCAATGAGGGAACATGCTGAAAAGGAATGGCTTTTTCCTGAATGTTACTGAAATTCTTTCCAAACTTGTTTGGTGAGAGGAATAAAGATGGTAAATAACATACCAGGCATTCATTTCAACTAGCATTCCAACTTTGACAGTGGCACTAGGGAAGTCTTTGTGGGACTGCCTGGTGTCTGTTCTCCTTAGCCTTGTCTTCAAGTCTGGAATTTTTCTAACTCTTAGAGTTTGGTAGGCAGTTATTTGTGCCCTCCCACATACTTTTTAAATGCTGCTTTTAGTATATATTTCAGTGCAATTGTATTTTTCCTTAAAAAAAGTTGTAAATAAAATATGAACACACGTAAGTACATTTTAAATCATTAGAGTGGAAGCTCTTTGTAGGTGGTGGCTGTGACTTATTTTTTTTTGAGTCTTCTTGATACCTGCTCTGGAATCAATGTTCAGGTTAAAATTCTGGTTTACAAGTTGGGTAATTGAGAACAAGTTAGTTAACGTCTCTAAGTCTCACCTTATCTGTGAAATGGGGAAAATAGTAGTATCTACTGTATAGGATCATTGAGGGGAATAAATCTGTGTAAAGTTTTTACAGTATTAAAATTCACATCTATGGCCACGCCACCCTGAAAATGCCCGATCTCGTCTGATCTCGGAAGCTAAGCAGGGTCGGGCCTGGTTAGTACTTGGATGGGAGACCACCTAGGAAGACCAGGTGCTATAGGCATTAAAAAAAATTCACTAAATGAATTTGTTCAAAGTGGTTAGCAAAAAAGCTTGCACACGTAGACTCACAAATGTTTGCTGAACATGTCAGTGAGTAACTTGTTAAAATGACAATTCAGAATTTATATTTGAGCTTTACTAATGAAGTTTCTATCCCTTTTATTTTAGGTGAAACAAATAGAGAAGAGAGATTCAGTTCTAACATCTAAAAATCAGATTGAAAGATTGACCCGTCCTGGTTCCTCCTACTTTAATTTGAACCCATTTGAGGTGAGCTGTCTGACGTTGTGGCCTGCTGATGGGGAGCTTTGCATAGTTGGAAGTAGACTTACATCAGAACACACACCTAATTTGTATCGTAGTTGGAGTTGAACTTGGTTGGCTTTATTGTGAACAGAGCTTGAGAGGCAGCATGTTATAGAAAGTGAGATGGTCTTTGCCCTATCAATTATTCCATCATCTTTTAGCAACCCAAATATATATGGATATATTTTTCAGATATGAAAGGATAAGCTAGCCTTGATAAATTTAGGCTTTTTGGTATAATTTGCTTGATAAAACTTTTGTATCATCACAATAAAAAATATGAAAAAAACTAACAACCAAAAAATGATCATAAGCTTATAGACAAGCAAATATATTTTTGAGGTTTCCTTAGTTTTATACACTTTTCCTGATTATAGTAAATCATACTATTAAAATTTGAAATATAAAGAAAGGAAGAATAAATAATCATGTATAATTCTACCTAAGAGAAATAACCACGTCTAACTATTTATACTTAGACTGTTTTTTAAAAAAGTTTTATTTAGAAACAGAGAAGATCATATTCTTCATGGTATTTTAAATGCTGCATTGTTATATAAAATATTTTTATACATTTTTTAAAGCCGCTGTAATTATTATTTAAATAATTCCTTTATTGTAGAATATTTAAACTAGCTTCTAATTGTTCACAGTTATAGTTTAAAATGAATATTGTTACTGCTTATAAAAATAACATTTATTGAGCACTTATAAAAAACTTTTTTTTATTGTGGCATAAAATTAACCATTTAACCCATTGTAGGTGTAGAGTTCAGTAACATTAAGTACGTTCACAGTGTTGTACAACCATCACCACTATCTGTTTTTAGAATTTTTTTCATCATTCTAAATAGAAATTCCAATAACTCCCCATTCCTCTTCCTCGTTTCTCCAGCCCTTGGTAACCTCTATTCTTCTTTCTGTTTATGAATTTGTCTTTTCTAGGTGGTTCATATAAGTGGAATCATACATATTTGTCCTTTTGTGTCTGACTTATTTTACTTAGCCTAATATTTTTAAGGTTTATCTGTTTTTTGAAGAGTAATTTTTTTAAGAATTTTTTTCATTTAAAAATAATCTCAGATTTGTAAAAAGGTTGCAAGTACACTCTGAACACTTACATGAACTATTTGAGACTAAGTTGTCAATAATGATGCCCTATCACCCTGAAATACTCATGTTTTTCCTACAAATAACATTCTCCTACTGAACTATAATATAACCAACAAAATCAGGAAATGAATATCGATACAATATTACCATGTAATCCTCAGACCCCATTCAAATTTGCTAATTGTCTCAATAATAACCTTTATAACAAAAGGATCCAGTCCAGAATCTCCTGTTATATTTAGTTTTCATGTCTCTTTAGTCTCCTTCAGTCTGGAACAGTTCCTCAGTCTGTCCTTGACTTTCATGACGTTGAAAACATTTCTGAAGGTTACAGGCTAGTTATTTTGTAGTGTATCTCTCAACTTGAGTTTATCTGATGATTCTTCATGTTAGGATTGGTTTATGCAATGTTGTCATGAATATCACAGAAGTCATATTGCATTGCATTCTTCTCTTTACAACCTATAAAGTGGTATGTGATTTTGATTTATTGCTTTACTGATGGTGTTAACTTGATTGTTTAAATAGGTGCCCGCTAGGTTTGCTCATAAAGTTCCTTTTTTTCCCTTTGTAATTAATAAGTTTTTTATGGGGAGGTACTTTGAGACTTTGTAAATATCTTGTCCTTATCAAAGTTTCAATTAATTCATTTATTTGTCAGTAAGGACTTGGGGTTTCCTAATTTATTCAATGGGTTATATTTAGAAATCATTTATTTTGATGCTCAAATTGTCCCAAATTTGGCCAGTGGGTTACCTTTCAAGCCAGCTCCTATCTTTTTTGATATGTCTTCATCATTCTTTGATTACTAAGCATTTGTGTACTTTTCCTGACCCAGCCTGGAATTAACAATCATCAAGGAGCCCTGGTTCCTTTTAGTGAAGAATGTCAGGGGTGGAGGGGAGAGAGACTATCTGTGTGTGTGCACACACACGCATTTACATTCAATTGTAATCCAACACCATAAGATTTACTCTAGCCCCTCCCCGCCCCCATGTTCATAGTTCCCTTTTCTAGTGAGAAATCTGGCTCCCACTACCTTTAATGTATATTTACTTAATTGATTCTACTGTATCAACTGATCTCTCATTGCTAGTTCTCTCATTGCTAGTTTTCTCAAATGAATGCCCTTACCCTGCTTTCCTCTGACACCAACACCAGGCTGCCTCACTGTGCAAAAAAACCCTTCTCTCCACACCTGAGTTCAAAATTCCCATGCCAGGCCGCCCTTCCATGTGGGTATGTTTTTCACCTGGCTCTGGTTCCTTGCACCTGCCCTCCACCTGCTGGAGGCTCTTTTCATTCCTCTTGGGCTCCAGCATCCTCTCCACCAAGCAGGCACCCTTCCTGCCCTGCTGTGGCTTTGACACCCTGTGTCAGGCTACCTTCCTCTGGGAACACGTTCTTCATCTTACTTGGGCTTTGACTGCACAACCCCTGCATGGAGGCCCTCTTCCCTCTGCTTAGATTTCAACTCTCTGTGCCAGCCATACTTCACACAAATGCTCTCTACACCCTGCTAGGGCTCCAGCACCTTGCATTGAGCTGTCCTTTTACATTGGATGCCTTTCTGCATGGGCACTCACTTCACTGTGCAGAAGCTTCCACTCCTTTTGGTGGAGATGTCCTTGCTTGGGCTCCTGTACCCTGTGTCAGGCCACCTTTCCTTCTGGACACTCTTGCCCTGCTTGGTCTCAAACACCCCATGTTGGGCTATATTTCCATGGAGATGCCTTCCCCATTCCTCTTGGGATCTCATACCCTGCATTGGGATACCCTCCCATGTTGCCAGTCTCACCCTGCATAGGTTCTAACACCTTTGCCAGGTTGCCTGTCTAACACTCTATGCCAGGATGCCCTCTCAACCCACTTTGGCACTCCATATTGGGCTACCCTTCTATGTGGATGCTCTTCTCACTGTGTGACTGGCCACCATTCCCAGTGTGGTCACCGTCTTCTCTTCTTCATTCCAGGTGGGCTGTGACACCCTGCTCTTGGGTCATCTTGACTCCCCACCCAGAGCAGATGTGTACTTTGTCGGCTCTGCCTAATGTATTTGGATTACATTGCTCAGAAAGGAAAGGGGAAGATGAAAAACTTAAGGGTATTTTTGATAATGATTTGGAGAAGACATAAGGGAGATAATTTGAGAGGTAACAAAGAATTTGATGGTATGTTCTATTTAGTCGTACTTTTAATTGAGCATGAAAGGGGGACAAGTAATCATATAACTTAGCCATTTATTTGTTAAGGTAATTAGTGTTTCTGTGGAGATCTGATTGACAGGTCGTCAATCAGATTTCTGTGGAGATCTGATTGACAGAAGTGACAGTATGAGGGCTAGGATTTTAATGCCCTACTACATACCATGGACCAGTATGAGGGCTAGGATTTTAATGCCCTACTACATACCATGGTTTTGGAAGTGGAACTGCACTTCCATAACTCCTGTTCTGAGTATAGGAAGTATATTTGGATGTATAAAGATAGATGGTGAGGTTGGCACACTCAAGAATGTGTGAGATTGTGTTTGAGTGGGTGGGACTCCATGATTGTCCGTTAAAATTTTGTCTTTTCTGTTTCATACAAATGTGCTGGCCACTTTATAGAGTCGGTGTTATAAAGTTGCTTTTTGACTCGAGTCAGAATTAGGTGTTTCTAGCAATTTAGGAAATCAATGATGACTTTTCATGCAAGAACTACTGAGACATCTAAATGAATCAGATTTTTCTACAGAGGTAGACAGACTGATCTTTTTCTGGTGAGTTGAAGTAATGCAGTAATAGTTGTCATCTCAGCTATCACTTGAAATGTGAATAATCTTCCTATACACCACCTTACTGAGTAGCAGGTAGAAAAGGGAAAAATTAGACGGGGAATCCTTTTCCAGGGAGCAGATTATTTCCTTTCCTGCCATCTCGACAGCTGTCTATTTGGACATATTTCTAATCTTAAGCCGTTTTACAATCATCTTTTTTATGCATTCTACGATTATTTTGGGGTTAAGGGACCTTCCTGCTTCCTTCTATAAGCTTAGATGAACCTGTGCCCCTGATTGTACCCTTTTCATGTTCCTTCTTTTGATTTAACTTTAAGGTCCCAGCAGGCAGTACCACAGACTTTATTTTCTGTTTATCTTATTCAGCACCTTGAGAAAAAAGGTGTTTATCTCACAGGACTCTGAAACTTGCATATTATTACCATTTCAGAGAATTCAAGTGTGATCTAAGACTGGATTCCTCTTTTAAGCAGAAGATCCCGAAAAGAGGAGACTATTATAGTTTATTTGAGTTTGGGAACTTACATAAATACCAAAGTCAAGTATTTTTATTGCTGTGATGTTAACTCTTTGTGTTCCAGGGCTGTGGGTTTTTCATTGCAGTATCCCTAAAGTGTGAGATACAGTAGGAATTTTGGAAAAACCTTCCAAGGATAGGAATATTCTTTGTGCTTCCTCGGAGCTATATTGATATGGCATTTATAATTTTCATAAGAATTACTTGTTTATTCCTTCCCTGCTGGACCTTAAATTTGATGAAAACAGTAGTGAGCACAGTTTCTAGCAACCTTTGTGTCCTAAAAGTTGGTACTGAATGTGTAAAGCTGGCTTCAAAGAGCTTTGGGCCTCAGGTGTAGGCCCATTGTCTTCACTGTGTTTCATGGCCATTGCCAGCTCTTAAAGATAGAAAAGGAGTTGGATTAGCTTTGAAGGCACTTGGCGAATTTTATTGCTAGCGTACATGATGATATAATTCTTGGAAAAATAACTTTTGGGGGGTGTGTGTATATTTTTGTATGAATACATACCTTCTTTTGCCCAATCATCTGAAAGGAAGCTGCTGACATTGTGATGCTTCATGCCTAAATACTTTAGCATGCAGCTCTTCAAAAGCAAGGACACATTTCTTTTTTATTAATTAATTTTTTAAATGGTGACATTGGTTAACTAAATCCAATAAGTTTCAGCTGTACACTTTAGCAGTAAGGCATATATATATTTACACTGTGTGTTTACCTCCCATAGTTAGATTTCTTTCTGTCACCACATATTTGACCCCCTTTACCTCATCTACTTCCTCCCTCCCCCTTACCCCCCTACCCTTTGGTAACCACTAGTCTATTGTCCATGTCCGTGAGTCTCTGTCCTGTTCGTTTGTTCCTTTTAGGTTTATATCTCACATATAAGTGATATCATGTGATTTTCAACTTTTTCTGTCTGGCTTATTTTGCTTAGCATGATTATCTCGAGGTCCATCCATGTTGTTGCAAATGGCAGCAAGGACACATTTCCACATAACCACAACACCATTGCCACACCTAAGAAAAACATTAATTCAGTATCATACAGCATAGAGTCCACATGCAAATGGCCCCAATTGTCCCTGAAAACCTCAATTATAGCTTTTTTTTTTTTTTTAAACTTGAGGAACCAATCAAGGTTTATAAGTTATATTTAGCATGATTAATTCTAGGCTAGTTTTATTGGAGGCGTGTGTGTGTGTGCGTGTGCGCGCGCGCGTGTGCGTGTGCGTGAGAAAGAGAGAGAGAGGTTTTACAGCAGAGAGAGAGACAGAGAGCGCGCGCGCTTACACCTGGGGTTTGTTGATTTTGGTTTGCTCTAATACATTCCTTTTCACCAGAACCAAGGTATGTAAGGTTCTTCTCTGAATATTTATGTACATATAGTTATCTCCCTTTATCTGTAAATCTTATATGGCTGCATTCTTCCTCTCAAGTGACTTTTTCCCAATTCCTTTCTTCCTTGGGAAGGTATGAAGGCGTGCACTGACTCCTGAAAATTTTTTGTTTTGAAGTTCTTCCTTCTCCTACATGCCCAGTTGTGTCCCTAGCATTTGAGAATGGGTATGCTCTCGTCATAACCTTAAAGTCTGTTGAATGCAATGGTGATTCAGCTTTATTGCCTACTGTTATAGGTAGACTGTTTGAATATTTTGAAAGCTTGCTATAAATCTCGACATTGCTAAGACCCTGTAAACATCTGACTAAGCTTAGAAAATTACTTTTCAGTTTTAATTTCTCTGATATGCATTTTTCATTTCAAGATTTATTTTCATTTTTTTATCTTTACCCCCCTTAATAACTGATCCTCAGTTCTACTAGCTTCAAAGGCAGTTATTTCTAACTGTAATTATTATTTTGTATCAGTTCTGCTTAAACTTTTCATGTGATTCATATCAACTGGGGATCTTATTAAAGTGTTGATTTAGGATGTAGTCACACTAAAGGGGGACCTGCTCTTCTGAATTTCTAATAAACCCTTCTAACTCTTTATCCTTTCAACACCTTTCTCTGGCCTTGAATATCAAGTAAACATAATAGGTGCTGTGTTGAATCCATGGACTACACTGTGAAATCATCTGCTTTAATTGTATATCTTATAACATTCTCCTTCTAAAAAGGCATTTATTTTATGGTAACTAAAAATATGTTTCTCTTGCATGTTTATCTTTACATTTCTAGTATATAGCAGTGTGTTCAGCAGGCAGTAACTACTATGTAAATATTTGAATGAATGTCTGTATTTGTGTTGATAGGGTTAGCATCCTGGATGAGGAATGTCAACACCAGGATACCTAGGCTTGGAGAAGAATGATTAACATTATTTTTTAAGGCAGAGTTGCTCAAAAAAAAATACAGATGTTTCTGCCATTTGGAATCAGACTTTTCTAGAGAGGGCCCCGGGAGGACGCACTGATCACAGGTTTCCACAGGTGATTCTGATGTTCACTCTGGGCTGAGAACTGTTGGGCCATGTAAATTATAGATGTAAAGTAGAGCCAAGTGGGCATTTTGGATTGAGGTGAAAATTAGGTAGCCAGCGTAACTTTTTCCCTGTTGAGTTCTGTGCTTTCTCCACACTTGCAAAGATAAGTAGGGGTTTAGGGGGTGGGTACTTAATGACTGAGGGAGAAATGCAACATTTTCTCATTGTCTGGAAACATGTCTCTGGGTATAGGGGAAATTATTTTTCTGATGGGGTGAAAGTAACTGCTGTATTAATTGAGAACCCTAAAACAGTATAGTTATTATTTTATTGATTTGCTGATTTATATTTCTTGATCATTTTTTAGAACTGTGCGCTAAGTACTGTTCCAGAATGCTGAGTACTATTATAGATGTTTATAATATGTATAATTATTGGGTACGTGTTAAATTTATAAATTCTTTTAATTTCTATTACAGTTTTGATTTTGATTCTTTCAGGTTCTTCAGATAGATCCTGAGGTGACAGATGAAGAAATAAAAAAGAGGTTTCGGCAGGTATGGTCCTAGTTCCCTGTGATGGATGCAGTTTGAACCTTTTGAAAGTGCGAGCACGTGATGATTCTCTTAGAAGTTGGCATACAACTTTTGGGCCAAAATATAACCTTTTTTTATTTTTTAAACGTAAAGCTATGTAACTTTTAGATAAAAAGCCTCATTGTGACATAAAATATTAAATAATGACCATAGCTTACCTCTGAATTGAATGAATTTTATTCCAAATAGAATCTTTCCAGCCCCTTAATTAAGAGGGAGAAGTGCAAAGTAGAATAGTAGAGCTTCACATGGAGTCATACTTAATCCTCTGGCTTCCAGGAGAGAACGTGTTAAATGATTTGTGCAGTTTTTTAATTCTTAAAACCCCATTCCTCATCATTTTCTTTTGCAAATTTAAATGAATACCCAAGAGATAACTAGTTTAATATAAGGAGTGCTTTCTGGAAATTCTCTAGGAGAGGAGATCCACAACCTCTGATTCTTGTTCGTTCTAATGTTTAATAACTTGAGCTACAAAGTTTTATGGTAGCCTTTTTAAAGACCCTTCTAGTTTTGACACCTGAATAACTCTCCAGCCTTTCCTTCTGTGAGTTGAATAATCAAAGTTCCTGTAATCTGCCTTTGCAAATTGGGTTTTCTACATATTTCATGTCTTCTTTTTTTTTTGTACTTTCTCCAGTTTCTTTATATCTTTTATGTTCTACATATTCAAAAGGGCTTGATCAATGCTGAATATTCTCAGATCCTGCATGACATACTTGGTTTTATTTTTATTTTTATTTTTATTTTTTTTAAGTTTATTGGGGTAATTTTGGTTAATACAATTATATAATTTTTGGATATACATTATAATTTTACATCTATATATTCTATTGTGTAATTACCACCCAGAGCATACTTGTTAACATCCAGTGTTATGCTTGCTTTTTCAATACAGTAATTGCCCCCATGTTGCTGATTCATAATCATCTAATGATGTACTATTAAACCAAGATTTTTTTATCTTTGCCTACTCAATCATTTCCCATTATATAACTATATTTTTTTCTTCCTGAGTTCTACTCTGCACTTATACTCAGCTTTTTTCCTTTTTCTAAAATTTCAAGTTTCCTAATGTTATGTATTAGCAGTCTTTTTCAATTTAATAAGCAAGCAGTCAAATCCATAGTCAAAACAATGTTTTACGTACTTATGCAAATAACTCAATAAGAATTCTTATTTAGCCATTATTATGACCTAATAGTTAACATAACCTGGAGCTATATGACTTGAATTTTGATCTTGGCTGTACCTCTTATAAGCAGTATGAACTTGGGCTAATTTCTTTCAACCTTTCTGTGCCTCTTACTTCAATTGTGGAATGAACAGAATGATGATGTCTACTCCTGGGGTTGTTATGAGGACTTAAATGAGTTAATACAGAGAAAGCACTTACAATAGGGCTTGGCATATATTATTTCTCTTTATATGCTAACTGTTGTCTGTGTTAGACAGTATGCTAAGTTCTTTACTTGGGTTATTTCATTTTATCCTTAAAACAACCCAATGAGATGTAGGTACTGAGTATTGTCCACCTTACTGAGGAGGATGCTGAGGCAGAGGCGGGTTAAGTGAATTGCTCAAGGTCTCACAGCTGGTAGTGAGTGAAGTTGGAATTAGACCCTGAGATTCTGTCTTCAGTAATGCAGGATTTAGCCTTAGATCCCCACTTGCTATCATTCCTCAACAGTTCCTGTGTTCTAGTTAGTTGGTTTCTGTCTGTTAATGACAGTAGGTCAGTAGTCCTTAACTGTGGCAGTCTGAAAGAATCACCTGTGGAGCTTTTTGTTTTTTAATTTTAACAAAAAATATTTAGTTATATGCATCTTTAAAAGAAAGAATAGAGCAGTCAACTCCCATGTACTCACCATCTATATGGAACAGTTTGCTTCGTTAACTGTATGTTTTTGGTTGAATTGTTGAAAAATAAATTATAGACGCCACGGTACTTCACCCCTAAATACTTCAGGATGAATCCCCCCAAATAAAAAAGGACATTTTTTTGCATAACTTCTATCACCCCTAACAAAATTAACACGAATTTCTTACTATTATCTGATTCCCAGTCTAGTAGAGATTTAACAAGTACAGATGCCAGAGACTGATTCAGAAGTTCTGAGGGTAGAAAGCACTCCTCTGTATTTTTTTAAAATGTCACAGAATTGGAGCACAACTAGCAGTGAGAACCATGGCTTTATATTAGGAGTTCTTTTCGGAAATAGACTATGTTTCATACCTGTTTCATCCTCTTTAGTGCTCAGAATAAGGAACCTAACAGGAACTCACTACTTTTAAATGTCCCTCTCAAGTCATCACAATATCTTCATAATTCTAGGCTTACATTTATTCTCTACTTTGTGATTAAAACCCTCAATATTTCCCAGTTGTGCATTTATCTTTTGGTGCTTGAATTTTGTATTTCTGGGCATATTAATTTTTTAAAAATGCCTCTGGCTAACTGTCTTTTTTGCCATAGTACCTTAGAGCTTTTGGTTGTAAAGAGTGCAGACAAAGAATAAATGTTCTTTTTATTGACAAACCTAAACTTTCTCTTATAGTTGTCCATACTGGTGCATCCTGACAAAAATCAAGATGATGCTGACAGAGCACAAAAGGCTTTTGAAGGTATTTGTAGATTTACCTGCTTCTGAATAACATACTGTCAATGTTAGGGACTAACTGTTCCTTGTCCTGGATCAAGAAAAGAATGTTATAGTTTTGTCTTCTGGTCATGAAGAAGTTGTGGTTTTCAGTAGAACAGTTGTCATTCCAAAGCAGAATACTACTGTTTAAGAAATAAACCTTAACTTTGTTAAAACTTTTATGTGCCAACAAAGACTGTTATTGCATAGGATCATTTTTTTTTCTTAGAACATAAAAAAATAATTGGCAGTATTTTATCACTGAATTAAATCTAGATGTGGTATATTTAGCCTTGAGTGTATATTTAACTTTTTCCAAGGCTCTCAAGGAAAGTCATTGCTATAGTTGTATATTTTTAAATTAGTTTAACAACAGTAAATAATTTAACAAAGTAGGGAATGCTTTTAGACGGCACAAGTCCATTTACACTGAGTATAGTTCAGACTTGCAGAGGGTGTTTGCAGAAACAGTTAACTTCAATGTTTTGCATTAGCTGTGGACAAAGCTTACAAGTTGCTACTGGATCAGGAACAAAAGAAGAGGGCCCTGGATGTAATTCAGGCAGGAAAAGAATACGTGGAACACACTGTAAGTATTTATAGTGCCGCTGTGTTTATAGGAAGTATTAGCAAGCCTTGGGCACGTCGTAGGAGGGTAAATGCTGACATAGCAATGCCTGCTGGCATGATTGTGACTGCTTATGTGGTCTCCAGCACTTTGTTGTGGTGATCATGAATAGTGTGTGCCTAAAGCTATAATTCACCCCTAAAGCTCAAGATGAGGAGTGGCTAGGATACTGCTCCATCCTCTTTCCTTACCAGTCCTGTGTTGTGGAGAAAGGGCTTTTCTTGTCCTCTCTGTACATGTCACATTACCCCATTATGAGAGTGGAAAAATAGCCGTGGTGACACTTGGCCCTTGATTTTTACCTTGTCCCTGTGAAGGGGTTGGAACATGGGCTTGAAATAGTCTGGCAAGGGGATATGAGTAAGTGTTTTAGAAAAATAGGAGGAGCTACATGTCTGTGATAACAGAGAAGGACTCAACTGAAATAAATTTTAGTTAGAGCTGGTGTTATTTTTTGATTTGCATTACCTAAATCTGAGTGGTGGGAAATGTTAAGGTGGTTTGCTTAAGGTAAGAAAGGTTGTTGCTTTAATTTTTTCCTTGCTGGGGCAAGAATCTTGAGGCCATTTATAAGAGCAATGTTAATTGGAAATGAATATGGATGTGACCTTTCTTTAACTTTGGAATCTGAAACAGATTTTATAACCAATAATAATAATGAGTCCAATTTAGATGAGGAAAATGAGTACAAAGAGGAGATGGATGGCCATAACTGTGACCTGCTGGTCATGTGTTGGAAATGGCACCTGTAGGCCCAATTCTGGTAAAAATCAGAAAGCTACCTGACAATTTGTCCTTGAGTCATTGTGGTCGTGATAGTTACCCTTTCTGTGTATTTCATCTGTAAAGGAGCCATCCATCTTCAGTCTTTCTGACCACAAGGTGGCAGTGGGGCCTTTCTGAGCTTGGAAAGCTCTTGGCTTTTTGCAGCTGTAATACACCAAATGATTATGTAAATGGGTATATTTAATTTTTTTGGATCTCAATGGTTGCCAAAGTGATAAAAAAAAAACCCAAAAAACAAAACACCAATTAGCATGATGTGAAAATTATTGGTTTATAGGGGTTTCGCAGTGAAAATGATCAATAATACAGTTGTAGTAATGCCAGAAAAACAATACTTAACATATTCTGTAGCTTTTTCTAAAACATGACAAATGTATTTTCTTTGCTATAAACACGTAACTACAAGCTGTGAAAGATAAATGGCTTATGTGTTGAATTTATCAAAGGCTCTTTCTATCTGGCCTAGGATTTGGTGAGGTGGGGACAGCTTCCTCACTGGTCCCTTTTCATCCTTCCAGATAGACTGGATTTTTAGGTGAGGTTAGAGAAAGAACTCCAGTTCCCTGTTTTCCTTGATTGCATTGCTGTTTTGGATGGGAGGGCAGCGGCTCATCATTTTTCAATGCAGGCTTTTTGTTACACCCATACATAGAGAAAAATGCACATGTCATGTGTGGTGCTTAATGGATAGTCTCAAAGTACAGGTGCTCATTTTCTGATGAAAAAAATTCTTTTTAGGTGAAAGAGCGAAAAAAGCAATTAAAGAAGGAAGGAAAACCTACAAATGTGGAGGAGGATGATCCAGAGCTGGTGAGTTAAATGTGGTAAAAGTCACCTTATCTTGTGTGTTTGAGTTCACTGATTGGTGGGTTAAAGAGAGGGAAGCCTAAAGAATGATGCATACGTACTACAAACATTTTATTTTAATTTGAAATATTAAATTACACTCATTCATTCTTTTTAAAAATTCATTCTTTTTTGACATAGGGCTGTGGCCTTTTGAGTATGTGTCAGCTGATTGGAGTTCATAGTTGACTTTATTTTATGAAACACACACACAAAGCATTATCCATAGTTTCTAGCACTTTTAACGTATGTTAAAAACTTAGGTACGCATGCAAACCCAGAGTAAAATCCTAGATACTTATAATTTTTTTCTAGTATTTTCCAGATGTCTCACCTGTACCTAATTCAACAGCAGTTAATTTTAGGGATTCAGTGTTCATTGACTCTTTTCTAAAGCATTCTATTTAGTTTTAAAAGAAACAACAAACATTTGTTTTCGTAACCACATTCATCAATTTCTGTGATATTCAGATTATGTAAGTACAGTGGTAATTGCAGCTGCCACCCGACAGCTGTGTGAGTGACCTCAAGTGGCTCTTAAACAGCTGCCTACCAGCATATGTTCTCATCGTGCCCCAGGTGATAATTTACAGAGCTGTGATGGAGAGCATTGGGTAATCTGGTGGGTTATTTAGTGGAGGCAGGTTAGGAGAGAGATTCTACTTCAATGTTTATGTCTGATTGCCTCACTAGCCTGAAAAATTTAAAGTCATAATCTCGCCTCAATTTAGGTAAGTATGTAACTTACCCGTGTGCCTGACTTGTTTTTAAAGATTTATAGAGGAGAGGCCTTCTTGCTAGGGAAACTTCTTGCAACTTCTCTAGCTTCAATGATTTTGCTAACAGTGACCGATCTCATCTTCCATGTGGTGACATTGCTTAAGAACTGTTAGGCCATATTTTCCACTAGCAACCTGTTTTGGGTTTACTCTGTTTCAGTATTTTAGTTTTTTCTCCTCAGTCTTAATTATTCTCTCTAGTACTACTTTTCTGAAGACTTTCTTATTAATGCTCCTTGGTTCTTTTAAAGTTGTTAAGAATCCTAACTTTTTTTAGTTGGAAAAAGCAAAAAAATAAAACCAGTAAAATGCACCTGAGCCATCAAAAACCCAGAAAACTATAAAAAATTAAAAATCACCAATAACTTTTTATCTAGGAGAGTTTAGAGCTTTTAAAGATACTCATTTTTTACTCCTTTGATATTTGTCTTATTAGAGACTGGAGTTTTGTCAGCATCGCTTTCATTGAACAGTGCCTGGCAGGGTAACAGCATTAAAAGAAGTGAGAAAATTTGAGACTCCTTTACTTTCTTTTATCTTCACACATTATTCTCTGCTCCATTGTGTCTGATTTTAGGATATAGGCCCTATGAAATCTGCATGATGGGTTATTTTCTATATTTCTTTGTATATTTAAAATACTTTATATTTGGGGAAAAAGTTTTAAAGATGGAGTTCTGGTTTTTTTTAATCTAATGTGTTATCTATTTCTGTCAGTGTACTAGTTAGAATATAAATTCAGCTGCATCATCTGAGACCCAAAATGTTGGTGGTTTGAACAAGATAGCAATTTTGTTTTCTCACCTATATAATAGTCTTTGGGAAGATGGCCATTGGTATGGCAGCTGTGGACCATGTATTGTCCAAGGACTCTGTCTTCTCATTCTTGTGACTCTGCCAATACGGATATTGCCTCCAGTCCAGAATAGAGAAAGGGGGCAAGGAGGGATAAGCCTGCTTCTTCTAAGAATATTCCAGGAAGTTGCTACATCACTTTTCCTAATACCCCGTTGGCTAAAACTTAAATTACATGGCCACATCTAGCTACAAGGAAGTCTAGGAAACACAGGCTTTTAAGGTAAGGAATTTTAGATGGAGGGAGAACAGATAATGAGGTGAGGTGGACCAGGCGACAACTAGTAGCCCTGCCAGTCAATAGACCCCTAAGACTGGTCTGCTTGATAATATCTTCCTATCTCTAGCACCTATTTCTATGCCTAGCACAGAATAATTATAAAATATTTGTGAAAAGAATGAAGGTTATTTTTGCAAGGTCCTTGGAGGAAAGGGCCCTCCAAAATCTCAAGTGGTTATTGTAAGCAGGTAGAACTTTTTCCTTATTGGTGCCTTTTATGAGTAAATTTTCTACGTATCATCTGCATGGGGAAAGTGGCAGAAAGATCTCATAGGTGGATCTGTTATTTATCTCCCAAGAGAGCATCATTAAATGGTTCTCTTGAAGAATCTTTTTTCCTTGCTGAGTTCTAATCTGCTTGTATCTTGGGCTCCATCTAAAAGTACTTGATTTAAGTTGCTGGTAAAACATTTACTTTAATTTTCTTTCGTTCTTTATTTTCTTGTAGTTCAAGCAAGCAGTATATAAACAGACTATGAAACTCTTTGCTGAGCTGGAAATTAAAAGGAAGGAGAGAGAAGCCAAAGAGATGCATGAAAGGTATATCTCAGATTATTTACTTAAACAATGTCTAAATACAATGTCTAGATACCAACATTGCTCTTTGGGTATTTTGAAGGAATTATGTGATATGTCATGTAAGACAGTGATCCCCAACCTTTTTGGCACCAGGGACCAGTGATCTTATGAGAATCTAATGATGATCTGAAGTGGATCTGAGGTGGAGCTGAGGCGGTGATGCTAGCACTGGGAAGCAGCTGCAAATACAGATTAAGTTTTGCTCACTTGTTCACTGCTCATCTCCTGCTGTGTGGCCTGGTTCCTAACAGGCCACAGACTGATACCAGTCTACAGCTCCGGGTTTGGGGACCCCTGACGTAAGAGACTGTCTCATATAGTAATCCGAAACAGCCAAACTTTTGAATCACCAGGTTAAGAAATTCTGACTTTTGGGAAGTATTGACTAGACCTGTCCTTAGGCGATTTCTAATCAAGAAGTCTGTTTGTTTTTTTCCTGATATCCTTGAGTGAAATAGGCAGTTATTGAGGCCATTTGTTACTGAGGCCAGACCTTTTTGTGTAACTAGTGGCTGCAGCTTTGGTGATATGTAGTTGTACAGTGTAATCACTTACACGATGTTTATTGTCCTAAAATGTGGTTTCCCTGGCTCATCAGAAGTCTTGAGGTTAATTTAGTTTATATATTTTGTGTTGTTGAGTGGTGTTTAGCAGTAACTAGGTTTTGTTAATTGAGGTTGTGTGACATGTTCTTATTTTGGGGGTAGGGTTTTGTGTAGAGATCCTCTTGAGTAAGAACCTCTGCTACTGTAATAGTCATTCTACCGAAGTAAGTGGCTTGGGTTCTCGAGATGGCTTTGCCAGTGGCTGAGCCCAGAACCTCTTATTAGTGTCTACTGGACTTTGATGATTTTATCTGTCTATCTGTGTAACGGGAATTTATCTCTTGCCCCACAGTCTCATCTGCATGTTTTAGAATGAGACGTGCATGAAAGTACTTTGAGCCCTTTCCAGACAGCCGTCTTTGGAGAACCCTAGGGAACTGGTTTACTTTATATGCTTGCTTCTGTGCGGAGATGCCTTAACTTGTATGGTTAACACAATCTCTTAAGTATAAAATACTATGGTCTCCTTTTCCTCCTAGGAAGCGACAGAGGGAAGAAGAGATTGAAGCTCAAGAAAAAGCCAAACGGGAAAGGGAATGGCAGAAAAACTTTGAGGTAAATTTCTAAGGTGGCTAGGGATTCTTATTCCAGAGTATGAAAACTTCCTAGCATAGAAACTTGGTGCCTGGGGCATTCCCAGGACTCACTGGGGCGGGCAGGGAAATGGGATATGTGGGGAAGAGCCGGAGCTTTGGAGAGTGAGTCTGGTTCTGGCTCAGCCACCTCTAAGCTCTGTAGCCATCACATGAAGATCCCTGAATGGTGTTTTAGTGGTTGTGGTGGGCATAGCTGCCAAGTGTGTTCAAGAAAAATGGTTTGTGCATTTAATTTAAGGAGCAAACATGGAGTTGTGCCCTACTTAGAGATCTTTTAGTAGAAACTGAGGTTCTTGTGACCCCAGTGTCCTGCCTCCAGAGAGACTTATGACTTTTGAACTTGATTTTTCTATGACACCCTCGTTACATCCTTCAGGTGCTCAGCTAGTATTCTGAATTAAGTAATATTTGGTCTTTTCTTCTATAACTTTTAGGTCTCAGAGTAGGGATTAGCTACCCAGAGCTGATGACTTTGTTTCTGTTCCACTGCGTGTATGAAAAGAAAAGGAATAGGCCCCATGATAAGGAGGAAGAAATCTTAGTGGCCCTCTCAGCACAACTGCCTAAGCTTTGTGCTGGCTTCGAGCCTCTATCCAGGTTTTGGTGGGGAGAAAGAAAGCTGCAGTGGAAAGGGTGGGGTGCTGCTTACTAGCTGTGTGGCTTCAAGAACATGATTTAACCTCTCTGAACTTGGTGTTGTCATTTGTGACATGCTGTGGCGTGACACACACTGCTGTCAGCTTTTTGCGAGAATGGGAAATGGCAAATGCTAAATGTCTAGCCCAGAAGTCCCATCAAATGGTGGCCTCATTGTTGTGACCGATATTACTCATTTTGTCCCCTTCCAACCTGCGCCTGGCTTATCCTGCCTTCTAGGACACTTTTCCTGGGTCCATGGGCGTGGAAGAAAAACTCTGCTCTGTTGTTCTTAGATTATTCCAGAGGGTTGCGCTGGGCTACAGGGGGAATGGCAGAGCATGTTCAGGCCCTTCCTCTCATTAACTAGTTTGCTACTCCTCAAAATTGTTTTGTGCTTAGGAAAGTCGAGATGGTCGTGTGGACAGCTGGCGAAACTTCCAAGCAAATACAAAGGGGAAGAAAGAGAAGAAAAACCGGACCTTCCTGAGACCACCGAAAGTAAAAATGGAGCAGCGTGAGTGACCACCTCGGGTCACGGCCACAGAACCTTCCCCCAACTGTCTCCCCTCTTGCTTTGAAGGACTCATTCTTTCCTTCCGTTTCCACCCCAACATAGAGTAGTATTTGCTTTTTAGTCCATTTTGTTTTCAATACAATTTAATATCAATCAGAGTAATTCTTTTGTACATTGAAATGAGGGGCTCGGTTTAAAAAGAAACCTTCCCCCACCCCCTACCCCTAGGCCAACCAGGATTGGAAGGTGCCACCATTGGTGCTGCCTTCTCTTCCCATAGCCTGTAACTTAATGTTTTGTACTTCACTGAATTGTGATGATTAGAAACTTCGTGTATAGCTTGTGGGAATCATCCATTTAAACATATTGCTTAAAATGGTGTTGCCGTGACTTCAGAGACAAGCCTGGGCCACCTTAGGAAGCCCCTTTGCTTCAGTGTCTTGCTTCTGGGTGTGGCATCCTTGGAAGCCCCAGATCAGACAGGGAAGGCGGTGGGTGCCAAGCAGTCGCTGGATGCCCTGATATACTGTGGCGTTTGGCATGTGCTCTCCCATCTGACTGACCAGTCCTTGTGGCATGAAGCTCTGAGCCACCCAAACCTCTTCACTTTCCAAAGAGCTAGCAGTCCTCCATCCCATCCCAGTACCATTGTGTCCTAGCCTGTCTGCGTTCATTAGTGGTAATATTCTGTATGTGTAATAAATTTTTATACCCTAACCATTGATGTAGTTTTCTTTATATATTATCCCAAGGTAGGGTCCCTTGTTTGGTTGGGTCCCTTGTCTGGCTTTGTCTTACCCTGAAATGCTTTGGAGTTCTGGCTCCCTACCACCTATTTGCTAAACTTTAGTTTCTTTATCTACAAAATGGGAGTATAGGTTACTGTAGCAGTTTTTAGGGAGGAGAAGCCATGACATATATAAGGCAGTTCCACAGTGCTCAGTGGGTGTTGCTAATAATATTTCTGTGTTCAATGAAGATACTGATTATTTTGAAGATTAAACGAAATAATGCTTGAAAGTACACAGCTTATTGTATATACTCAGATGTCCTGCTGGCTGTGAGAGACTGGATTAGCCCTTGAGAGGGACATAAGGTGAGAAATAGAAAGATGACACTTAAAATGTGAAGATGTAAGAAACTGGGTGACTTGAAACAAGACTTTTTATAGTGTCTTGTAGACAAGAGGAACAATAATCACAAGGCACTATGTCTTTGTAGTATCAAGAGATACTGCAACTTCGATTTGCTTCCCTATGGGAGGGAAGCTTGAGTGTCTTACTGTCCAAGTGCAACTGAGTGTATCCAAACTGCAGATGAATTAGAGCACAGCGGGTAGAAGCGGGGTGGCTCTAGTTAAAACTGGAACAAGGCAGAAAGAGGGAACTGTTTTGTTACCTTGCAGAGTGATACATGTCATGAGGTAATACAGACTGTCCTGTGCTGGGAGCAGCAGCTGTCTCTTCTAGCCAGACAGAGTGACACTGCCTCACTCCAGCATGTGTGTGTACACACCCACCTCTTCCTCAGAGGTCCTGTGATGGTTAGAACCCAGAGGTTGATGCATCTGTTAGAAATACCTAGCATAAACAAATAGGGGAGTATTTGCTCACATAAGAAGTCTGGTGGCAGGCACTCTCCAGCGTTGTTCATGGGCTCACTAGTACCACAGGGGAACCAGACTCTTAGTGTGCTGCCCCTCCATCCTCTCCGGAGGACTTGTCATCTCATAGTTGCGTAGTCTCAGAAGGTTGCGGCTGCACCACACTTCATACTGATTGCTAAGTAGAAAGAAGTCATCCAGAAAGTCAAAAATTTCCCCCAAAATGTTATTGGCCAGAAGATGGTTACATGGCCACCTCTAACTATAAATTTGGAAAATAGTGAATAAGAATGGGCAGGCCATAGACCAGGACTTGTCTCACGGAGCTGGGTACCTACTGTTTCCAGTTAAGTTTTGTTGGCAAAAGGAAGAGAATTGATTGCTGGGGATGACTAAGTGGCACAGGTGGGGTAGAACTTGAGGGAAAGATGTTCTAGTCAAAGGAAATAGCATGTACAAAGACTTGAAGGTAAGAGCACAGCCCATTCATGGGACTGCACATCCTGTCATGCCTGGAGCATAGGATTGGGTTGAGGCGAAACCAGGGAGGTCAGAAAGTCACATTAAGGAGTTTGGATTTCAGCCATGACACCCTAATTTCCCAGATGGATCGAAGCCTTCTCATTTCCTTTCCTGGCACATTTTTTAGCCACAGACCCACTCCGGAGATCAGCAGCAGCCCCAGTCCATTCCCAATGCTGCTCAGAGCAATCTTTCAGGGATGACTTGGCCAGAGAGAAGGGTGTGCGCTGGGCTTGGCATTGAGGCAGCATTAGTCAAGATGCCTCCAGGGTGGGGCTGTGGCTGTGTGTGTGGCAGCTTTTCCAGTCCCTTCATTTGTGAACAGGTTAAGAGACTTCCAGCAGGAAAGGCCCTCTGGAGGAGTGCCAGGGCCCAGAGGGACTAAAAGGCTGGAGGAGCCACTTCACACCTCTCCCCGCGGTTTGCTATGAATGATGGAGCAGAGAGCCAGCTCCCCTACACCTCTCATTGGGCATCCTACTGCTGCCTGTGGGACTACTGCAGACAGAGGTGTAGTGGAAGGAGCCAGACAAGTAGGATTAGAATCCTGGCATTTGGGCCAGAGGCTTCAACTCAGCCTCTGCTTCCTTATGTGTAAAGTGGAAATTAATCACTTAAAGCATCAGACAGTGCCTTTGGCAATCCAGTCACCCAAACCTCTTCACCCCTGTGGCTGTGGTGTGGCTGTGGTAACTCAGCGACTGCCTGGGGCAGCCACAGCCAGGCCCCTGGAGCCCCAGTGGAAGTGAGAATAAATGGAGGGAGGCTACAGATGAATCTGGGCCTGCCCTGAGGGTGGAACCTCAGCGAAGCAGGGTTTTCCCTTCTGCATTTTCCTCTCCCCTCCCCGAACCCCCATAGCCATCCTAGCACATCTGATTCATCTGCCCCCATGCTGGACATTATCAAGCGCTTATCATCATTGGAAATGGGAATCATGGGACGTCTGACCCTGAGTATTGTGGAATAGGCAGGCACAGAAGGGGCTCGGAGTCACACCATCAAGAATCTGCTGCTCACTAGCTGTGTAATCCTGGCAAGTCATTTCTCTTCTCTCAGCTTTAGCTTCCTCCTCTTTGGTAAAAGTACCTCCTCCATTCTGGTTCTTAAACTCTAGTGAGATTCTGTTTATTGTGAAAAGAACAAACCTTGCAAATGGCGGCAACAGGCCTGCGTTTGAGGTCAGACAGACCGAAGTCTTGAAACTTCTCAGAGCCTCAGCTTCCTTATCAGGTGTTTCTCTGAGTATTAAGGAGATCAGGAAATCAGGTGCCTGGCACAGTGGAGTGCATGGTGGGTACTCCCCCGTCTCCTAGCATGGTAGCATGGGGTTTGTAGGGTGTACGTGGTGGGGAGACAGACAGCTGGATCTTTAACAAGCTCCTGGGTTAACTCAGCCAGTGCTGAAACATTGGGCAGGCGATGGGTAGAGCCTGGGGTTCTGTCAGAGATGCCGGTATCCTCACTTCGTACCTTGTGGCTCAGTGGCTCAGTGGGCAGCCCTCATTTATGGTGGGGGTAGGTGAGCATAGCTAGAATTGTACTCTCCTTCCCCAGTCCCCGGCTTCCTCTGGAGTCCCTCTAGTCCTGCTCTGCTCCATGGGCCACCTGCCTTGGCATCACCTGGGTGCTTGTTAAAAATTCATTTAACTGGTGGTCCCCATTATCAAGTGGAAGAGAAACTGGTTTTTTTAAACCTTCATTTTTAGGAAGGTCTCCAACTGGTGTGGAGAAAGGACTTGACGTCCCAATTCTGGGACACTAGGCAGGCACTTGGGTAAATAAAGTGATTTTTATTTACTGAGTTTCTATTATGTCCTAGGCATCACAACAGGTGTAGTATTGGGAGTATATGAGGCTCAGAGATGTTCAGTGGAGGGCTTGGGCTGAAGACCAGAGGCTGCTGTCAAACCAGTGGACTCTTAGAGTTGATACAGGAGAACGTCCACCTATGCTATGGTTCAGTTTGCTTTCCTCTGTGGTCTAACACCTTTGCTTCCTATTTTGGGCTGAGGGGTGGAGGGGCGATAAGGAGTAACTTTCAGCTCAGAATGTCCAAAGTTGGCGCTCTAGGCGCAGTCCAAGGTTTTGGACAGAGCTATGGTTCTCTGTCGCGGTCAGCACTGGGCCTCTCACTGCAGGGTTTTGTCTTCTCCCTCAGACTGGGGCCCATGAAGGTAGGGGTGGTTACGTGCCCCCCTCAGACTGGGGTGGCTTCAGAAGGCAGAATTTTCTGTTTCTCAGTAGACTGGCATCCCTGAAGGCAGGGCTATCTCTTCCCTGGTTGGGGGCACCTGTGGACAGGTTATGTCACACCCATTGGAAGGTGGTCTCCTGTGGGCAAGACTGGCTGGGTATCTTCTTAAGCAGCTTTGGGTCTTTTCCATCAGCTGGGGGCTCACTGGAGTTGGGACTACACTCACTGAAGCTTGGGCTCCTGTGGGCAGGACTGAAACCTTCCCTAGGTCATCTGACCTAGGGACCCGGTTTCTCCTTCCTGTGCCAGCCCAGTCCCAGCCCTTCCTCCTAGGGGGGCTGTGCATTGGATGGGACCAACCCTGTGTTGTTGGTTGAGCTGATACGCAGAGAGACTCCCTGGCTGGAAGAGAGCATTACCAGTGGCCTTGGGGTTGGATCCCTGCCCAAGGAGCTGGCTTCCTGGACTTATGCCCTGCTCATCCAGCAGAGCTAGCAGGGTGGAGCTCCTTAATTTTTTATCCTGTCACAGCCGAGCTGGGATTGGAGCATAGAGGAAAGTGAGTCACGCACCTAGGTCCGGGCCTGCCTTCTGCCTCCTTCCCATTCCCTCCCTGCGCAGCTTCCCGAGTTCCCTGAGAAGCCTTCCAGGAAACATGCTCTCAGCAGCCCCCGCCATCTCCTCAGCTTCTTTGTCATCTACTAGACCTCTGTCTCTGCTGTTTCTCAGGTAAGAGGCTGGTGGCTTGGTGAGAGGGTCAGGTTTGGCTGTTTTGTCTAGCTGCCCCTCAGAATCCTTGAGGCTGGTCAAGTTCTGGGTCTGAAGAACTGGATTATGTCTGACTTTTCTGCCATCAGCAGCCGCTCATGGACACACAATCCCCTTTCATCACTCACAGACACAGCCCACCCTTTCACCCCTCAAAGACATTTAGCACATACAGTCACCAACAGATAATAGCATTCCTTCATATCACACAAAACACACCCTCATCACCTGTAGACACAGTTCATGGCCCTTCATAAACACACAACACACAACAGACCCTTGAAATCCACTGATATAACCCATGGCCCCTCACTACACCTAATATGCAAACTGTCACAACTGACACAATCCCCTCATGTGATGCATATCATTATCCGCAAGATGAAACACACATCATTATAGACATACAATGTGTACAATAGCACTGACGGACACAACAAGCCATGGAAGACCCTTTACTCACTTACTGCAAACAAACCTTACCGCCCTCCCCCCGCTCACACAATACAACTAACTACCTGAACCATCACAGAAACTCCCCTCACTCCCAATCACGTCCCCAACATCCATAGGTGCTACTGCTCAGCTGAGGCAGGAATGGGGGCTGGGCCCAGTCAGCGACACCATCCCCACTTGTCACCCATCTCGGGCCCTGCTTGTGTACTGGGAGGCAGCCAGGAGCAGAGCCAGGGGTCCTGGCCACATCATGCAGCATGTTAGGAGGGACGCTTATGCTGCTTCCTATGTCCTGGGGCTCAGCACAAGCTGATAATATGAAAAGCTAGCTGGCATTTATTAAATGACAACTGTGAGTCAGGCATTATGCTCAATGGTTTTAAAAGCATTCTCTTATTTAATTATATAATGCCTTTATGAAGTAGGTACTTAGCCTCATTTTATAACTAGGTTTTGACATAGGCTCACAGAAGTTAAGAAACCTGCCCAATATGCCATGGCTAGGAAGCAGCAATGGGATTTAGATATAGATAAGTCCGACACCAGACTTTTTTATTTTTAAATTTATTTTAAATTTTTAAAAAGAGGTAACAAATGCGCAAACTAAAAATTCAATAGAGATAAAAGAATATGCAATAGAAAGACACCTTCTTATTCTTGTTCTCCAGACACCCAGTTTCGCTCTCTGGAGGAAACCCGAGTTACCTCTTGGAGAACTCTCTTTTAACAACTGTTATAGTGAGTTTTGGCACAAGGCTTCCAAGAACGGTGCCCAGACTCTGGGGGCTTTCCCGTGCTCTCCGCTGTCCCCAGGCACACAGGCAACTGCTTCTATCTGCCGGCGTGGGGAGCAGGGCCGGAAGCTCTAGGGCTCCTTCCAACCTAAGTCTTAAGTCCTCTCCTGCCAGAAGTCCTCAGGGAGCCCCTTGCCCTTGAGTCCCATGGGCCTGGATCTTCTCCCCCTTATTTCACTCCTGAGGGCCCTGGCCACACCCCCAAGGTGACTCCTCTTAGAAGCTAGGGGTTCCTTCTGTGGGCAGTTCTTGTTCTCACTTTGTTGTCGCAGGTGTGCCTAGGTTGGAGAGGGAGAGCAGGTGGGACTCAGGCTGGCCAGAGGAGGGAAAGGATGAGGGAGAAGGATAGGAAGAGGGGAGAGGGGACTGAAGACTGGCTGTCAGGCACTGTCCCTTACAAGCCTAATCTCGTTGTGAGCCTGGTGGTGCCATCCTCACTTTACAGATGAAGAATGTGAGGCTCGGGTGGCTCTGTTGTTAAGTAGCCAAGTTGGAATTCAGACTTCCAAAACTTTGAGAGAGGATGAGAAATGAGAGAGACAGAGAGAGAGAGAGGGAGAGGATTGAGAGACAGGCTATGATAGTGAGGAAGACTTGAGAATTCAGGGCCGGCCATCCAGGAAAGGTGTCTCAGGTTTGGTAGTAATCCTCCTTCAGTGACTCTTTCTCTATTCTGTTCATTTGCACTATTTGTCTATCCTTGCACGTGTACCATCCTGTCTTATTTACTCTAACTTTATGGTAGTCTTGATAAATGATGTGGCATGTTTCTTGATTTCTCATGCTCCTAATTGTCTTGGCCACTGCTGAGTTAAGTAGAATATTATAGATATAGTAGAAGCCTCCTGTGTACTTCACTAATTCTGCCTCCTCTCTCTCTCCAGTTATATCCTGAATTTGTCTTTATCTATTGATGCATATGTACGGTGTCCATGGCAGTAATAATGTTTTAAAGTTTTAAGAAATAGTCTCATACTATATTTGTCCTTCTGCAACTTGCTTTTTCAGTTTAGCATTATGTTTATTGTCCATGTTATTAAATGTACCTCTGTTCATTTTAACATATGTATAGGATTACACTATAGAAACATACAATATATGTTTCCTTGTACACAGGAAATATTAATATTGCCAGTGTACCTAGGAAGAATGTATATATTTTCAACTTTATTTTAAAATCAATTTCCAAAACGCTGGTGCCATTTGTACTTTTTTTTTTTTTCAGCGGTATTATGAGAGTTTTCATTGTTCTGCATCCTCCCTAGTACTTGGAATTGGCAGACTTTTAATGTTTTCCAGTCTGGTGGTTGCTTGTTTTAATTTGGACTCCTGACTTCCTTGAAACATTGATCATATTTTTATCTTCCTTAGCCTTTAGGCTTTTTCTTCTGTGAATTACCTACTCCTTCCTTGACCCATTTTTCTATTGGGCTTGCCCTTGTGTTATTAAGTTGTAGGAATTTATATCATATTATGCCTGAAAAGTCTTTGATATGTGTGTTGCAAATATCTTCTCCTGGTCTGAGACTTGTCTCTTCACTATTTTGTAGTACCTTTTGAAATACAAAGTTTTAAACTTTATGTGATCAAATTGATTCAACTTTTCTTTGTTATTTGTAATTTCTATGTCTTAATTTAAGAAAAATTTCCCTACCCTTAGATCATAAATATATTCCCCACTATTTTCTTCCAAAACTTTTTATATTTTGCTTTTCATAGTTAGGTTTTTATTCCAGTTGGAATTTAATTCTGGATATGATGTGAGGTTGGGATCTAGTTTTGTTATTTTTTTTTTTCCCTAATGGATAGCTAATGATTTGTACCAATATCTACTCTTCTCTTATTGATTGTAATGACAACTCTGTTTCCATGTGTGTGCTCTCTATTTCCAGGATCTATATTCTGTTTCTTTGGATTATTTGTTTATCTTTTTGTTAATATAATCCTGTCTTAAAACTATAACTTTATAATAAGACTTAATATACGATAAGGGAAGTCCTTATTGTTCATATGTCTTGTCGCTCTTCAAAAATGTATTGGTTAATTTTGGATCTTTGCTTTTTCATTTGGAATTTTAGGATCAGCTTGTAAAGTTCCTTGAAGAACTCTATTGGAATTTTTTCAAGTGCTTTACTTAAGCGATTTTTGTTTTTCTCTAGCTTTATTAACACCTATTGGGATTTTGATCGGTCCGGCATTGACCTTGTAGATTAAATGGAGAAAAACTTATAGCTTTATGATATTGACAGTCTCATGCATGAATATGTTACATTTATCTGTTGATCTAGTTCTTGTTTAATTATTTTTCAATGATTTTTATAATTTCCTCCACCAAGAGGAAATTGCACATCTTGGCTTCCAAAAAATAATTTGCCAAAATAGTTTTCTTGCTATTACTAATTGTGTCTTCTTAAAAATGATATTTTCTGTTTATTGCTTGTTTATAGGAACATCATTATTACATATTGATTTTATATCCAGAAATTTTGAAGTTTTTGTTGTGCATAGAATTGCTTTAAATTTTCTATGTAAAACTGTGAAAATGACAGTTTTGCTTTTCTTTTCCAATCTTCATACACACCCTCCCCTCCCCCCTTTTTTTTGGTCTCATATTCTTCACAACAGAGCAAGGTGCTTATGATTATTCTCAATTTGCAGATTAAGAAACTGAGGCTCGAAGAGGTAAATTGTATTTTTCAAGTTGACACAGTTGGTGGCGGTCAAGATTTGAATTCAAGTCTCAAACCCATGCTCTTTTCCCTGTGGTAATCCTCCATCTATAGATGAGAAAAGGGCTGCTCACAGAAGTGAAGTGTCCACATTACTTTGAGTGAAGGACAAATTGAGAGAGCAGAAAAAAGTTAACAAAGCCTTTATAGCAGTTGTGCAGGACTGAACTAGGGTTTAGGGTATCTGGGTCTTAATTCTAGTTCCACCACCTATTAGCTGTGTTACCTTGGATGAGTCATTTTCTCTCTCTAACTTCATTCATTCGTTCAATAAACTTTATGGAGGAGCACCTGCAACGCTCTAGTCAGTGTTCTAGCTAACGGGCCACAGGAATAAACAAACAAAACCCTGTTCTCAAAGAACTTGTAATTCGTTTGGGGAGACAGACAATGAGCAAAGTAAAAAAGTAAAATATATGGTATGTTAGATGTGATAAGTGCTTTGGAGAAAAATAAAGCAGTGTAGGGGCCTAGGGCATGTCGGGGATGGTTGCAATTTATAAGGGTTATCAAGAATGTCCTCATTGAGAAGGAAGGTAGCATCTGAGTAAAGACCTGTGCAAGTAGAGTGGGGGGAGCAAGAAGTAGGAGATGAAGTCAGGTTTTGTGGGTATTTTAAAGGACTTGGGCTTCTGTGAGATGGAAGCCACTAGAGGGTTTTGAGTGGAAGAATGATGTGACTTGACTGATGTTTAATAGGCTTAACTGCATTGCTGTGTTGAGAACAGACTAAAAGGGGGTGCAAGGGTGGAAGCAGGGAGAGATGCGAGGGGCCACATCCAAGTGAGAGGCGATGGTGGCTAACCCAGTGCCATAGCCGTGGAATTGGTGAAAAGTGGCAGATTCCCCCTCTCTCCCTCTCTCTCTTCCTTTCTCCCTCTCTCCCTCCCTCTCTCTCTCCCTGCCTCCCTTTCTCCTTCCTCCCTCTCTCATCTATCTATCTATCTATCTATCTATCTATCTATCTATCTATCTATCTATCTATCTATCTCTCTATCTCTCTATCTCTCTATCTCTCTATCTCTCTATCTCTCTATCTCTCTATCTCTCTATCTATCATCTATTTATCTATAATTAGAAGTTGAAAGTAAATTTATTTATTTAGTTTAAAATTAAAAAATAAGTTTATTTGATGAAGGAAACTTTAAAATATCTTACAAACCCAAACATAAAGCAACTCCTTAAATAAGCAATCCTCTCTCTTTCTCTCTCTTTTTTTTTATTAACACCTACGGCACCTGGTCTTCCTAGGTGGTCTCCTATCCAAGTACTAACCAGGCCCGACCCTGCTTAGCTTTTGATATCAGAGGCGATCCAGCACTGTTCAGGGGGGCATGGCCATAGACTTTTATTTTTCTGATAAGATCCCAAAAAAGTTTTTTAGGCCAATTTGAATATATAAACTCTTAGGAATGTAGAGGATATAGTCCAGAGTTTCTCAATCTCAGCACCATTCACATTTAGAATCAAATAAATTTTTTCTGTAAAGACTGTTTTGTGCCTTATAGGAGGTTTAGCAGCTGGCCTCTACCGGCTGGTTGCCAGCTGCCCCAGACACCCCTCCCTTTCCTCACCAGTTGCAACAACCAAAAATATCTCCAGGAGGGCGAAATAGACCCTGTTGAGAACCACTGATAATAGTCAAATGCCTATTTATAGTACTTAATTTATTCTTTTATTTACCCATATACTTACATATTTTGGGCAATAATTTATTATTTTATATATAATGCCCACCCCCCTCCCCCCGCCAGCCACAAGTTTATTCAACACAAAATAATTCCTCCAACTTTATTGAGGTGGTTGACCACATCCACAACCAAATCCGCCTCGAAACTGGAATTCAGTTGCTGACCCAGCCCGGGCCTGGGCTTTCTTGTCTGCACCAGGGGGCACAGTGCTCTGTCTGTGTTTCTGTCAGCTTCCCCTCTTGTGAGCCTTGCAAAGGGGCAGGCACAATCTCGGGGGAGCAGGTGGAGGTAATCATGGAGGTATTGGATTCCCTCGTTGGTAGGGTACCAGTAGAAATGTCTCCAGGCAAACTGTTTCTTTGCATAGCCTCGTGATTTGAGAGACTATATGGCCTTCATGACATGAAGATTAGGCACATTTTGGTCTGCCAGCTCCGGGTGTTTACTCATGTAACACCTTTTTGGCCACCATCACCCTCTCCTTGAAAAGGAGTTCGTAAATGGCAGTCCATTCTTCTTAGGCATCAACATTGCGACAGCTGCTGTGTCCTGGGGCTGGAGCTAGAAAAAAGCTATAATGCTTTTTTACACTCTCAAATTTCACGAAACAGATTTATTCCAACCCTTTATGTGCATCATGGATGTCAGCAACTTCATTGTTATTGTTCATTTAACAGAGTTTCCAGGTTATATCATTTTCGCTTCCATCTACCTTGTATGAGATACAGCACCTAACGTCATATATGCTGTTGTATAATAAAAGGCTATCACAGGAAAATGACATCCCAAGACACAATTATCTGTTATATAACATCAGGACATTTTTTCACCATTATTTCAATCTCTAAAGTCTAAATAAGTGCTGAATTACTTTAAAAAAATCACTTATAAAAAATTGAAAACACATACAAGAGTGCACTTAATAGTATAATGGATCCCTATGTGCCATCAGACAACTTCAACAATTATTAACCCATTTTTTCAATTGAGGTATGTCCCATGTTATTTTGAAGCAAATCCTAAATATATAATTTTATCTGTAAATATTTTGTATGTATCCCTAAAAGAGAATTCTTTTTGAACACAACTGTTAAACCATTAACCTAACAATTAACATTAACTTCTTAATAAATTGAATATCCAATAAATGTTCAAATTTCTAATTATCTCCTAAGTCCCTCCTTCCCTCCCTCCCTTCTACCATCCTTCTCCCTCTACCCCCCTTTCTCTTTCTTCCTACAGTTTGTTTGAATCAGGATCCAAAAAAGGCTCATAGGTAGCAACTCACTGCTATGTTTCTTACTTCTCATTTAATCTATAGGTTCTCCCTTCATCTTTTTTCTCCCTTATCATTTATTTGTTGTTTGTTTGGCACATCCATTATTCACTATGTACTGAGTTTGCTGAGTACATTCCTATGATCTGTTCCTCTTCTATATTTCCTGTAAACTGGTGGTTGAACTTGCGGATTCTGTTTCTATTTCCTTGGCAAGACTGTTTCATAAGTAGGGTTGTGAATTGGGCATGCACAAACACTTTACTACAGCTTTACTAGAAAAGTTTTCAAACATACACAAAAAGAGAGAAGAGTATAATAAATCCTTATATACCTGTATTAGTTTCTTATAGCTGCTGTAACAAATTACTACAGATTTGGTGCTTTAAAACAGCACACATTCATTCTCTTACAGTTCTGGAGGCCAAAAGTCCAAAATCAGTATCAACGGACAAGGAGACAGCGGGGCCATGTTCCCTCCAGAGGCTCTAGGGCAGAATCCATTCCTTGCCTCTTCTAGATTCTGGTGGCTGCTGGCATTCCTGGCTTGTGGCCTTGTCACTCTGCCTTTGTGGCGATATCGCCTTCTCCATTTCTGTCTGTAATCAAATTTCCTTTGGCTTCTCTCTTATACAAATATTTGTGATTATTAAGTCTCATATGGGTAATCCAGAATAAACTCCCAATCTCAAGAGCAATAATTTAATCATACCTGCAAAATCTTTGCCATTAAGGTAACGTGTACAGGTTCTAGAGATCAGGACCTGATATCTTTGAGGGCCATAATTTGGCCTAGTACAATTCCCATTTTTAATATTTTGCCTCCCTTCCTTCCTCCCTCCCTCCCTCCCTCCCTTCCTTCCTTTCTTTCCTCTCTCTAAATTGTCTCTATATATAGACATTTTCTTCTATAAACCACACACCATGATCACGTAATAAAACTAACAATGATTCCTTAGAATCATCTAAAATCTCACCATATTAAATTCTCCCTAATTTTCTCAGATATGTCTATCCCGGTATCTTCTGTTTTCCTCTCCAGATCCACTCTCCACCCTTCTCTGCCCTATCTTGTGCCCCCGAAGGCTGATCTGTATGGACTACATTATCCATCTCCCATTGTTTCTAGTTGGGCTCAGCCAATGGGAGGCACTGGTAAGAAATCAGAAGTTGAAAGAAGAGAGAGGTTTGGGTATTTGTTTTCTGGTTCCCTCACTGCCAAGTCGTTGAGGATCAGCTGCAACTTTCTACCCAAGGTCTCAGCTCCCATCAGGCAGCGCTCTCCAAACGGCTACTTTCTTTGGATTCCAGTAACGCTCCCTCTCCTCAGCCCTTCAGATGGCAAGGGCTTCCCACTCTTGGTAGCCTTGGAGTCCTGCACTATTCCTTTTGATTCTCCAGTCCTGCCTGCATCTCTTTGAGTAGTCCCTTCAGCCACAGATTGTCCACTTTAAGTGTGTTATCTCTTTCCAGGACCCTAACTGATATACTAGGATTTTTTTTTTTTTTTGACATATTTGACTTAATTTAATTTTGACATAGTTGATTCGAATGATCTGGGTTCTAAACAAGAGTCACAAGTTGTATTTGATTTTTATATCCCTTAAGTCTCTTTCAATCTAGAACAGACTCTTCCCCATTTTTTCCCCATATGGTTGGCCTGTTGCAGGAACCAGATCAATTGTCCTGTAGAACGTCCTTGTCCCACATTCTGGATTTGGCTGATTGTTCCTTGCAAGGTCCTTTAATTTGCTCCTTTGTCCCCCATGTTTCCTACAAACTGAAAGTTAGATCTAAAGTCTTGATTAGATTCAGAGTTGAATATATTTTAAAGTAGAACTGACAGAATTTGCTAACAGAATGGATGTGGGTATGAGAGCAAGGAGGAGTTAACCTCAGTTTGCTCATTTGTAAAATGTTGATAATAATCTCTGCCTACCTACTCTGCTTATTGATAATCTCAAAAGAGGTACTGCAATGCAACTGCTACATGAACACACATAAGGGACTGTTAAAAAACAGGCTGAGCTGAACAGTTCTGCATTTGAGCCAGGTGTCCCAGAGACTCTGGCCACTTGGAGGCTGGTTGACCTCAGAGGTCCCTCCTTGGTTTAAGGTTCTGCCTGGAGGACAGCTGAGAAGGTGAAGCCAGTTTTGGGAAAGAGGATCTGGGCTGGGGATCAGAGCAATGGTCTTGACTTTCGGGTAGACAATTTGCATGCAGGTTAACCACCACGAACAGACCATGTCCTTTTGTGTTTCAGTGCACTCAAGGCTCAAACGGCCTCTGAGGGAGATGAGGAGGGATGAGCACCGGGCCTTTTTGAAGTCTTTATCAAGAGTTCCGGGCCACATCTTGGGATTTAAGCAGAGTGTGGTTGGCGGGGGAGTGTGGAGCAGTGTGGTTGAGTGAGCATGAGGAAGGAAGTGACTTGGGCAGGTGTGAGGTGATGATAGATATGGGCACCTGAGTGTGCATGTGAATGGAGGGATGTCATTGTGAGGGGATTTCTTTGCATGATACTGTGTATTGAAAGTACATGAGCCTGAAGGGGTAATATGCATAAGTGGTTTGAGAGTGTCTGCCTGTGGGTGATGAGGGCAGAGCTGGGGAGAGTTCTAGTTCTTAGGGCTGAGGCACATGTAAAGGTGGCTTGTCCTTTGGGATCTATTTTTTTTTTTTTTGATAAGGGACATCAGTGGGGTCCCAATCAGTAGGAGGAGGCTAGCCCAGACACCAGGATGAAGCTGAGGCTGGACTCTCCGTGGCGAGTCAGGAGCCTGCACTCCTGGCTCTGCTTTGCACCCGCCTTGCTGTGGGACCTGGTCTTGTCTAAACCTGTTTCCCTCTCTGTGTAGAGAGTGCTGGATTGACTGATTTCTGAGGGACTTGCTTCTTAGTGTCCACTACAGTGTCTGGTGCCTGGGTTGCTCAATAAATGTTTGTTGAATAAACAAGTGTGTAAATGGACTAGAAACCGAAATAGGGAGCTCTGGCTCATCCCTTACTTATGTACACACAAAGCCTCCACCCACCTGACTTTTACACACTCACACACACTCCCAAACTCACTTCTGTTCACCCTCCCAGTCTCCCACACCTGTTCACTCTCACCCACTCCCACTGTCTTCCTTACTGCTAAACTTCTGTTCGGGGTCCTATGATACTTCCTCCCTCCCTTAAGCCCGCAGCGCCCTGTCCCCAGCAGTTCACTGTGCTCTGTGTCACCAGGGATGCCCTGCCCAGTTATGTCTCTGACCACAGCAGCTCTTCTGAGCTCCTCCCTTCTCAACCTTTTTATGTTCTAGCTGCCTTTCCTTTTTCTCCTTCTCATCCCTTTCTTTCATTTTTTCTCTCATGCCTGTACAGACACACAGATACGCGCGCGTGCGCGCGCGCACACACACACACACACGCACATACTCACTGTCTGTCTCATCTTTTTCTCTTTTAACTCTCTTAGCTTTTGTCCTTGTTTCTCCTCATTCCTCTCCTGCGCTCTCTCGGTGTTTACATCCGTCTGTCTTTCTCCCCCATCTCCCATTTTATCCTGACTCCCTCTCTCCCTCTCTTACTCTGTTTTCTTGGTCACTCACTCACATCTCCTCTCTCCTCTTCCTCACTCTCGTGCTCAGTTTCTCTCTCTTGAGCGCGTGCTCTCTCATCTTTTGCTTTCTCTTGCATTTTTTGTCTCTCGTCCCAGTTCCCTGGCATGGTGGCCACTGTCTCCACCCCATGCTGCCCCTTGCTCTGTGAGAAACCTCTGAGCAGTGCCCCGGGCCCAGGTGACCCAACTTGGAGGCTCCCGTGGTATCTATTGGAGGGGCCTTAGGGTCACAGCATTTCCTCCTGGGGGTGACTGGGCAGTGGCGTGTTTTGTTTCCTCACTTCTGCAATTTCCAGACAGCACAGAGGCTGGGTCTGCAGACAGAGATACTCATATCCTGCAGCTGCAGCTGCTACTCCTGCTACAGGTAAGTGGGGGTCCCAGCTCTGCTGGGCAAAGGGCAGGCATATAAACATGTGTTCGGGAGAGAGGTCATGCCCCTAGACTGCGCCTAAGCAAATGATAGTTCTGTTTTTAAGGGACTCTTTTGTCATCTTCCTCAGGCCTTGAGTCTCACATTTACAAAGAATTCCTTGTGATCTAACTTTCCCAGGGAATCTAGCTCCCCTCTTTGATTCTCTGAGGCAAAGGTAGTGCTGGAGTGACCTCTCCAGGAGGTAACCATGGTGATGAGAGCGGGGCTACCTTGATATCAGGGAGCCGAATGCCATCTTCTTTACTAGCTGTGTGGCCTTGGCCAAGTTGCACCCCCTCTCTGCACTTCAGTTTCCTAAATTATCAAATGAGGATGATGCCATTTCTCTGGAACGATTGTTGGGAGAGGTAAAGGATCTGGTACAGGGCTGGGTACTTAGGAACTCACCAGATGTTAGGTTTTCCTGGGGGATGATGAAGATAACCAGGTGACTGGTACGAAGAGCCTGACCCACAACCAGTTTCTCCCATTAGGTCCCAGGTGGTAAGGACAGGAACAGGCTGGGACCCCCCAATGTCCCCCATTTTTCCCTGGCCGATTAGATGGGCTTGGTGAACTGGGACTGCTGTTCACATACTCGCTCACCTGGGAAGAATGGGGGAACCAGCAATCTCTCACTGGATACACAGCTGTGTTCCGTGTGTGTGTGTGTGTGTGTGTGCGTGTGTGTGTGTGTGTGTGTGGTGGAAGTGTCTGAAGGAGATGCTGGGGAAGCAAATGAAAGAGATGTCCCTGCCTTTAGGTACTAAAAACTCAGCCAAGGACAGAAGTCCACTCTGGAGGAAAAGAAATGGCCCTGGGCCTGATCAAGGCACCAGGGTTTTGATTTCAGCTCCTGTTTACAAGTTGGGATCTTGGGCAATGCAGGAGCCTCATTTTCTTCCTTTGCCAATTGGTGTTTAAAGCACTGACCTTGTGTGTTTGTGGGGAAGGTGAAGTAAGAGTTGGGTGGGAAAGTGCTTTGTTAATCGTAACATGATATACAAATGTGAACCAATGTGTTACTATTAATACTGATCCTGTACTTCTTACTGTAAACGCCTTAAGGATGGGGTATTTGTTTTGTTCATTGTTTTCTCCTTACCTTTAGCACGGAGTTGGGCATGTAGTCTAATCTTAGAGTATGAATTGAATGGATAAACAATAAAGTATGTTGTACTTGGAAGAGAATGGGCAGTGAGCCAGAGGCCCAGCATTTGGTCCCAGCTCTGCCCCTGACATTGTTGTCATCTTGGGCAAATTCTTTCTCTTTTCTGGGCTTCAATTTCCCCAGCTGTCCAAAGAAGGTTTGGGTAAAGGATTCACAGTCTATGGCATTAATGACGAAATGTGCCTCCAGGACTGGATTTCCCCTCCCGATTGGTATTGGGGTGGGATAGGGGTTTGATGAAAGGCTGTATCCTGTTTGTCCTTTTATAGGGAGACCTTTACAGAGAGACCTGCTCCTCTCCAGGCCTGTGAACAAGACCTTGTTGAGGAGAAGTGGGTGGTCCTCTTTTTCTGTGGCAACTCTTCCTTTCTCACACTGGCTCCCCCTCCTTTCCTTATGGGTGGGCCAAGGAGGGTGCAACAGTTCAGCTACAGCCTGGGACCACGTCCTGGGGGGAGTGTATCTGGTTAAGAGTGGAGCCAGTTCCCAGAAGGCAAATGCTGGGCTGCTAGCACAGCCACCTCTTTCATCAGCCACTATTAGGTTCCTTGGCAGCATGGTGGGATGGGAGAGAAGCTTCTGGTATACGCATGTGTGTCTGTGGTTGTATGGGATGCACTGGGAAGATGGCTCTGGCTATATCTACATGCGCCTGGAGCATGTTCAACCTACAGGTGGGCCTGGTACAGCCTAGCAGTTCCTAGAAGCAGGATCATCAACATAATCAGCTGAGAGGCTGATATACATCTATCTGTTCTTTCTTCTCTTGTGTCTTAGCTAAAGGGAATCCAGAGCCAGGGTGTGTGTGTGTGTGTGTGTGTGTAAAAAGAGAGAGAGAGAATGGGGTGGGGAAGACTGCCACTCAGCAGCCTCTCTCCACCCCGCTAGTTCTACAGGAGGGGAAACTTCAGGTCCCGAGTTTGGAGTTGAGCTCAGCTGGCTAATGGAAGAAGCATGTCAAAGATTTGTTTGGATTCCTTTACAGTTTATAAAATCTATTTCAATTTACCAAGTGCTTTACTGTTTGCCAAACTCTTTTTCACTTCCCAAACCTTACTTCTTTTTCACAGCAATGCTTGTGGTGAGTGTAGCACCCTATTTTGCAGATAAAGGCTCAGAGCTTGAGTAAAGAGACTCACTCAAGATGGTAGGTGGCCCTGCCGAGGCCAGAGCCCAGATCCCCTGACTCTGATTCCTGTGGTTTCTCTTCAGTCACCCCTGGTGGCTGCTTCCAAAGGAGGTGACTTGGCTGGTTTGGTGCATGGCTGATTTGTTTGCTTATTTATTCACTCATTCATTCAACAAACATTTTTCTGAAGTTGGGGAAAGGGGGAGAAACCCACAGCTATTGAGTAATAATCACTATGTGCGTAAATTGTTTCATTCCGCTCTTACCACCTACCTACATGATGCAGAAGGTTTTATTACCACCATTTTGCAAATTAAGAAAGGGAGGCTTTTAGGACTCAAACATCGGCTAGGAAAGAGCAGAGCCAGGTGCAGGTCTGGACCTGGTGACCCTTCTTGGGCCAGGCCCCAGCTACCCACGAGGGTACTGGCAGGACTCAGGAGCTCCCAGGCTGGGAAGATGTTGGTGTGGTTCCTGGTATCACAGAGGGGTGTGCCCAGGGCTGAGGAAGCCCAGAGGAGGAAGGGCCACTCTTTCTTTCTTGCCCTGCCTAACTTCCAGGAAACAAGGAAGTGAGGAGGCTAACTCACAGACCGATACCATCTATGTAACTGGGAGCCAGGACAGACCTAGGCTAGGCTCTGGGGTCCCCCAACTCCCCAGGGATATCTTAGGCCTGCTGAGAAGATACTGAGGCTCATTAATGTAATACATATACCTGGGGTCAGGGTGGATCCAGTTAGAAGGAAAATTGGGAAACTCTGGTACCTAGGTTACCCCCATCTCTGGGGCCTTAGACCCCATCCCTGACCTCTCCCCAGACAAGGAGCTCCATTCATCCACCAATAAATGTACCCAGCATGATGCTAGACTCCTTGTACTGGAATCCGGGGAGCCTAGTGCAGAGTTCAACAGAGGTCAAGACACTTGCTCCCTTAACTTGCCCCTCAAATCTCTCTTCTTCTTGGAGAAATGGTAATAAAACCACTCCATGAGGGGAATCTTTAAACGGTGTGGGCAGCATGGCCAGACCAGGGCACAAATGTCAAGCAACAGGGAAGGTCAGAATCAGAGGTAACTCATTAACTGAACACCTACTGTGTGTAAAGCACTTTAGAGTTTTATCTGCCTTCAACTTCAGAGCCATCCTATGAAGTTAATGTTGATATGATTCCCATTTTACTGATGAGAAAACTTGTGCTCACAGAAGGGAGATGATTAAACTGTGGTGTTTTAGTGTCCCCAGGGAATCTAAAGGCTGGGAGTGGCTGAGGCTGGCGTGCGAGTGTTTGGAAGTGAAAGACAGTGTGAGTGAAGATGAGGGACAGAGTAACTCTGTGTGTGCGTGTGTGCATGTGTATGTGTGTGAATATCTATTTAGTCATTATTTCTTGAGTGTTTCCTGTGGAGGAGGTCCTGCCATGCATATTGTTGAAATACCAGAAGCCTTACACCCAAGGAATTACTAACCCAGCAGGAAATAGCAATCAACCGCCATTTAATGCAGTGTGGTATGTTGTGTAACGGGAAGCAGAGGTGTCACCTTTGGCTCTGGGGTAAGAGAAGATTCAGTAGCTAACATTCACTAGGCTCTTATTATGGACCAGGCATTTTCTATTTAATCCTTATAATAACTATGAGGTAGGTAATATTATTACTATTACTTTTTTACAGATGTGTAAACAGAGGCTCATAGAGGTTAAATTAATTGTCTTGGGCAAGAATTGACTGGTAGCATTTTGCCAATTGTACCCAGCTGCCGTTAGAAACATGTGACTGGTTCCCAGAAGCTTTTAGGGTTAATGATATATCTGGAAGCCTGATATAGGTTGCTTCAAGCTGGGGTGAACTTGGTAAGAGCAGTGGCAGTGACAGTGACATACTATTTTGAGAAATGTTTCATCTGATCTAATCAGACGATTGGATTTCCTGTAGATACAGCTTTTTAGAGCGTCGATGGTGAATTCCTTGAATTGTACTAAGCACTTTACACAGGTTAATCATTGAATCTTCACACCACTCTGGGGAGGTACATGCTTGGAACATCATCAGCATCATTTATAGGGTAAGGGCTTGAGGCTCAGAGAGTGATGTTATTGACGGTGGTCATGAAGCTAGGACAGGACAGAGGCAGGATTTGAACTGAATCTAGAGTCTGTGGTCTTAACCATTGTCCTTTCCAAATACTTTATATCCTTTATCTCTCTGGATGCTCTTTAAGATAGATGTGTTATTGTCCCCATTTTAAGGATCAGGCCCAGAGAGAGGAAGCATTTTACCAAAAGTTGCACAGCTATTAAGTCGTTAAGCTGAACCATATGATTCCAAGGTAAAAATACACAATATACTTGCAAATCTGCCATCTCTTAGGCCCACTTTTAAAATTTATTATATTGCGGTAAAAAAAATACGTAAGGTAAATTTATTCTCATAACAATTTTTAAGTGTACATTACTGTATTGTTAACTCTATGCACATTGTTGTACGACAGGTCTCTAAAATGTTTTCACCTTGCATGACTGAAACTATGCCTGTTGAACAACTCCCTGTTTCTTCCTTTCTCCAGCCCCAGCAACCACCATTCTACTTTGTTTCTATGAGTTTGATTACTTTAGATACCTCATATAAGTGGGATCATTCAGTATTTGCCTCTTTGTAATTGGCTTATTTCACTTAATATCTTCAAGTTTCATCCATGTTATAGTATATCAAAAGATTTCCTTTCTTTTAAAGGCTGCATTGTATTCCATTATACATATATACCGCATTTTGTTTATCTATTCATCTGTTGAGAATATTTGAGTTGCTTCCACCTCTTGGATATTGTGTTATGCTGCTATGAACACGGGTGTGCAAATATCTCTTCAAGATCCTGTTTTCAATTTGTTTTAAAATTTACCCAGAAGTGAGATTTCTGGGTCATATGGTAGTTCTATTTTTAATTTTTTGAGGAACCTCCATAATGTTTTCCATAACAGCTGTACCATTTTATATGTCCAACAGCAGTGCATGGGTGTTCCAACTTCTCCACATCTTCATCAACACTTGTTATTTTCTGCCTTTTTGATAGTAGTCATCCTAATGATTGTGAGGTGATATGTCATTGTGGTTTTGATTTGAATTTCTCTGATGATTAGTAATGTCGAGCATCTTTTTATATGCTTGTCGGCCACTTGTATATCTTCTTTGGGAAAATGTCTATTCAAGTCCTTTGCCTCTCTTTTAATCAGTTTTTATTTATTTATTGTTATTGAGTTGTAAGAGTTCTTTACATTTCTGTATATTAAACCCTTATCCAATATATGTTTTTCAAATATTTTCTCCCATTCTGTAGTTGGCCTTTTTACTCTGTTGATGATTTCCTTTGCTACACAGAAGTTTTTAAGTTTGATATAGTCCCATATGTCTATTTTTGCTTTTGTTACTTGTGCTTGTCATACCCAATTCCAACATCATATGTTTTCTTCAAGGAGTTGTATAGTTCGGGGTCTAATATTTGGGCCTTTAACTCATCTCGAGTTAATTTTTGTGTGTGGTATAAGATAAGGATTCATCTTCATTCTTTTGCATGGGGACATCCAGTTTTCTTATCACCATTTGTTGAAGAGACTGTCCTTTCCCCGTTGTGTAGTCTTGGTACCATTGCCAAAAATCATTTGACCATATATGTGAGCGTTTATTTCTGGGCTCTCTATTCTGCTCCATTGATCTACATGTCTGTCTTTATACCAATACCATTCTGTTTTGGTTATTGTACTTTGTAGTATGTTTCAAAATCAGGAAGTGTGAGGCCTCTAGCTTTTCTTTCTCAAGATTGTTTTGGCTATTTAGGGTTTTTGAAATAAGATTCCATATAAATTTTAGAATGTTTTTTTCTATTTCTGAAAAAAAGTACCATTGAGATTTTGACAGAGCATTGAATCTATAGTGTGGACATTTCTAACAATATCAAGTCTTCCGATCCATCAACACAGCGTGCCTTTCCATTTATTTGTGTCTTTAATTCCTTTCATCGGTGTTTAATAATTTCCAGAGTGTAAGAATTTTGCCTCTTTGGTTAAATTTGTTTCTAGGTATTTTATTATTTTTGGTGTTATTATAATTGGGATTGTTTTCATAATGTCCTTTTCTCTTAGGCCCATTTTTAAATCTTCATTTTACCAGTGAGAAAACAGAGACTCAGAGTCATGGGGTGAGTTTAATGTTTGAACTAGGGTTGATTCCAGCTCCAGTGCTGTCTGGCAGCAGTGAGATGGGAGCAAAGCAGATCCTCCTCTCCCTTTGCTCCATTCAACTCCTGACCTCGGAGAGCAAAGGTAAAAGCAGGGCCCCAGGTTAAAGGCGTCTCTTCCTGGGGCCTTGCAGCACCTGAAGCTCCTGTTCTTAGGCTGTAGGATAGGTCTGTGAGTGGCCAAGTTGGCCAAAGAGTGGTTTACTTCCAGCAGGGGCTACAATTTGGCCTAGGAGAAATAGAATGGGCCTTGGGGTTCAAAATCCCATCTGCCACTGTCCAGCTGTGTGACTGTGAACAAGTCTGTTTCCCTCTCTGACTTCACTTTCTGCCCTGAAAAAATGGGCATTTTGTACAGCTAACCTTGCAAGGCTGATCTGAGGGGGAAATGCGATCATGGGTAAGGATGCTTGTACATTTAACTAGTAAATGATGCCTAGTACCCCTAGCTTAGGTGGGCTAGCTCTGGCTCCCCTACAGTCACGCCCTCCCCACAGAGCAGGGAGTCCTTGGATTCACGTGGGACTACACAGTGGGAGCCTGTGTTCCTTCCACACCCCACTTCTCGCCCATGCTCTGCTGATGAATGCACCCCAAGCTTGCAGAGCTGTGAGGAGCAGCTAGTGCACAGGATGTGCATGAACTTGGATGTGGCTGATGTATAGCTCATAAATATTTAGACATTCGTACTCTTGATCCCGTATGACCCCACAAATGTTAGGGGCCAGCCTGACTGGTAAACCCAACTTCCTAACCCACAGTCTGCAGTGGGGAAGTAACCAACACATATTTCTTTCTACCTAGATCCTGGTGGTCCCTCCCCTCTGCTAGGGGCTGGGAATGTTAGGATGGGAATGGTAGGCAGAGTGGGGGTTGGGGCTGAAAGCTCTGCAGGGCAGAGGGCGAGAGATCCAGATGGCAGAATTTTTCTTGTCTCTATGAATATTTATGGCCCTCCTAGCCCACTCACAGCTGAGTGCTGGGTCTGGGCCTGCTGCACAGCCTCGATCCATCAGGGAACCATGCCCATATGTTAAGTTGAGTGGTCTGAGCCACCTCCTCCTTCTTCCTCCAAATGGTCATTTCCTTCCTGAGCTGTTAAAAGCTTTGTTGGCATTAGTCTAAAGCTCTGTCTGGAGTGGCAGGAAAGCCAGTGGTGGGTAAAAGCCCCTGAGGTCAGTGGCGACCTATAGTCCCCTCCCTGGGCTTCAAGGAACTAGGCCAATGGGAAGAGGGAGGCCTGGCCATTTGTGATCACTTTACATGCTTATCTTTGAAATTATTGTTAGGAATGTAAGATTTTGCAGATGAAGAAAGGAAGGCTCAGAGAGGTAAAGTCACTTGCCCAAGGTCACACAGCAAGAAAATGGCAGAACCATATGTGAACCCAGGTCTTTCTGACCCCAGAGGCCTCATTCTCCCCACCTTATTATGCTTCCCCTACTTTCCTCTGAATAGCCATCTGAGGCTTGGTCACTCATTCAGTCATTCGATCCCCAGTATCTGACACTGGGGACAAAAAAATGAAAAAGATTTAGTCCCTGCCCTCAAAAGCTCCCAGCCTGGCGAGAAAATGACCACAGAAATCAATACTTACAACATATGTCAGGTGCTACACTGAAGAATGTGCCCAGCACCATGGTGACCCAGAGAGGGAGGCAACTCTTTCTGACTGAGGCAAGCAGGGAAGGCATTCCAAAGGAAGTGCTCTTTAGGTTAGGTCTTAAAGGATGAGTAAGGTGTTGCTGGGGAAAGCAATAGGCAAAAGGCATGCTCAGTAGAGGCCATAGCATGTGCAAAGGCACAGAGGTTTGAGGAGAAATGGAGTTTTCAAAGCAGCAGCAAGAAGTTCAATGTGGCTGGAGTAGAAGGCGAGTAGCGGCAGAGGCTGATGGGAGATGAAGTGGGAAAGGAGATTGGACTTGATCCTGGGCGGTGGGGAGCCATGAAAGGTGTTAGATGAGGCAAGAATGTGGCTGGCAGCGTGTGGCAGCACAGCTCTTCTCAAACTTCAGTGTGCACATGAATCACCCGGGAATCTTGTTAAAATACACATTCTGGTGCGGCAGGTCTGGGGCGGACTCCGAGATTCTGCATATCTAACGAGCTCACAGATGATGCTAATGCTGCTGGTCCAAGGACTACAATTTGAGTAGTGAGATTGTGGAGGGCTCATTCTGCCTTGTGTGGAGGCTGCTCAGTGGAGGGGCAACTGCTGATGCTATGATGTCACTGCATAGATCAAGCTTCTACCATCTTCTTGGGCCACAAAAGCATCAGTGTTGTCAGTTGCTGGATATTTGTTCACTCAACAAATGTTTACCAAGCTCATGCTTGGGCTAAGCTTGTGCTGGGCACTGGGGATGAAGATAGCGATTGAAAGTGCCACTTTCTGGTCCATGTCATCCCTATCTCTTGGCTCCAAAATGATCTCTCTGCTCCCTCTCTTGTCATCCATCTATTTTCTGCCAGCAGCCAAAGCAAGTCAGATCATATTACTCACCTTTCTGACATACTCCAGTGGCTCTCTGATGCTTATAGAAGCAAATGTAAACTCTTCATTATGGGCTAGGGGTGATTTGGGGCCTGTTGCCCTCTGCTCTCATCCCGCTTTTCCCATTTCTCACATCTCTAGGGCCACACTGACCTTCCAGTTCCTTGAAAGTGATAAATTTATTCGTATCTCAGAATATGATGGTATTATTATCACTGTAGGCCCTTTGCACATGATTCTCTTTGCCTGGAATAATTCTAGATTTTCTCTTGACTTGTTCCTTCTCACTTTTTAGATTTCAGCCAGGGGAAGATACAGGTTTTGCAGGACCCTAAAGGGGGACCCTCTTTGAAGAAAAAATACTAAATTACAAACACACAATTAGATACAAGGCCTAGGAGGGGGCCGTCAAGCTCAAGCTTCTTTGGCTTCATGGTAAATCTGCCTCTGGTTTTGTTTCTATGTCACCTCCTCCAAGAAGCCCTCCCTGGTCACTCTATTTAAAGCAGTGCCCTACCCAATCTTCATCATGTCACTATTTTTATTTCTTTTATTGAATTCATGACAATTTGAAATTATCTTGTTTTTGTTTTGTTTTTGTTTTGTTTTTATCTCTCTACTTATTTCTGTCTCTTTTCCCTGACTAGAGTGTAAGCTCCTCAAGATCAGGAATTTATTTCTTTTTATTCCTGCAGTATTCCCAACACGGTGCCAGGTACCTGGTGGAATGTCAATAACTGCCAGGTGAATGAGTGAACATGGTCTCTGCCCTCTAGAAGTTAAAGTCTAGTGTGGTAGGAGGACACACACAGGCGATTTCAGTGAAATAAAAAGCTATGAGCTATGGAAGCCCAGAGGATGGCCCTTAACCAGGCCTAGGGGCAGAGGGCAGCGTGTGAAAGAGGCAGGGAGGCTGGAAAAACTACTTTGGAGGAAAGGAGGCCTGAGCAGTCTTAAAGGATGATCAGTAGTTATCCAGACAGAGAGAGGGAGGGAAGCGTCAATAAAGGCACAGGGATATGAGCCCCCAGACCCAGAGGAGACTTGGCTGGTTACATTTTGGGTGATCTCAAGGATTCTGTTGATTCAAAGAGACAACTGGGCCAAGGGAGTGGGAGTCACATGGGGACCAGGACCTGCGACTGGACAGAAGGCAGCAGAAGTAGGAAGAGCTGGGGCGATGAGTACTAGAGCCACTAAAAGCAAGGCTTTAGGCAAAGGCAGGGGTTCCACTCAAGACTCCCCACACTGATTCTAGTCCTGTATCTGGAAGGAAGAGGCCCACCTCTGCTGGGCTTCTTGTGGGGGCCATGTGGACTGGGGAGGCTCTGGGGTCAGACAGACCTGAGTACTCATTGTGTTCCTGAGATGGAAATTAGCATGCAGGCATGTTTTTCCTGGAAAATTTTAAAGCAAAACCTAGATATTATATAATTCCATCTAGAAATACTGTGGTCTATATATCTAATAGATAGGAATTTAGAAATATAAAAATATAAAAACATATCATCACACCTCACAAAATTAGCATTAATTTCATAATTTTGTTAATCTGTGTTCGAGTTTTACCAATTGCCTAACAGATATATATTTTTTTGGTTAGTCTGTTTGAATTGGGATATAGAAAAGGTCCACACACAGCGTGTAGTTGCTCAGCTAAGCTTCTTGAGCGAGAATTTGACATTCTACTTCCTCGCTTCTCATTCACTCCAACTCATGCTTTGGAAAACTGCTCTCCTCTAGTCACGTGACATGGAGTTCCCTGTTGCCATACCTGATATTTCTTTTCTGTCTGCATTTTACTTGATCTTCCTATGACTTTTCACACTGCTGGCCACTGGCTTCTACGTTCTGGAAACTTCCTTCTCTTAGGTCTCCAGCATGGCACTTCTCTGGTTCTCCTTCTACCTCTCTGACCTTCCTGTCTTTGCCTCTTTCATAGGTTTCTCCTCCTCCTCTGACTTCTCTTTTAATGTTGGTCTCTTCAAGGCTTAACCTTGGATCCTCCTGCGTGTTTCACAGGGGCTCCAAATTACGATATGTCCCCAGCTGAATTCATCCTCTCCACCCCTATGCTGTTCCTCCTTAGTGTCAGTTCCACGAAGACAGATACCATGCCAGCCCCAATCATCTGGGCCAGAAGCCTGGCAGTCTTTGATTCCTTCCTTTCCAACAACCAGTATCCCACCCATCACCAAGTCCTGTGCATTCGATAACTCTCACAAGCGTTCTTTTCCCTCCATTTGCTCTGCCATGGTCCTACCTTCCTTTGGCCCTGCAGACAATTGCAGTTGTCTCTTTGCTGTTGTCTCTCTGCCTCTGGTCTGAAGCTCTTTCAGTTCATTCTGTACACAGCAGTCAAAGCCATCTTTGCCAAACCCAGATCCAGCCTTGTCCCTTCCATGGTCTGTATCCTTCAATGACCCCCCATTTTCTGTAGAATCAAGTACAAACTCCTTAGCCTAATACTCAAGACCCTTCTTAAGTTGACTGATGCTGACTTTGTAGGCCCTTTGTCTCTTTGTCTCTCCTCACCCCTCCACCCCTTAAATTGTAGCTAAACTGAATGTCACCAGTTCTTTGAGAACAAGGTACATCTTCTCCTATTTTTTTCAGATCTCTGCACATGCTGTTCCCCTCCGTGGGAGTCCTCATCAAGCTAACTCCTTCTTATCCTTTGGCATGGGTAGGAGGTCATTCCTGATCCTTAAATCTGGGCTAGGGGCACCGTCTCAGAATTACCCTGACATTTGGAACATCCACCATCATAGCACTTTTCACTTGTCTATTTCTGAATCTCTCTATTGCAAAATGATCTCTGAGCCACTGAAGGGCAGAGACTGGGTCTGTTCTCTGAGGCCTCAGAACGCTGCCTAGGGCCTGGAGCAGTGAGTGATTTGTCCAATGGATACATGCATGCATGCATGCCTGAATGAATGAATGAGTGAGTTAGGCTAACCTGTATATGTGCCCCATTCACATGAGGAAAGACTTTTTATTTTTTATTTTATTTTTTAGAAAGATTTTTTAAAAAGCAATTAATTTAGAAAAAGTCCCTAAACAAAATACCAATTTTTAAAAATTGAGGTAACATTGGTTAATAACATTAAATAAGTTTCAGGTGTACAACATTATAATAATTTGATAACTGTATACACTATAGCATGCTCATCACCAAAAGTCTAGTTTCCACCCGTCACCATACATTTGACCCCCTTTACCCATTTTGTCCTCCCCGACTCCATTCCCTTTTACTAACCATCGATTGGTTGTTTGTATCTATGAGTTTGCCAAAATACCAAAATTTTAAATGAAGACAGGATCATAATAGTACCAGGCAGAGCCATATTACAGCCTGAGGCAAAAGGAAGAATCAGTAATACTGACTTTGATATTTTAAAAATACAGTATTAAAGTATTATTTATCTTAGTGAAGTTTTCGGTGCCCGCTTTTATTTAGTACCTAAGTGAGCGAGCACCTCACAAGCCTTATCCTCTCTCATCCTGGTCTTGGCAGGAAGACTTTCTCAACAGGCCTGTACAGGCATGGCACAGAGGGAAGGGCCCTGGAGGATGTCTTGGGTTGAGTCCTTTGGCCAGAGAGGGACAGTTTTCAGAGGAGAGTTGTCCCCACCCCCACTGAGCTGGAGCCTAAACCCAAGAAGAAGAAGGGACTGACTTAAGGGCATGAGTGGGTGTGGGTGTGGGGAATGGTCAGAGATGTGACTTCCTCAAAGGCCCAGAGTGAGGAGCATTATACACTCCCAGCTGTGGCCTGCCTCCTCACCCCTCTCAGGTCCCAGAAACAGAGTCCCCCAAGGCTGGGGGTCCAGGAGGAGAAAGAAACAAAGCCAGTTCCAGATGAATGGGCATCTTGGGCTCAAGGGAGAGAGTGGGGGGGCTAGTTTTTTGAGCAGCAATTTTCAAATTTTCTAGTCTCAGGATTTTTTTAAATTCCTAAAAATATTTGAAGACCCCAGAAAACTTTTGTTTACATGGATTATATTCTATCAATATTTACCATATTCAAAATTAAAACTAAGACATTCTAAAAAGTTTTGGTTTTAAATATAAAAACCAATAACAAACTCACTCATTCCATGTTAACATAAATAACATTTTTAGTAAAAAGTAGCTGAAATTTTCAAAACAAACAATCTAGGGAGAAGAGTGACATTGATTTACATTTTTTTGCAAATCTCTTTAATGTTGGGTTTGATAGAAGACAGCTGGATTCTCATATCTGCTTCTGCATTCAATCTGTGGTAATGTTTTGGTTGAAATAAATGAAGAAAATCTGCCCTCACAAAGATAGATATTTGTAAATGGAGGGATATTTTCCTGTCTTTTCAGATAATTGGTGATACTCTTTGACACTACATCACAGCTTCACAAATGGTAGTTTCTTAAAGGTTAGTTGCAACACAGAGCCTGGATCATATCATGAACTTTTCGTAATCTGCTTCCAGTGATGCATTGGTCTAGCTTACCCTTTGAATCTTTTACCTATGTGTAATTTTGAAACTTCATGTCTTCCTCATTTGGACAGTATCAGTTCAGAGTTAGGCATGTCTTCCAGATATTGACTTTTCATTATAAGGTATAAAAAAAATTGCATTCATTAATATTATCACCAAGCTCATCAGAAAATTCTTTAAGTATTGGAAAGTTGTCAGGCTCCTCCTGGTAGATACGATTTTTCCAAAAAATTCTAATTTTCTCTTGGAATTTAAATTTTATCATTGGCAATAAATACTGTTTATTTTCCTTGAAGTGACAGGCTCACTCATTTATATCTGAGAACATGTCTGCTGGATTCAAGTCTGAAAAACTATAGTTTGTCATTTTTTTCAAGTGATGGTGGTGATCCTCAAAAAAGTTCAGCTCGCAACTTAAACAATTACGTAAGTGCTTTCCCCTCAAGACTGCCATCGTACTTTACTTTGCAGCAGAGGGAGTTTCATGAGGATTTCCCATTTTGACACAGAATATTGGAAAAGATGTGTACTAAAGATTTAATAAAATTAATAATTTTCTTGCTTCATCAAGAACGTTTAGATATGAATTGACTTTTTTGCGGGGCGGGGGTTCACTGTTTATTATTATTATTTTTTTTATGCTGAGTACATGGATGTGGAGAATGTGACTCAGGCTACAGTTCAGTGCTGCTGCCTTGGTTTGTGCTAAGGAGCCAGCAGTTTTGCTCACTGTTTTATACCATCAGCACAAATATCAACATAGTGAAAAAGGCAGATAATGTCTTGGTATTATTATGACGATAGTTTTGACCTCATGGATTCCCTGAAAGGTCTCGGAGTATTCCTCTTTCCTCCCTCATTTCCATGCCCCCTTGCCCTTGGGAACTGTTAGCCTAGACCTTTGGAATCAGATGGCAGTGGAAAACGTCCCAGCAGAATAGAAGCTAGTGATTTCGCTGCTGGAGAAGCAGCATAAAATTTCGTAATTCAAATCAACTGTGTAATTCACAATGTGACTTGAGGGTGAGGTTTTTGTTTTTAAAGGAATCACAATGATTCATTAGAATAATGGAAGCCACAGTTATTGCATTTAACATAGACAAATCACCACTACGCTAAATGAAACAAAGCATAAAAATTTTCTCAATCAACGAAATTCCAGTTAGAGCCAGTGGTTTCTTTAAACTCACCTGTGAGTATCTATAGGCCTCTTCAAGTCTTTCCACTGCTCTAGGGCTCCCTAAGAGATGGGTGTAATTCAGGCTTAGTACCCTTTTCTTCATTATTGTTCATGGTGCTAGGAACAGCTGTTGACTAGACAGACAAGGTCCTTGTTTTCCTGGGGCTCGTAGTCAAGTGACAGAGTGTTAAACGATCACACAAATATGATTACAACTCTGCTAAGATTTATGAAGAAGTACAGGGAGCTTTGAAACAGGGCCTGATCTGGCCTGAGGCCAGTGAAGACATCCTGAAGAAGTGAAATTCAGCTAAGGTCTGAAGTAAGAGTTGGAATGGCTAGGTGGAAGTGGGGTGTGGGTGGGGAAGAACGTTCAAGGGAACGGCATGGGTATGTGTGGAAGTTAAGGTAGGAAAGGTCTGGGTGGGTTTGAAGACCCACCTGGGAAGTCCATTTTGGCTGGAGGCTGGTAGGAAGGTAGCACAAAATGAGGGTGAAATAGCAGCTGGAGGTCAGGGCAAGGGCCATCAGGTGGCCTTTTTTTTTCAGTTCTTAGAACCTATCAAGCTCCTTCCTGCCTCAATCCTGGACCCATGCAGATCCCTCTGCCTGGAATGTTCTTTCTCTGCTCCTTTTTCAGGCCTCAACTGAAATGTCACCTTCTTTCTAAGTAGATCTCTTTTTTTATCTCTATGTCAGCACCCCGTTTTCTTTGAATAGCAACTATATTTGTTTACATTGCTTTTGTCTGTCTCCCCTGTGAGACTGTGAGTTCCCAGAGTGCAGAGGCCCTGTTGGTTGTGTTCACCTTGTATCTCCCGTGCTTAGCAGTGAGACTGATGTGCAATTGGTGCTCAGAAGTATTTGTTGGATGAAAGTGTGAACAAACAAATGAACACAGAGCTGGATTTGAAAGCCTGGCTGCATCCCTTAACAGCTGCGTGATCTTGGACAAGTCACACAACTACCCTATCCTCAGTTTCCTATTCTGTAAAACGGGGCTTTATGTGAGACTCAAGTGAAATAGTGCATGTGGACGCACCTGGCAGGATTCCTGGCTCAGAAAGAGGTGCTCCTAAGTGTTAAACGTCTTGTTTCTCACTCTCAGTTCTGTACCCTTTTCACTGCACTATGGTATGTGATGTGCCTCAGGCCTCACTTAATCCCAGCTGAGTCTCATGCCACCCTTTCTCCCTGAGCTGCTTTCCTGAGTCGGCCCACGGCAACAGACACCATCAGAGGGGCTTCCAGGCTTTTGTGATGGCAACAGAGTGGGAGGAACAAGATGGGAGGGGAGGGAGCAACTGGTTCTGATGGAGAGTAGATGGGGAGAGGGACTGTTGAAAATCGACCAGACTTTGGGTACTGGGATTATGACTAGTTTTAATCTTATTTAATATACTTTAAAAATCCCTGTGTTTTGAAATAATATTAGTCCTTCAAAAAAGTTGCAGAACAGTTGAAAGAGTTCATGAATGCCCTTCATCCAACATTCTCTAATGTTAAAAATTTACAAAACCATACTATAATGATCAAAACCAGAAAATGAACATTGATGCAATATTAGCTAAATTATAGATTTTATTTGAACTTCACCAGTTTTCTCCTTAATGACCTTTTCTGTTCCAGGATACAATCCAGGGTCCCACATTACATTTAGTTATCATGTCTCCTTAGACTTCCTCTGATCTTTGAAAGTTCCTCAGTCTTTCTTTGTCTTTCATGATCCTGACACTTTTGATCAGTACTGATCAGTCATTTTGTAGAACGTCTCACGATTTGGGTTTAAACGGTGTTTTCTCGTGACTAAATTATGATCATGCATTTCTGGCAAGAATACCACAGAAGCGATGTTGTGTCCTTTTCAATACATCATAGTAGGGGTCCATGATGTTGATATGTCCTATTGATGATGATGATGTTTATCTTGATCATTTGATTAAAATGTCGTCTACTGTATACTTTTAAAGAAATTATATTTAAAAAAAATTTAATTATTAAAGTAATAAATTACCCTTAAAAGTTCAAGCAAATAAACTTCCCAGCAGACCTACCTCACCTTCCCAGAGGTGATTCCTTTTAGATCATTTTCTACTTGTATACACATATATAATGGCATCATACCAACTTTTTTTGGTTTTGTTTTACTTAACAATATTATCCAGGGACAACTTTCCATGTCAGGACAATTAGTTTTAACTTGTTCTTTCTAATGATTGGCTACTATTTCATTCTCTGGGTGACCCTCGTATTATACTTTTCTGTATTTTCTAGATTTCTTATGAGCACATTAATGTTTTTTAATATAGAACATTTTACCATCACAATTTTTATTTGAAATTTCATCAAAAGAAAAATATTCATATCTTGTCAGAATATTAAAAATTTATATTATATGTTTTATCACCAGAAATAGATTATCTAAAACTTTAAGTCAAAATAAGCCAAATAATAAAAAGGTATATTTTAAAATAGAACAAGTGAAAAGAAACTGAACTGCCATTAATTTTATTGACTCTCAGATGCCATTTATTCAAAAAATATACCTTTATTTTATGTAGAAAGAACAAAATGCCACGTAATTGGAAAATACCATTGATTTTAAAGTTTTAAAATGTGCAAAATGGGAGTCTTGGAAGTGATGAAATGAGATAGTCCCTTGTTGGCCTTTCGTTAACCAGAATTCCTATGTGGTCTTTCAGGCTCAGACAGGACACTGACCAGCTGCCTCTTCCAGCCCAGAGTAATGGAGACAAATGATTCCTCCCGTGTGGACTCTGAATTCCGATACACCCTCTTCCCAATTATTTACAGTATTATCTTTGTGCTGGGGGTCGTTGCCAATAGCTATGTGCTGTGGGTCTTTGTCCACTTGTACCCTTCCAAGAAACTGAATGAGATAAAGATATTCATGGTGAACCTCACCATGGCCGACCTGCTCTTTTTGATCACTCTACCCCTGTGGATCATCTACTACTACCACCAGGGCGACTGGATTCTCCCTAAATTCCTGTGCAATCTGGCTGGCTGCTTCTTCTTCATCAACACCTACTGTTCCGTGGCCTTCCTGGCCGTCATCACTTATAACCGCTTCCAGGCAGTGACACGACCCATCAAGACCGCTCAGGCCACTACCCGTAAGCGTGGCATCTCTTTGTCCCTGGTCATCTGGGTGGCCATTGTGGCTGCTGCATCCTACTTCTTTGTCCTAGATTCTACCAACGTAGAACCCAATAAGACTGGTTCAGGCAACATCACTCGCTGCTTTGAGCATTATGAGAAGGGCAGCATGCCGGTCCTCATCATCCACATCTTCCTTGTGTCTGGCTTCTTCCTTGTTTTCCTCATCATCCTCTTCTGCAACCTTATCATCATCCGCACGCTGCTCATGCAACCCACACAGCTGCAGCACAACGCAGAAGTCAAGCGCCGGGCGCTGTGGATGGTCTGCACAGTCTTAGCTGTGTTCATCATATGTTTTGTGCCTCACCACATTGTGCAGCTACCCTGGACCCTGGCTGAGCTGGGCTTCCAGGACAGCAACTTCCACCAGGCTATTAACGATGCTCATCAGGTCACCCTCTGCCTCCTTAGCACCAACTGTGTCTTAGACCCCATCATCTACTGTTTCCTGACCAAGAAGTTCCGCAAGCACCTCACAGAGAAGTTCCACAGCATGCGCAGCAGCCGGAAATGCCCCCTAGCCACCACGGAGACTGGCACCGAAGTAGTTTTGCCACTGAACAACAACCCTGTCAATTCCTTAAAAAATTAGTCTCTGATTGTTGAGGCTAAGCCCAGAGGTTTCTCCTTCATGGACATCACGACTGACTTGGGGGGAAGAGGGGTATCTGCTGTGGCCTGGGTACCTCCTTCCTGGGTACTGGGCTCATTAGGTATGGAGGCTACCTCCCCGAGGCAGGGACGATGGCAGAGCTAGACTGCTGGAAAATCTAGAACTTGAATGAGCCCCTTCAGCCACCTTTGGGCACATGCCATAGTAACCTTGACTGGTGACCTCATCCAGAGTGTTTGAATCTTATAGCTCTGGGAGGAAAGTCAAGGCCAGGGGCAGACCTTGGGGGCAGACTCTGAACCAGTCAGTTCACCCTACCAGGGCAGCAGGCCCAAGTGAGTATGGCCTAAAGTTTTGAGCAATCACTCTTTTTATTACTATAAAGACAGAAAAGGGGGTTTTGGAAAAAGGATACTCCCCTGGCAAAGTGGCAGTATCTTTGGGGCAGACTTTTGAGCTAAGATGGTGCTACCTTGTCTCTACTCACAGGCACAAGGTCTTTGTGACACTTCTTAGGGGAACTAGCTCAGTGGAAACTTCTCCTGACTCACCCAGCAACCTCTCCTGAATGGTGACCACAGGAAATAAAACATATATAGATCCAATGCTAGAATAGGGACTTGTTTCCAGAGGCAGACGTGTTTGCCTGCACAGGCCTCACCTCAGGCCTGGGTGAGCTCTAGGGAAGTGGGAGAGATACAACCGTAGTACCCACCTGTCTGTCTCAATAACAAACCCTGATGAAGTACTTTCTGTGAGGCAGCCACCCACTGTGGTGGGCAAACACCCCTCAAAGCCAGACTCCGGTGTCATGGTGCCCAGAGCCTTCCATGGGAAGAGGAGCTTAGGCTGGGAAGTGCCTGTGTGTGGAGAGGTCCCCAGAGTGGAAAGAGTCTGTCAGGTCTCCTCTCTACCTCTCTTTCTAGAGCCCCCCTCCTAATTTGACTTAAGGGAGGTGGGAGGAGCAATTATGGTCTTAAAGGCCAGCAGGCACTTTGACGTCTGGGTGCAGAAGATAAGTGTCAGCTTCTCAAGGATCTCTAGATACCTGCTTGTGATTTTCAGAAAATATATTCAAACAAGCCTCCTCTCACATTCTAAGCTAAGTTACCTGCAGTATGAACCTGGCAGCCCCAGACCCAAGACTTGGAGGAGACTTTTCTTGTTTCCAGAGCCCTGTGGACCTTCAAAGAAATCTTCTTGCCTTTCAGCTAGTGTCCCCATAAAGTTGGAATTCTTGTCTTCTGTCTACTGAGCAAGCACTGGATTGATGATTTTGATAACTGCCTCATAGTGAGCCAGTAACCTGCTTGGGCCCAGGATAGTAGCTGTGGGCTAGACTTAGCCGATAGTGACCAGGTAGATAGTGTAGTGTACTAGAGCTTTCGTGTCTCACAGACCTAGGTTCAAATCTTGGCTTTGTCACTTTCTGCTGAGGGACTCCGAGCTGAATTTCCTACCTCATAGGGTTGTTATAAGCAGTGAATGAAGTTGCCGATGCAGATACCTCTTGGTCAGGGTGACTGTTCATCCCAGATTCTCCTTTTTTTCTGAGAATTTTTTCCTCTCAATCTTCTTACGGGAGCTGAATGGATGAGAGGTGAGCATCTGGCTCTAGTTGGGCCAGTCAGGTGCTCTGTCTCAGGAAAAAGTAGCAAGATTCAGGGATGCTATTTCAGGCTCTGCAGGCCACTCACCTGAAGATATATAAACTCTGGAGCTGTGTGTGTGTGTGCATGCGTGTGTCTGTGTGTATATGAGGGGAATTGGAACGGTAGTAGAGGCCGGCCACCTGCATGCGCATCCTAGAGAAGATAGCTTTGCTCAGAGAGAAGATGGAAATGTGCAAAGAGACCAGGACAGACCCCAGGAGCCTGGGGGTGGGGGGCTTCCAGGGGCCTGCTGTCTTTGTTCCTCCAGGCCAAGTCCTTCTTGAGGCACAACTGCACTTTGTCTTTTGGGGCCTGTGAGAGTCCCTTTTTAGGCTACATTCTCTTGCTTTGCTTAAGCTGATTTGAGTTATCTATGACTGGCAAGCAAAAGAGCTCTGAAAGAGATAAATACTTATATGGTAAACCACAGTTTTTCTCGAATTTCAATCATTCCTCTACCCACCCCTCAATTTTTGCAATATCTTTGTACCAGCTATATGTTTACTTAATAAATATTTTTCTTTAAATTAAGTCACTTTTCAAAACCTAAATTTTTTAAAAAGGATACTTTGTAACTAAATCGTAAATGAAAACTAATGGCACCTGCCATACATAGAAGGTAGACATAAACATAAAACATAATTATTAAAATAAAAATGTTCTTGGTGTTCTGTCTAAAGTCACCTCATACACCCCAGGGACTTGCATATCACACTTCAGGAAACACTGCTGTGATATGTACAAGGTGAACAAGGTCTGCATTCAGTAAGTGCTCAATAAAGAGTAAGTTGGACGGTTCTGAGATGATGACTTGTGATCACCCCCTTACTTCCCCCAGAATGTTGCCCCAACATACAGGCCAGGGTCTTACTCACACCCAGGGACCATGGGGGTGGGAGGAGTATTTCAGTTTGTAGCCCACGCTATGGCCCTGCTGATCCTCTCATCACTCTGAATACAGCCACCTTCATTCCCTCTGTGACCTCTGACCTCTGACCTTCTCAGATGCTTTCTCTTCTCTTTGACCTAGCCAGAAAACCTTCTACATGCAGCCTTCCTGAAGTCTTCCAGATAGGGTCATTGGTTTCCTTCTTGAAACATGTTAGTCTGGGAGGGCCCAACTTTTTATACCTTAATTACTATGGTTATGGACGTTTATCCATTTCGAGGTCTGTCTTCCCTATCCTGAGGTAGGAACTGAATCTTAATCATCAGTGATCTATAGTTTCTCACAGAAAACCTGGAACCGAGATCCGTCTGTCTCCAAAGCTTACTGCTTTCCCACGATGTAGCATAAACAGACACATTGACATAAACACGCACTTATTTTGATTCTTCAGGGACAGCTAGGGAAGGAATGTAATACATATCCTTCCCAAGTTCCATGTACACATTTTAAAGGGAGGTGGGGATTTTCAGAGGATCTGAACATTTTAGAGCTGCAAGGGTCCAATCCCTTTGTCTTATTAAGGGGAACATGAGACTCAGAGGGGTTAAAAGATTGCAGAAAGCACATGGCATAGAACTGCAGTGAACACAGAATTGGCTGCTGACCTGTGTCTCTTACTTCTTGTAGTGGTGACAGGGTCGATAGGAAACACTGAGTTGTAATTCTTTTGAAGAAACATTACCAGTTAGGGTTTCCAAGCCATCTTTTAAGTCAAAAGGCCTCACTCTGCATTTTCCCCTGATCTCAGCCTTCACCCCAAGGAACTTTCAGTGATCTCAGTTAGAGAATGTTAGTGCAGGCAAGACCTGGCCCCTCACCTCATCGAGATGAGTCAGTCATAGACACAAGAGTGTGGAAAGTGTAAGTCACAGCTGATTAGAACTGAGCATGTTTACGCCTGTTTTTACTCATCTATGTTTATCTGTGCTTGAGAGCTAAGGCCACAAATAGGTGTAATAAAACCCTCTTACAAAACAACTGGTTTTTGTGCAGACTTGTATTTCTATAATACAAATTATGTTTCCCCTGACATCCTGCCAGGAAACCATTCTCCCACTACCCAGTCATTCATCTATCCACCCATCCATTCATCCATGTGTTCATCTATCCAGGTATCCAACAAACACTTATGAAGTACCTATTTTGGTCCAGTAAGTATGCTAAGCACAATTTTTATCTGTTGTCTCATGGAAACTTCACACTCTCCCTGAAAGGTAGGTGATTCCATCCCCATAGAAACGAATAAAATAAATAAGGACCAAGCTGACTGAATGACAGTGGCTGCCTCCCAGGTACTTGGTATAGAAGGAGAAGGGCCTACATTTTGTTGAGTCCCAGATATTTGCTACTTCACATATCTTGTCTCATTGAGTCCTTACAACCACTGTACAAAATTTATGTTTCATACCCATTTTACAGACAGGGACATTGAGGCTTGGAGGGGGTGAGCGATTTGGAAAGATAAAAGAGCTACTAAGTGGCAGAATAATATTCAAACCCAGATCTGCCTTAGTAATATGGGTCCCTTTCCCTCTCTCCTTCCCCCATGTGACTGTACTCTCACTCCAGCCCCTCTAGGCACTGTCCTAGCTGGAGTGTGTGCTGGGGTAGGAGTCTCTTGAGGGGAATAGCAGCTGATGACAGCCCTCACCAGCTGTTTCTAGCTTCCTGTTTGAATGCTCTTGTGCTCCCTACGCAGGCTGAAGCCCCAGTAGCAGTGACTTCTTTCTGGGCTGAGGCTCCTAAGATCAGTTAGGGAGGACAGTCCTGCATGTGGATGGTGTATGTGAACATTGTCTCAAAGAACTTCAGAAGCCAGAGTGTCATTGTTGCTGAAGCTGGAAGGTGCATTAGGTGGTCACCTGGATCCTGACATCTATGTAAGAGGAGGGAAAGGGGTGAACACTCAACAGTTACTGACTGCTTATTTTGTCCCAGCCACTGTGAGAGGAATTCCCCTCTGCCCGAATTACTTTTTCCTCCAGATATCCATATGGCTCACTCCCTCCCCTCCTCTTTCAAGGTTTTTCTCAATTGTCCCCTTCTCAGTAAGGCCTGTGTTGACCACCTCCTTTAAAGTAAGCTTAGAGAGTGAAGCGATTCCCCAAGGCCATGCAGTGAATCTCTGGATCTGTCTGGCTCCTTGCACTTTCATTCTGCACTGACTTCCTGTCGACATCCTTCATGACACAGGTTGTGAAGGCCCATATCTTCCATCTTCCATATAAGAAAAATAAATACCAAAAGGTAAAATTATCCAAGGTCACACAGCAATAACTTGATTGAACCGAGATGCATAGATCTTCTATTACCTTCATTTTGCAAGACACTTCTCTTGTACACTTTTCTGTCTGAACACATGCTGTTTTCTTTCATCGCCATTGTCCAGTCTCAGCCCCCAAAACTGTTTTAGAGCGTTCAATAAACATCTTTGACTTCGTATGTATCCTTGGAAAATGTAGTGTTATTTTCTGTGTGTATTCATTTTAAATTTACATAAAAAGCAGGATTTATATATATTGGACTATGGACCTTATTTCGTGTCTCATTTCTGCCCCCCATTCAGCATTGTTTTTACAATTTAACTATGTTAAAATATATCATCCGGTTCACTGATGCAAATAGCTACCTGGTCCTCCACCACACACATCTACATTTTACTTACCTATTTCCCTGGCAATGGACACTTAGGTTGTCTTTAACTCCCTTTTCTATAAATAATGCTGTGAGGAGATCCTTCCTGATGTTTCCCTATGCAGCGATATAAGAATTTCCTGGGACGTATACCCAGAGGTGACATTCCTACGTCAGAGGCTACACTCATACTTACCTGGATGAAGAACTGCCAAATCACTTCTGGAATGGCCTCACCAGTCTGCATTCCCACCCATAGTTACATGAGAGTTTATTTCCCCAATTCTCCACCCACCCTTGGCATTATCCAACATTCAGGTTGCTAGTAGGTGTGAAGTAAAATTTTATTTTTAGTTTAGATCTCTCTCAGATTACTAATGGGTTTGCAGTCAAGTACTATTAGTCATTTGAGTTTCAATTCAGATAATTCTGACTCCAAAGCCTGCGCAATGTCATGTAGTGATCAATAAAGTGGCCTCTGGGGCCATGTTGCCAGGATTCAGTTTCTAGTTCCATCTACTCTGTGATTTTGAGAAGACTATTCAACCTCCCTGGGCTTCTGTTTCTTCATCTGTGAAATGAGAATAGTTTTACTGTTGACATAATAGCATAGTTTAGAAGATTTAAAATTGCTTAGTAAATGTTATGTTTTGTCCTGATAGATTGTGTCGTTCACTGTGCAGCCTCCCTTTTCACTCTAGCCCACGCCCCATTTCCCCTGCCCCTTTCCAAAAAATCATACTGTGTAACTGTATTTTCCTTAGAAATGTGAAACTATAAAAGAGGAACAGAGTGTGACTAATCTGGGTTTCTCTTTATTTAACTTCCTAAGTCACTCTAAAATACATGCAGAGAGTGTTTTAAAAAGAATTGCGCATGCACGGGTCAGGGGATTTTGACCTTTGAAAGGAACTGATGAATCAGTTCCTTAAAAGAAGGGATGGGGCATCAAAGGACACTGTCAACAGACTGAAAAGGCAACCCACTGAATGGGAGAAATTATTTGCAAGTCATATATCTGATAAGGGATTGATATGTAGAACATATAAATAACTCCTACAACTCAACAATAAAAAACTCGATTAAAAAATGGGCAAAGGACTTGAATAGACATTTCTCCAAAGAAGATAGACAAATGATTTAAAAGCACATGAAAATATACTCGATATCACAAATCATTAGGGAAATGCAAATCAAAATCATAATGAGATAAAACCAGAAAATGACAAGAGTTGGCAAGACTGTGGAGAAATGGAACATTTGTGCGTTGCTGGTGGGAATGTAAAGTGGTGTAGCTGCAGTAGAAAATAGTATGCAATTCCTCCAAAATTTAAACATAGAGTTACCATATGACCCAGTGATTCCACTTCTGAAATGCAAGAAAGCAGGGACTTGAATACCATGGTTTACAGAGGTCAAAGGTAGAAGTAACACAAGTCCATCAAGGGATGAATGGATAAAGGAATGTAGTATATACCTACAATGGAATACTATGCATCCTTAAAAAGGAAGGAAATTCTGATACATGCTACAACATGGATGAACCTTGAAGACATTATGCTAAACAAAATAAGACAGACATGAAAGGAAAAAATATTGTATGATTCCACTTATATGAGGTGCCCGGAGCAGTCAAATTCATAGAGGCAGAAAATAGAATGGTGATTGCCAGGAGCTGGGGGAGAGAGAATGATGAATTATTGTTTAATGAATATGGAGTTTCAATTTAGAAAGATGAAAAAGTTCTAGAGATGGATGGTGGTAGTGGTTGTACGACAATGTGAATATACTTAATGCTGATGAACTGTACACTTAAAAAATGGTTAAAATGGTAATTTTATGTTACTGCACACAAAAATACTCTTTTTAAAGAGGAAGGTTGGGGTAGGAAGAAGTGAGGTGAGGAGGGAGAAAATCAGGCTCCCAAAGGAGCCTTTCTCACAGTGGATCCATCAAGTTCAAGGTGGTGTTGCCTGCCATTGATTCAACAAATTCTGCTTGAGTTACTGTGTGTGAAAAAGCTTCATCAATAAACTTCTTTACTCATGATTTTCTCGGTATGTGTGGTTGTCTGAGGCAGCATGGCCTTGTGAAAGAGAACAGATGTCCTCTCATTGCACCAACATTTAATGATTGCCCATCACAGGTAGCACTCTGTTATGTGCTGTGGGGACAAAGAAAAAAAGACGAAAACTCTGCCTTTGCACTCTAGCAAGTGGCAGGCAAGTGTTAAAAATGCAATAGAGTGTTGTGTTTGCTATTCAATGATCTGCGTGTGCGAGTCCATTGTGAGCATTTTTTCCCAGCTCTGTTTTCGGAAATGTCACGTTAGTTCGTTTTAAATCAGCCGTGTTGGGAGTATTTGTGCCACAGAAATGAGCAAATGCTAAAAATCTTTTGAATCTTGGCTGTGTCACCACTGGCTATGTGATCCTGGGCAAATCACTTCACCTCCCCAGCCTCAGATTCCTTATTTATAAAATAGACATAATAAATGTCCGTTCCTTCCTCTTTCCTGTCTCAGGAAGAGGATGATTTGACACTTGAAGAGGGGCTTTGGTTGTTCTTGGATGATAGGGAGCCTGTCTCTCAGATAACTGCTGATATTCACCGCCCCCCCACCCCCACATCTCCCCAGTTGGCACCAATGTTGCCCCGGACTAAGGGTCGTTCAGATAGAGCAGTGGACTCAAAGTAACTCCACACACACTTTTTAGTACCCTCTGGGTACTGGGGAGAGGGAAAGGAGAACTAGAAAGCAAGAGATGATTATTGCTCTCCACGGTTCATTGTTTCATTGTTTATTTTTTATCTTATGGCCTGATAATGGCTTCTAACATTGTGGATGTTTCATAACAAAAGAATTTTAACTACAACAGCAGCCAAAATTAGTTCAGTAAGGCAAGACGGGGAATGGAGAAGAACTTGGACCTTGGAGTGAGATCTAGGTTTATCAGCCAGTTCTGTCATCACTAGTTGTTTGGTCTTAGTTGCCTATGAGCCTCGGTTTCCTCAGTTGTAAAATGGAGATAATGACAGCTACTGCACAGATGTTTAGAAGGTTCTGGAGAAGTAATAGAGAGGAAATCATTTTGTAATCTGTGAAGGACGATCACACGTGCCATCACATATCACATGTGCCATGGAATGTGAGCAGTTAACTATAGCAATATTGCTGGTTGCCTAATATCTATTCTCTCCCTCTTTGAAAATAGAAGAACCGTTACTTTATTTGGAATAACAGTGTGTTTTGTTTTGCTTTGTTTTGTTTTGGGAAGGCTGCAAAGTTATACTCAGAGACTGATTCTGTCTTTGCCAGCAATTTATTTAGTACAGGTTCACTATGGGAATTATAATCATTTCATAAGCTAATAGCGTACAGGATGATATCTCTTAATAAGCCAAAGAAGGAAATAACATACCCCAAAGAAATGACAGATTAATCACACCATTGTTCTCATTTAAGGGGAGGTGATGAGAGATAAAGTCCAAATTTAATATAAAGTGTACCTTTTTATAGGAAGAGGCACTCAAGAGAGACTGCGACCAACCGAGAGGCCAGAGCATTAGTAAAAGTACCCCGTTGCCAGAGCATGTTACTAGACAACAGAGACCTTGGTGTCATAGCAAGCAAGCTGACTGACTTCCTTCATGGGGCCCCTGTATGGCTTTTTGACACTGCTGATAAGAAAGTAGCCTTTATCACAGCAGGAGCTAATGCCCCAAGGGTCTTTGGGCAGCTTTTAGGTTAGTGAAGAGTCTCCTTACCCAAACCGAAACTCTCAAATAGTCCTCACAAACTCTCAGTATTCATAGTCTGAATGTTCCTTTGCCATTGTTGCTTATCCACATGTTCTTGTAGATAAGCCCCCAGGAGAGCCCCTTGACAGTTGGGCTGCTGACTGCTTATCAGCAATAATAGGTCAGGATTAATGACACCCTGACACGCTTCCTACTTAGATAGAAGGGAAGGGACGTTTTCTCCTTTTTTGTGTGTTTGTCATAAACAAGTGGATTTGAAATCATATTAAACCAATGCGTGCAGCTTAGGACTATATATATTTACTTACAGCTAAGGATAGCCTTGTGACTAAGTTCTGGCCAATGAGATTTAAGCGAAAGAGCTGCCAGTTCTGGAAATGCTACTTCAAGGGAGTTGACTCGGCTAAGTGAGCCACTTCTACTTGTCCTTTATTATTTTTTCTTGCCTGGAATTTGGTGCTTCAGCAGTTATCGTTGGCCTTGACGTGACCTTGAAAATGAAAGCTAAAACAGAATGAGACAAAGAGCCTGGGCTCATGATGTTGGTGGAGCATTATTCCTGCCTTCTACTACCTACTCCCGGACAACTTTTATGTGAGAGAGAAATATAATTTTCTCATTTAAGTCTCTGTTAGTTTGGGTTTTCTGTTTTACATAGCTAAACCTAACCTATATTAATATTGGTTAATATTAATAAAAGACATAAGAGGGGGGGGAGCTCCCTTTTATTGAGCACCTGCTATGGGCTTATACGATTAATACCTTTACATGCTTTACATGACTTCTCAGCCGCATTTGACTCTGTTGACCATTCTCTTCTTCTTAGAACTCTCTCATCTTCTGGCTTCTGTGACTTCACATTTTCCTGTTTGTGGGGTCTCTTTTGATTATCATCTGACAGAAATCTTGACGTATACTGGCTTAAACAATAACAAAAAGAACTCAATAATAATCCAAGGTTAGACATTTGGACCCAGAATTGATAGGTTCAAATAATAGTATTAGGACAGGAGTAATATTCAAAAAATTTAGCAACTGGTGTTGCGTTGTCACTCACCCATCAGAACTGATGTCAGAGGAGTGACCTGAAAGTCCCCTGCTGGGTGTCTGGGAGACAGTGGGAGAATCACTCTTATTCCCAGGAGGTTCTGGGTTGCATTTATTTACCCACAGAAATATTTCAACAACAATCCAGTGTGTACCAAAATGAATAATAGCTTTGTGTTAGGATCTGGTTACTCTTTTTTTTCATCTCTCAGCTGTGCTATTCCATGTTGACTCCATTCTCAGTCTCTCTCCCATGGTTGCAAGATGGTTGCCAGTGACTCCCAGGGGTACATCCTTCCCCATTCACATTCAGCAAAGAGGAGTAGAGCCTTTTTCTCCAGCAGCCCTAGGATAAATCCAGAAATTTGTTATGATTGGGCTGGTTGAGATTTTATGCCCAATCCTGATTGATCAATGTGGCTGGGGGTGGAATGGGGAGAGTGGCTTAGGCTAGGTCACGTATCCCGCCATGGGAGCCCCAGGTTGAGTTGGCTTCATTGGAATATATAGGCTTAGAGTGGGGCTGCTTTCCCCAAAGAAAACTGGGGTTCTATTGTCAAAAGAAGAGGGGGCATGTATAATTTCCTATTGCTGCTATAATAAATTACCACAAACATAGTGGCTTAAAACAGCACATTTTATTCTTTTATAGTTCTGGGGATCAGAAGTTTGAAATGAGTCTATGGGGCTAAAATCAAGGTGGTGGCAGAGTTGTGTTCCTTCAGAAGGTTATTAGGAAGAATCCATTCCTTTGCTTTTTCCAGCTTCTAGAGGCTACCTACTGTGCTGGCTGGATAATTACTGCTTGGCTATCGCCCATAGGAACATAGGCTATCACCCATGGGAACATAGGTTATCACCCATGGGAACATAACATTCTAACAATAAGCTTTCTGCTTCTGTACCTCCGCTTGCACAACCGACCTGTGGGTTGACAGGTAGTGAATAGGAGAAAAATAGACCTTTGTGTTTAAGACAGAATGAGGAATGGGATTTAGGGCTTAAAAACCTTGTACCTCTACATTTCGGGGCTGCTTAATTTGGGGTCTGCATACCCCTGGCAGGCCCAGCTGCCTGAATAAAGAGCGTGTTTCCTATAACTCACTGATTTCTGGTGGTCCGTGTGTCTTTCGGGGGCTGGCAGCTACAACATTTGGAGGCCCCAGCAAGATCTCAGGGAGTGGCCCTGGGATCTAAGACCAGACCGGCCTCCGAAGTGGTTGCTGTCCCTGTTACAGATTCAAAGGGGTGGCCAACCTGAGACGTTCCAGGGCCCTTGAATGCTGTGACGGGTCAGTACAATCGTCAAGGACGCAAACTTTCAGGACATGCTCTTTGTTCCTGGTCCCGATGGGAATCTGGAATTTACGAGGCCTCGGTGTCTGGATAAAAGATACCTTCCTGTTTCTATTGACCGGTCAGTGGGGGTCCGTGGAGAGACTGGACGCAGTCATATCTCTGGACCATGGCCAGGCCGCGGGACGCCGCCTCCTGTGCCCTGTTGTAGGATTCTGTTTATTGTCTCTGGTCTTGTCTAGGTTGTAGGTGGCGGACTTATCTAGGTCCTACACCCCAGTAATTGTTCTTGTCTGAGTGTCTGATTGTTCTTGTCTGAGTGTCTGTTTTGTGTTTTCTGCGCAAGCGATGGAGGGAAGCCTGAGTTCACAGAAGACACCTTTGGGTTTTCTCCTGAGACATTTCAAAGAAGGGTTTGTAGAAGGAGCTGACTATGGCATAAAGTTTTCTCCAGGCAAATTAAAAATATTGTGTAAAGTTGAGTGGCTGTCTTTTGATGTAAACCAGTCTCCGGAGGGTTCTTTTGACAGGAGTTTAGTGAGGAATGTTTGGAAGATTGTCACGGGAGACCCGGGACATCCCGATCAGTTTCCCTACATCAATCAATGGTTAAACCTTGTTCAGACACCCCCTCCTTGGCTCCGCCGGTGTGCCCTTTCTCTAAGGGTGTGAGTCTTAGTTGTGGGCCCCCCGAAACATGCAGCAACTGAATCTCCAAGACAGCCCAGTCCCTCAGTCCTCCAATCTCCACGGGAGGACAATGACCTTCCCCCATTCTATAATCTAGGACAACAGAGGCCAAATAGCACCGCCTCACCTCCTCAGACGCAGGCAGGTAACCCCTATGGGCCTCCTGCTCCTCCTCCGGGTGGGGCACCAGCCAATACCACCACCCAGCCATCCTCCCCTTGTGAGAAGCACCACCCCAGGGGCATCACACAGACAGGCCCTTTATGGTTTATGTGCCTTTCTCAACTAGTGACCTGTACAACTGGAAGGCACAGAATCCGCCTTTCTCTGAGAAACCCCAGGCATTAATGTGACTCTTAGAAAGTGTCTTTCAGACTCACTGCCTCACCTGGGATGATTGCCAACAACTTTTAATTACCCGCTTCACGCAGGAAGAAAGCGGACACATTCGGACTGAAACAAAAGATAGCTGCGGGAGGGAGGAGAGCTGAGGAAGCAGGGGAACAGATCGAGGAGGAATTTCCCTCCTCCCGCCCAGACTGGGGACACAATTCTCAGGCAGGGAGAACAGCATTAGATCGGTACCACCAGATTCTAATTGGGGGAATTAGGATGGCTGCTCGTCAGCCAACTAACCTTTCTAAGGTAACTGAAGTTATACAGGGACCTCAGGAATCCCCTGGAGCATTTCTTGAACGAGGTGTACCGGGTATACACCCCCATTGATTCTGAGGCCCCTGAGAACCAGCGCAAGCGATGGAGGGAAGCCTGAGTTCACAGAAGACACCCTTAATTAATATAGCCTTTTAATATAGCCTTTGCTACTCAGGCAGCCCCTGATATCCGGTGTAAATTGCAAAAATTAGAAGGTTTTGCAGGGATGAACCTGTCCCAACTTGTTGAGATAGCCCAGAAGGTGTTCAACAACAGGGAGGCACCGGATGACCCCAAACGTATGGCTAAAATCCAAAGCTACTGTCATCAACCCAGCCAATCTGTTGCCAGACCCAGACCCCGAGACCCCCGTTCATGACTGCATAGATTTCACTGACGCTGTGTGTTCTTCACGGCCAGATCTCAAAGACTCCCCTCTGCCTGAAGCCGATGAAGTTCTGTTCATGGACGGGAGCAGCTTCATGCAAGAAGGAAGGAGGTATGCTGGGGCAGTGGTCGTAACTCTAACTGGCACCATCTGGTCACAGGCTTTTCCCCGTAGGACTTCTGCTCAAAAGGCAGAACTCATCGCCCTCACCGAGACACTAAGATGGGGAAAGGATAAGGCAGTCACAATATACACTGACAGCCGATACGCCTTTACCACTGCACATGTACACGGAGCCATCTACAAGGAAAGAGGGCTTCTGACTTCAGCTGGGAAGAACATCAAGAACAAGGGGGAGACCTTAGCCTTACTTCAAGCCATATAGATGCCTAAGACTCTCGCTATTGTTCTTCGTAAAGGGCATCAAAAAGGAAATAGTCCTGAGGCTGAGGGAAACCGACGAGCCAATGCAGAGACAAGAACAGTGGCCACAAGGCCAGTGGGGCCCCCACCACATCTACTGACTGTTGTCCCTTACCAAGAACTGCCTCCATCTCCGACCTATACAGCGGAAGAGAACACATATTTTCAAGATAAGGGAGCCACTAGGAACCAAGAGGGGTAGTGGACAACCCCAGATGGAAAAATCGGGCTCTCACAGCCCTTGGAAGGACTCTCCTCCACCAACTACACCAGACCACACACCTAAGGTGAACTAAGATGCTCCAAGCTTTAGACCCCTACTTTGACTTGTTAAAACGGAGAAGAACCGCAGAGGAGATTGCCTCACGATGCCCGGCTTGTGTCCAAATTAATCCAAAGAAGGGGAAAATAGAAGAATCTAGGCATAGGGAAAGAGAAACTTATCAGGGGGACCACTGGGAAGTCGATTTCACTGAGATAACCCCGACTGTGGGGGGGCTACAAATATTTACTTGTTTTTATAGACAGCTTTTCAGGATGGGTAGAGGCCTTCCCCACCAGGAAAGAGACTACCTTAGTAGTTACTAAGAAACCACTACAAGAAATTCTCTCTCAATTTGGTCTCCCTGGAACTTTAAGGTCGGATGACGGGCCAGCCTTCATAGCAAAGGTATCACAACAATTGGCTAGCTACCTAAATTTGCAATGTAAACTCAAGTAGAGTGAATGAATCGGACCCTAAAAAAAGACATTAGTCAAGTTAGGATTAGAAACTGGTGGGACGTGGGTAGAACTTCTCCCCTTTGCTCTTCTCCAAGCCAGATGTACTCCATATGTTAATGGATTCACCCCATTTGAAATTTTCTTTGGAAAACCCCCACCTTTAGTACCTAGAATAAAAGATGAGAAAAAGGCAGAACTATGTAATCTTGTCTTACTTAAGTCTTTACAGGACCTTCAAAGTGTACAGAAGGAGATTTGGTCTGGGATTCGTGCTGTCCACTCAGCCCCAGGGGACAGATTTCCCCATCAGTTTCAGCCTGAGGACTACGTGGATCCGGAAGTTCACTTCCAAGGGACTAGAACCCAAATGGAAAGGACCCTTCACTGTCTACCTGACAACGCCCACTGCAGTTAGAGTAGACGCATCCCATCATGGATTCATCACTCCCACATGAAGGCAGCACGAGAGTGGACAGCTCAGGAAGATGGACTCCTAAGACTAACACTCAAGCATACATAAGTATAAACCATTGTTTCTTTCTTTTTATCTCTTTAGCCCAGGCATTCGACCAGCCACAACCAAAATCAGAAGGAGCATTAATAACTTTGCTAACGACAATACACCAGGTCTTAAATAAGACCACCCCAGACATAGGACAAGATTGCTGGTTGTGCCTAAACCCAAAACCCCCCTTACTATGTCGGGGTAGGAACTCCCTTAAACTTAACTGAGCTCAGCAGGCTAGAACTTCAAGTCGATTCACTAGCGGAAGTAGTCCTCCAAAATAGAAGAGGTTTAGATTTATTATTCTTAGAACAAGATAGGTTATGTATGGCTCTAGGTGAAACCTGTTACTCCTATGCTAATAATTCTGGAGTAATTAGAGAGAGCTTACGACTAGGAGAGAGAAATTTAGATGCCAGGGAAAAACAAAGACTAGAATCAGATAACTGTTTTCATAGGATGTTCAATTGGTCCCCATGGCTAACAACCCTTCTATCTGCTATAGCTGGACCTTTAATCCTCCTCCTCTTCTTGTTAACTTTTGGCCCATGTTTCCTCAATTTCTTGTTTGTACATATAAGGAAGAGAATTAATTCTATTAAACTTTTAGTATTACAAAATAGAGGCTATGAGCAAATTCCACATGAAGAATCAAAGATTTGATTTTCTGCTAAGGCCAGTGGGGAATGTGCTGGCTGGAAAATTATTGCTTGGCTATCGCCCATAGGAACATAGGCTATCACCCATGGGAACACAACATTCTAACAATAAGCTTTCTGCTTCTGTACTCCCGCTTGCACAACCGACCTGTGGATTGACAGGTAGTAAATAGGAGAAAAATAGACCTTTGTGTTTAAGACAGAATGAGGAATGGGATTTAGGGCTTAAAAACCCTGTACCTCTACATTTCGGGGCTGCTTAATTTGGGGTCTGCGTACCCCTGGCAGACCCAGCTGCCTGAATAAAGAGCGTGTTTCCTATAACTCACTGATTTCTGGTGGTCCGTGTGTCTTTCGGGGGCTGGCGGCTACAACTCCTACGTTCCTTGGTTCATGGTCACATTGCTCCAACCTCTGATTCTATTGTTACATTTCTTCCTCTGACTCTGACCTCCTTCTTTCCTTTTATAGGGAACTTTGTTATGACATTGGGCTTACCTGGACAATCCCAGGTAACCTCCGCATTTTAAGATCCTTGACTTAATCATATCTGCAGAATTCCTTTTACTGTGTAAGATAACAAATTCACAGAGTTCAGGGATTAGACCATGGACATCCTTGGGTGGGGGAGGCATCATTCTGCCTAGCACAGAATGGAAGCTGGGTGGCAAAAGGAACAACTGTCTATTATCTCTGCTTTGCCTCCTATCCCTCTGGCTACTCTTTTGTATCTCTTGTAGATTCATCTTCCTTCACCTGACTTTAAATATTGGCTTTCTCAAGGTTCAACTCTAGACCACTTCTATCCTCACTCTATATTCTCTCCCTGGGCAAGCTCATTGAGTCCAAGGCATAATGACCAACTACGGTCACATACTCACATTTCTGGCCCAGACACTTCTGAGTCCAGTCCAATTTTTCTAAATGCTTTCTTAACTTCTTCACTTGGCTATCTTAATGGCCCTCCAAATTCGAGATGTCTAAAACCTTCTTTCCAAACCCAGCCCAGCTCAGCAAATGGCACCACCATCTCTCCAGTTACGGGAGCCAGAAATGTAGACAATCGTCCTTAATATCTATTCTCTCTCTCTCCCCAATCCAATCCTTGACTGAGTTTTTTCAATTTTACCTCCCTGATCTTAAATCCATCCATTTATCTCCATCTATTCACCCTCCACCACAAGCCACCACTTTGCTCTAAATTGTTAACTCTTCTTATCTGAACTTCCCCACTGGCCATCTAAACTGGTCTCTTGGGTTTATTCTGCCCCACCTCCAGTTTGTTCTCCATACTATTGCCAGGCTATTTTTCCAAAATGCAAACCAGATCATGTAACTCACCCACTCATAACACTTCACTGACTTCCTGTTGTTTTTAGGAGAGAGATCAAACTCTTCCTGTGACGTCTAAGGCTTTGTAGGGTCTACTCTCTATTTATCTGGTTTTGCTTTGCTTTCCATCATGTTCTTGTTCTTCTACCTTTTTGCTTTTCCTCAAACTTGCCATTTTCTCTCTCATTATTTAACCATGACATATTCTGTGTAGCTTGCCAGATTATCTCTAAGTCATCTTTTGTACTCCCCATGGACCCTTCCTCAACCCCCTGGATCTGATCAAATTCTCTCATTATAAACTTTCATTGTATTCCATTATAGACATTATAGACTGTGAATTTCACCCAGATAGTGCTAACACAATTCTACCTTTCTGTTTACTTGTATACTCATTTGATTAATGTTTTTTTCTCCCTAATACAACCACTGCTAGCCTGTAAATTTTAGAGGAGTGAGGGCTTTGTCTCTGTTCATCATTAAATCCCCAGCACCTTGTTCTGTAGGCATTAAATGTCTCTTAAAAATGTGAATGCACATACCCATTTTCAGATCAGGACACTGAGGCTTGTTCCAAGGTCATACAACCAGCGGTGGATAAAACTCTCGAATTTGACTCCGAAATCTGCTCTTTCTTCTTTTCACTCTGCTGTCCTCTGAGACAGGGAATCGTTGAGATCATGTCACTTCTGGGGCTGTGGCTCTAGAAACATCATCTGGTTCCCGAAGTCTTTGGAAATAGATCTGAAAAGGCTGACGGTTTGTCTGACCTTTTGAAGTGGAAGTTCTGTTCCTTTTCTTCCTCTTTCTTTTTCTTTTTCTTCCTTCCTTCCTTCCTTCCTTCCTTCCTTCCTTCCTTCCTTCCTTCCTTCCTTCTTTCATTTCTTTGCTTGCTTGCTTTCATCTCTCCATGTGTCTTTCTCCCTCCTTTCCTTTATCTTTTCCTACTTTCCAAAACATGCACAAAGTTCCTGCTTTTGCCACACTCTGTTCTGGGAGATGGTGACATAAAAATGAATCAAATGCAGTCTCTGCCCTCAAAGAACTCCAGGTCTAGTCTGTTGGATGTCTAGTTGGTAAGCAAATCCCAACCCAGTATGGTTTTCTTCTTTGTGAAATGGACATCATCTTTACTATACCAGTCAAAGTTTTCGGATGCAAGGACAGAAACTGACTCCAGAATGGAATTTGCTAGAAAGACTTTGAGTGAATCCTAAGATGGAAAGAAAAGCAGAAGAATCAACCTAAGGAAACAGGAAGACGGGCAGCCAATGGAGCCAAATCCACGCTGTCTAGGAACTAGCTGGTGAGGACAATGCCACTGACACTGTTGCTGTCCTCACTATGACTACTCCAGTTGTCCTTCTGTCTTTGAGACTGTTTCTTGAGATTCAGAGACCCGGGTGAGAGCATCTCATAAACCAAGCATGGGTCATCTGGCTAGACTCCAGTTATCTAGATGCAGGAAGAGGAAATAGCTGCCTCCTTTCAGGGAAAAATGAGAATTGACATTCAGAGCTCCTGACATTGTTGCCCTCATTTCCTCATGTTTCTTGAGCCAAAGAACCTCTTGGGAGATTATCTATCCATCAAGTCCTGGACAATGATCAGGTGCTAAGTAGAAGGACTGGAACTTGAATTTGGGTCTACATGGTGAAGTAGCAGTTAGGGTTCTTGGTTGTGAGCAACAGACACCACCTCTGATAATTTTCAGCAAAAGCAAATTTATTGGAAGGATATGGATGGAGTTCAAAGAATTAATGACCAGCTGGAGAAGCAAGTTTGGGGACAGACAAGAACCAAGGAGAGATGGAGGGCCCAGGATCAGGTTGCAGGCACATTTTTTGCTTGTATTCTACCACTGCCAGTATGATGAATGACCTCCAACAGAATCTATTTTGGCTGCAATGTCTCAAAATTCAAATTCTCAGGAGAAGTTTAAGCTTTGATGAGACTAGTTTTAATTATAGCCCTGTCCTGCAGAGTAAGAAGAAGGATATGGCTTCTTCAGTGGGGTGGATCATTTTGGGTTACTTTTCCAACAAGACCACAAAGGAAATTATAGTCATCCCCTTATCTGCTGGGGATATGTTCCGAGACTCCGAGTAGATGCCTGAAACTGCAGATTGTACCAAACCCTTTATATGTACCATGTTTTTTCCTATACATACCTACCTATGGTAAAGTTTAATTTACAAATTAGGCACAGTAAGAGTAATAACAATAACTAATAACAAAATAGAACAATTATAACAATACACTATCGTAAGTTATGTGAATGTGTCATTATTAAGTAAAATAAGGGTTGCTTGAACACAAGCACTGTGAAACCATGATAGTCGATCTGATAATCAAGACAGCTACTAAGTGACTAATGGACAAGTAGCATATACAGCATGGATGCATTGAACAAAGGGATGATTCACATCCTGGGTGACATAGAGTGGGATGGAGCAAGTTTTCATCATGCTACTCAGAACAGCATGCAATTTAAGACCTATGAATTAGTTATTTCTGGAATTTTTCATTTAATATTTTTGGATCATGGTTGACCATGGGTAACTGAAACAGTGGAAAGCGAAACCACAGATAAGGGGAGACCACTGTAATGTGTTGTTTGCACGTGGAAATATTAGTTATCTATTGCTACGATAATGGTGCATAGAAAATAATCACATGCTTCAGAAGCATACAGCAATAAGCTCATACATTTGAAGGTCAGCGAGGCGGTCAGCTGATCTTACTTGGACTCGCTCACATGTCTGGAGATTGAGTGGTTGTTGGCTGACCTAGTCTGAACTTAGCTGGGAAGACTAGGGCCTCTGGCTGTGCTCTTCTAGTAAGCTAGTTCTGGTATGTTCTCATGTGTAATGGCAGAGGCACAAGAGGGGTAAACCCTATCACACAAGTGCTTTCTAAGCCCCAGCTTGCATCACATTTGTTAATATCTTATTGGCTAAAACAAGTCACATGATTAAGTCCAGGGTCAGAGTGAGAGAGTACTGCAAAATTTTTTGGCAAAGGGTGTGGATACAGGGAAAGGTGAAGAATTGGTGCCATTTTTGCAATCCACAAGGGGAATGGTTCGTGCCACTAAAAAAAAGCCAATGTTTATGACAGACATCCAAGTCCAAGTTCTTTCTGTTGTAGCCGCCAGCCCCCAATAGACACATGGACCACCAGAAACCAGTGAATTATAGGAAACACACTCTTTATTCAGCAAGCTGGGTCTGCTAGGGGTATGCAGACCCCAAATTAAGCAGCCCCGAAATGTAGAGGTACAGGGTTTTTAAGCCCTAAACCCCATTCTTCATCCTGTTTGAACACACAAGTCTATTTTTCTTCTTTTTATTAACTGTCAACCCGCAGGTCGGTTGTGCAAACAGGGGGTACAGAAGCAGAAAGCTTATCGTTAGAGCATTATGTTCCCACGGGCGATAGCCAAACAGTAATTTTCCAGCCAGCACATTTCCATGTTCCACACCCGCTGGGCCCCAGCCAGAGGAACATTTCTCCAGGATAGATCTCCGTCCTCATTCAATGGCATCACTAGAATGTCAGCTCCATGAGGGCAGGGATTTTTGTCTGTTTTGTTCATCATGTAACCCCACTGCCTCGAACAGTGCCTAATACATTACAGGTGCTTAACAAAGAGTGACTGAATGAAAATTACCTTGTGAACTTTATGCATCTAACCAAGGTTTTTCACTTTTGTGGGGAGGTGGTATGCTATGGAAGAAAGGATTTACATTTGGAGACAAATCAAACTAGGTTAGAATCTGGACTTCACCGTTTACTGCTGGATAACCTTGGGCAAATTATCCATTCTTTTTCAGTCTGAGTTTCTTTTAGTGGAAATCTTTTGGGGTGACTTCTCAGTGCAACCTCCTCATTTTTGGATGATTGCCTCTCCAATCTTCACACATTTAATGTGATGAGACTTCTAGTATTTTGTGACCCTGGCCTATTCCCCAATTGTATCTTGACTGATTGGACCAGGAATATGGATCTGACCCAAAATGGGCCAATCAGAGTCAATTCTCCAGGAGTTTGGAATTCCAATCTTAGTCTGGTTGGCCTCGTAACTGGAGGAGCTGGGAACTCAGGAGCTGTCTATGGCCATTTTCTACCAGAGAGAGCTGGTCTGTAGCAGGAGAGAAGAATAAAGCTCTCAGTCCAGATTATTTCTTAGGCTGTGAAACAGCTAGGTAGGTAGCTAAATAACCCCTGGTGTAATGAATAAGATCATAGTCTCTGGTTCCAGACCACCTTAGTGATGCAGCCAGGGTCACCCTTACTAGCTGTGTGACCCTGGCTGCATCATTTAACTTCTCTGTGCCTAGTTCTCATTTATGATAATGATATTAATACCTACCTCATGAAGTTGCCATAATGATTAAATAAAAGTGCATAGAACAATATCTAATGCATGGTGAGTGCTAAGTAAGCACTACCTGTTATTATTATGAGTCCGTGGATTCCAGGCCACACACTCTGACCCTTAAAATGAATACCCCTTCGCCATCCCTACTCCCTTTTTTAGAAAAATCTCACTTCAGCGGATTGTTGTTTTCCATGCCAAGAATCTGAACTGTTTCTTCATCTGTGAAATAGGATAAGTTAAGAATCTTGAGGTCTTAGTGTGGCAGTGAGGATTAAATGAAATGAGTAAAACTCTTGGCACACTGTAGGTACTCGGTGTTTGCATGTTTCCCATCCTACCTACCCTGTCCTGACTTCATCCTACCTATCTACTCTGATTTCAACCATTTTCACTCACCTTGGCCAGACTGGGGCCAAACATGGGAGGGAGATGGTGCTTCAGGTGTGGATGGTCTTGCCCACTGCGTGGTTTGGCCTCTTTCCAAGGTGAGTCTGTGTTGGAACCACACACCTTGATACCTCACTCTGCATCCAGAGGAGTGAATCATGGATCCTGAGGTGCTTTCCCCCAAGAAGATTTCATATCCGGATGCACTCTAGAGTTTCTCATTGCTGGGAATGTGACACATGACACAGCAGCCCTGGGGCGGGGGCAGAGAGCTGAAACTTATTTTTTTTATTTGTCCCCTGATGGCACAATCCCTTCCCTGGTCTTTGAGAGTTACATAGGAAAGGAGAAAGTGTGTCACTGGCCTAAGAGGACTGGGGCAAGAGGTTTGGAGATGTGGACCTAACTTCTTGATTCATGTGATAATATTCCACAGTGGAGATCAAATTCATGATGAGAGCTTTTCTTCCTTGGGCCAGCTTCCTCAGCCTCCCGGCCTCTTTCTTTTGAGGCCCCCTCCTTTAGGCTCACCCAGCCCAGCCCCTGGGCCCACCCTAGTAAGGATAGGAGGAATGCTAAGTGGGGTGGGAGGTTCTAGAAGCAATTTTGTCTCCTGCATCCATTTGTCTCTGGGTGGGGCAAACAGGAGGATGTTGTCATTGTCCCTGACCAGGCTCCTTTCTCCTACGGGGAAAACAGTTATGGACACAGAAAAGGCCATAAAATGTTGGCAGATACTTCTGGAGACCCATAAATCCATGATGCTGCAGCTTTCTCATGTTGGACCAGTCCTTGACTGGGATTCTGCCTTCGTTTCCCTACCTAGTTCTCCAGTTCCACATAAACATAGCTTTGGATTTTGTTTATTATCTTTGTGAACAAAAATGGGGCTATGCAATAAAACTGACAAGCTCAAGGGTGCAACATGACAGGCCTGACAAGCTCTGTGACCAAAAATAACCACACAGGGTGGTGTGCCTACAAATCCCTAACTGGGCAGATCATAGCGGGTAGTCACGTCCCAGGCTTATAGCTTCCTTAGCAAAGGTCAATTTTTACCTTGAGCTAGCTCTATTCATTGTCCTTATGCATCTAGGATAACATACCTTTGAAATGTCAGAGTAATTTTCTGTTTCTACCCTTCGAAGGCACAACTGCGGGCACCAGAGCACGAGACCCCAGAACCCCTCATTGCTATCTTGTTCCCCAAATATCATCTCTATGTGCCGTAAATGTTAATTAATTGTCCTGTACCCACCAATGTAAAAGAAGTACGTGTTTCTTCATTTGGTTTTTTATTCAGTCTTAGAGATTTCTTGGCTCTGCTTTCTCCTGCCTCCTGAATCTACCACTAATGGATTTCATGCACCTTTCTTAGGTCTCTTTTGATTCTAATGTATAAAGTAAGCTGCAAAACTGACATTTTCTGGTGCATTTGAAATCTTGTTCCCTGCATATGTTGTCAGTTTAGCTCAAATAAACTCATAAAAATTCTCTATAGGTTTGGATGTTTCTTATGTCCACACCTTCCTCTTGGCTGCACTCTTAGTAATCTAGTATCTTCCAAGGCCACATCAAGTTACACACCCCTCCTTGGGTGCTAAAACTGGGACTTCCTGACTTTCTGTCCAGGATGCACCACTTGAGCTGGGTCAGTGTGCCCTAGACCCATCAACCAAATGCCCTCTCCACCTAGTCCAACATTCCCCATGCCTGAGGCGACTACAGTAATTATATTTCAAGTCTTTGTCAAAGAGCCAGATTGGGGAAGGGACATGAGCTCTAGCATCAGAAACTCTGGGTTAGGATTCTGGACCATTATCACGTAATTGTTGGGTAACCTTGAGCTGGTTACCTTCCCTCTCTGAGTTTTAGTTTCCACTCTTTATAAAGAGGCTAATGATCCCCTACCTTGGATTCGGGAGGATTTAATGAGATGAACTATCTATAGTTCCTAGCACATTGCTCCCTCTCCACACACCACTGTAGAAGGAAAAGGAGTTCTGTGTCACCATTCCTCCTCAGTCATTTAGATCATCCCTTGCCCTGAAGCTTGTCATAAGCTTATTATCAGATTAAGATATCAGCTTCCATTCTGGGAGCCAGGTCTGGGAACAGGAAACTGCACTGGAGCAGTCAGCCACTGACGACAGAGGTAGCAACACAGTGGTGTAGTGTGTGATGTGGGGGGCAGAGTGCTTGGGTTCAAATCCCAGTTTTAACTCTATTGAGTTATGAGTAAACTCAGTATTTCCTATAGCCTCAATTTTCCCATTTGGTTTATAAGGGGTAAAATAACATGTACCACTTAGAACTGTTTTGAGGATTAAATGAAATAATCTGTGTTGGGTATATGTCACAGAGTATACACTCAAAATACCTTTGGTACCTAGCTATTTCCAAGTTTTTGCTACTTCTTTTGCTATTTTTTCTTCTTTATGTAATTTAATTAGGGTAATGTTCCAGAAGAGGAATTACTGTTCCCTACAATACTTTGCCAAATTGCTTTTATTCATTCATTCATTCATTCATTTATCGTTTTTAAAATTTTTTTTTTACAGAAAAGATATTGATTCATTTAATTAATTTTTTTATGGTGACATTGGTTAATGAAATCCAGCAAGTTTCAGCTGCACATTTTAGCATTAAGGCATATAAACATTTACATTGTGTGTTCACCTCCCATAGTTAGATTTCTTTCCGTCACCACATATTTGATCCCCTTTACCCCGTCTACCTCCCTCTTCCCCTCTATTCTCTGGTAACCACTAGTCTGTTGTCCATGTCCATGAGTCTATGTTTGTTTGTCCTGTTCATTTAGGTTTATATCCCACATATAAGTGATATCTTGTGATTTTCAACTTTTTCTGTCTGGCTTATTTTGCTTAGCATGATTATCTCGAGGTCCATCCATGTTGTTGCAAATGGCAATATTTCATCTTTTCTCATGGCTGAGTAATATTCTGTTGTATCTATGTACTACAGCTTCTTTATCCAAGCATCTATCATAGGACACTTCAGTTGCTTCCATGTCCTGGCCACCACGAATAATGCTGCTATGAAATATCTTTCAGTGTGCAAATATCTTTTCGGATGTGGGTTTTCAAGTCTTTGGGGTAAATACCCAGTAGAGGGATTGCTGGATCATATGGTAGATCAATTCTTAGTTTTTTGAGGAACCTCCATACTGTTTTCCATAGTGGTTGTACCAATTTGCAGTCCCACCAGCAGTGTATGAGGGTTCCTTTTTCTTCGCATCCTCTCCAACATTTGTTATTACTTGTCTTGTTGATTATTGTTATTCTAACAGGTGTGAGATGGTATCTCATTGTGGTTTTGATTTATATTTCCCTAATAGCTAGCGATGTTGAGCATCTTTTCAAATATTTGTTAGCCATTTGTATGTCCTCTAGGGAGAAGTGTCTGTTCAGGTCCTCTGCCCATTTTTTGATTGGAGCATTTGTTTTTTTGTTGTTATTGAGTCATACGAGTTCTTTGTATATTTTGGATATCAGGCTCTTATCGGAGGCATTGCTTGCAAATATATTTTCCCATTCGGATGGTTGTATCTTTACCTTGTTGACGATTTCTTTTGCTGAGCTTTTTAGTTTGATGTAGTCTCATTCATTTATTTCAGCTTTTACTTCCCTTTGAGGTCAAATTCATAAAATCCTCTTTAAGTCCAAGGTCCTTGAGTTTTATTCCTACGTTTTCTTCTATGCATTTTATTGTTTCAGGTCTTATATTCAGATCCTCAATCCATTTTGAGTTAATTTTGTTGTGTGGTGATAGACAACAATCTAGTTTCATTCTTTTGCAGGTGGCTTTCCAGTTTTCTCAGCACCATTTATTGAAGAGGCTTTCCTTTCTCCACTGTATGCTTTCGGTGTTTTTGTCGAAAATTATTTGCTCATATAAACATGAGTTTACTTCTGGACTCTCGATTCTGTTCCACTGGTCTGTGAGTCTGTTTTTCTGCTAATATCATGCCATTTTGATTATTGTCACTTTGTAGTATACTTTGAAGTTGGGCAGAGTGATGCCTCCAGCCTCATTTTTTTTTCTCAGTATGGCTTTGGCAATTCGGGGTCTTTTGTGCTTCCACACAAATCTGATGATTTTTTGTTCTATTTTTTTAAAAAATGCCAATGGGATTTTGATGGGGATTACATTAAATCTGTATAATGCTTTGGGCAATAAGGTCATTTTAACTATGTTGATTCTTCCAATCCAAGAACACGGAATATCTTCCCATTTCTTTATATCTTCTTTGATTTCTTTTAATAGGGTCTTATAGTTTTCATTATATAGGTCCTTCACATGTTTCGTTAGATTATTCCTAGGTATTTTATTCTTTTTGTTGCAATTGCAAAAGGAATTATTTTTTCCAGTTCTTTTTCTGACATTTCATTATTAGAGCATAGGAACACTATGGATTTTTGAACATTGATTTTGTATCCAGAAACTTTACTGTATTTGCTTATTGTTTCTAGTAGTGTTCTTGCGGAGTCTTTAGGGTTTTCTATATAGAGAATCATGTCATCCGCAAATAGTGACAGTTTGACTTCTTCGTTTCCTACTTGGATGCCTTTTATATCTTTCTCTTGCCTGACTGCACTCGCTGGGACCTCCAATGTTATACTGATTAACAGTGATGATAGTGGGCAGCCTTGCCTTGCTGACAAATTGTTTTTAAAAGGGTTGTGCTGGTTACCATGTCACAAGCAAATTGTGTAAATACTGGTTTTGTCATATCTTTACCATTACTGACCATGATAAGTATTTTAAGTTTTTACTAATATATAAATGCCTCATAGTCTTTGTTTCTTTAACAGCAAAGGTGAACAGGGTGTGCCAATAAGTTTATTGGAACTGGGAAGGTATAATTTCTTCGAAGAGGGAACTCAGAAAGCAAAAAATATATACGTAGTTTGTAAATATCTTGAAAATTGAGGATGTTGTTCTTCCTCTCAACTGCTACTACTTCTCTTTTCTGAAACATCCATTTCTATATATCTCGTTTAGTTCCCTTGGCTTTGATGTTTGTTGATCTGGAATGTGGAAGTGCCCCGAAGTGATGGCAATTTAATAGCTTGAGATAAACTTTTGATGACACTTCAGATCGTTTCCTATGTCCTTTTGATCATGCATTTTACCATAACTTTCCGATTCAGAGGAGAAACGTAAATTTATCTATAAAATCACTGAAGGAAATGAAACTCAGTTCCTCCATCTGTAAAATGGGAGAGGGGGGCTGGGATGAGGCAATCTCCAAAGGGCCCTACATTCGAAAGAGAGCAGCTTCCTGGGCCTGCAAGGTCCTGCAATAACTTGGTTGGCAAAACATTTCTTGGGAGAAGAAAAAATTAAGCCAAGACCAAGCAGCATTGTCATTCTCAATGTCTAGTTTGTTCATCCCAAGATCCCATAGGATGACAGAGAGTTAAGAATCCAAGAGAAAGGAATTGGAACCCAAGTAGACCAGAAGTCATAGATTCATGGTCCCCCACCGCCAATCATATCCTTAGAAATATTGGGAGAGTCTCTGAGTTTCCCACTCCCCAGGGTCTGGGAGTTCAAGCCAATTTTATTTAACTTCCCAAGAATTACTGTTTTCTCCATCTTAGCAGCTTCTTGCTTTTTTTCCTTCATTGAAATTATCACTTGCATTATTTTTCATTCTTCTTCTTTGGCATTTTTACTTGTTACTGTCTGTCTCCCTAAATAGAATGTAAACTCCATGAAGGCAGGGAATACATCTGTCTCACTCATAGTTTTATCTCCATTCCCTGGAAGATGCTAGGTATTTAGGAAATATTAATGGAGTGAAAGGTGATCCTAGTTGGCTAGAGAGGTGGGGATCATCCAGGCTGCCAATTCTTGGGTTACATATGTTCATTTCCTTTTATAAAAATTGTCCTGTACCATATGTAATTGGTAGAGATGATATTTGAAAAAGACAGGCTGACTTCAGAGCCCATGTGCTTAACCATAAGGCTTTGCTGCTATGCAAAGGAAAAATGCACAGCCATTAAATATATGTGGCAGAAGAATATTATTGACATGGGAAAATATTCACAATATGTCAGTGAGTGAGTACATCAGGCTTCAAGATGTGGTAAGATACCACTTACCACACAGGGTTTTAGGAAAGATTAAATGAGTTAAAGTGTGTAAAGCACATAGGACAGTGTCTCTAGCACATGGAAAGTTCTTGATAAGTGTTGCCAAGGACATTGGTAAGCCATCTCTCATCTTTAGGACTTCTTAGAGAGAAGTCAGCCCCTGGGCCACAGTGTGGAGAGACAACACCCTATCATTGAAAAACTGCCTCTCTGGGCTTGAAATAATGAAGGCTACACCTCTCTGTTTCTCTCTCTTCTCATCCTGGGGCATGGGAACAACAGCACAGACAACAGCACTATCACCCAGATATCTCTTCATCAAATTCTCTCCCCTTTCCACATTCTGACCACCTTTTAGCATCTTTGATCTGGTTGAGAGATCCAAGACGGGTAAAACCAGTTCTATCCTTTTCCTTTGTAACTTCCACATAGGAGGTGGCCTCACATTCACTTTGGGGTATATTCATGTATGGGCTTCTCTTTAGAAACAGAGGCACGTAAAGGCCCCTTTGCAACATCCCATTTCGTGGCTGCAATTATTGCCTTCATTTCTGTGAGACCCCTAGTTCTCATAATAAATTCTTCCCTTTTACCAGTCTGAGTGGGTTTCTTCTATTTGCAAACAAGTGATTGTGGACCAAAGCACAGGTCCTAATGACCTGAGCTTGCACGAGGTGTCCTTCCTGAAGTGGGCAGGGGTAAGAGGTACCAGAGCAGAGATTCTGAGTCAAAATCCTCCACAAATTCAAAGGCCTGAAATGAGGCAGAAAATGGAAGACAGATTTAAGGGTCAGGACAAGGGCCTCAGAGCTGAGCTGTAATTGAAGAGAGAGTTGAATTTGGAGTGAGGCGATGTCCTAGGCAATGACCTATTCCTGATTTTCACAGTTCTGCTTTTGGGACTCCGCAGCCTGTGATGTGCAGTTGGCTTAAACGTACAAGATCAGGGAGAGTAGCTACCAATATCTCCAGGGCCTATGGTGTTTGTTGAATTGTCTTTTGGAGTGGGATTATAGAACCAGAAGATTTGACTCTTGGTATCAGCTACCAATGACTTTGTTCAAAATAGTGCCAATTAGTCCTGCCATTAGCCATTCGTGAACATATCTAAAAGTATAAATGTATAGAGTTATACGCAAAGGAGTTCCCAGGATGTCCCAGGAGACTTTATATCTTTAAGGGAAGAAACAGCTGCAGGAGGAGGCTCTGACAAGACATTCATCCAGCAGTCCAACATTCAAGCCATTCCTTTGGCTTCTTCCTCTGCTGTGGATTTCTGATTCTCACTTGTTGGTTATCCCCAGTTCCTAGGCCATGTCTTTTATAGGTTAGACTTTTTCTAATCTCACCTCCTTCTTCCCTTAACTGTTGGTCAGTTCTGCATTAAGGAAAGGGTCACTGGTCCCTGCCTGTCTTTCCCTTTCAGACTGAAGTGGCTCCCTGGAGCTCCCGAGCCCACTCTGAAAGGCCTGCTGGACTCCACTTAAAGGCGCTGTCTGGCCAGGGCATCCCACGCCTTCATCTATTCTCCTTATTCTTAGTGAGGCAGGATAGCAGAATGGTTAAAAGCAAAGGACCTGGAGTCAGACTGTTTGGGTTCAAATGCTGACTCCTGTTGTTATGAGCTGGGTGATTCGGGGCAAGCTCTTTAAACTCCCTGGGTCTAACTTTCCTCCTCTGTAAAATGGGAATGAGAATAACTATGCCTGACTCATAAGGTTGTGGAGAGGATTAAACTGAGTTAATATAAAGCCATAGATACTAAACTTACCACAATGAGTGAGATGGACAGTCCTATACGACAAAGAATCGTCTCACCCAAATTGGTGTTAGTGCTCCTAGTTGAGAAGCATTGGATAAGAGTATGGAGCCTGAATGCCTGGGATAAATCACAGATCGATCACTTACTAGTTTTGTGACCTTAGACACTGAAACTTTCTGTGCCTCAGTTTCCTCCTCTGTAAAATAGGAGCAATGATATGAACTATAAAATAAGAACAATGATAGCCAATCTCATAGGGTTGCCCTGAAACTTAATGAATTAATGTAAACATTTTGTTTTATGTATTTTATAAAATATATATTTCATTTATTTATATTTATATAAAATGTTTTAAATATCTTACTTATATCTTAGGACCAGGCCTGGCACATAATAAGCTACACATTTTAGCAACTATTATCTGTTCCTTTTATCTATTGCAATAGGCATAACTAGAGGAGGTATATGATATAAGCATTTTTCCTTGTCATAAAGGAAATCTTCTTTGACGGCTTCCTTTGAAATTTCTCCAAAGAAAAGCTTTCCTCAGGAAGTTTTATTTCCTATATGAGTTACTCATAAGAGAAAACACTTTCTATAACACAGGAAAGTGAAACTTGTCGTATCCTAGATAGTGGTGAATTAGACCAGTCTGAAGAGCCAAGGCGTCTTAGTCAGGGATAGTTCAATGAAAATAACAGAATTCCTCTCACATATGAGCCTAAGGAATAAAGACATTTTGTGGGGAGGAGTAAGGGGGAAATCTGGATGAACTTGGGGCAGGAAGTAGATAGGTCTCAAGAGGAACTAGAACCAAGAAGTAGAAAGTTTAAAATAGATCCAGACTCCCACTCTTCCTCTCCACTCCCTCTACCACCACCCTAGTCCTAGCAATCATCATCCTATGCCTGGACTGTTGCAACATTCTCTATTTCTCTCCTTATCCCCCCATAACCCATTCTTCACATAGCAGCCATTTAAAAAATGTAATAATAATAATAATAAAAGAAAACAAACAAAAAACAAGAAAGAAAAAAGAGAGGAAAAAATGTAATAAGATTGTGTTGTTTTCCTGCACAAAACCTTTCAGTGATTTCCCATTACACCTGAGGGCAGGAATTTGTCCCTCTTGTTCACTGCTGCATCCCTGGGTGTGGCGCATAGTAGGTACTCAATAAATTTGCTGAATGACTGAATGGAAATGCACCAGGATTCAAAGTAGAACCCCTCTTTCCTTCTCCCCTTGAGGCTACAGGGTTTCTTGTCATTCTTTGTGAATCTGTTCCGTGTTTCTCTCTGGCTTCTCAGAGCTCCCATTCACGAGGCACAAAATAGCTTCCCCATACTGGAGCCGTGTCACCTCTCAGCTCCAGCACACCCTGCTAACACATCTGAGTCCTAATTCCAAATTTCCACGTGAGAAAAGTTGAGTAGTCCAGCTTGGGTGAGGGAGTCCACTCCTGTCCATTCAGTTATGGCTGGGGGCTGCCGAAACCCAATCCTGTAGGAAAGGCATTTTTCAGAGAAGAGGAGCATGACTGGCAGGCCATTCCCCAAATCGTGTACTCTCCCTTAACAGCAGAGCTCAGGTATGGGGAATCCTCAGTTCTCAGGGAGTCCAGTCCTAGGTTTGGGCAGGCAGTTACGCCTTATCCGGAAATTCAGGATATGAAATCTTAAACTATTGAACCATATGCCAAGCGTAGTTCTAAGAACTTTTTTAAGTATAAACTCAATTTTCCCAACAATGCTATGAAGTAGGTACTATTATTCCCACTAAAGAGATGAGGAAGTGGAGGCACAGAGAGATTGTCACTCATATAGCCAGAATTCTAACCTAGCATTCCAACCCTAGACTGAACCTCTTCCTTAACCACAGAAACGAGATAAGCATTCCCCTCTTACGATGAGGAAAATGAGGTTCAGAGAGAGAAAATGAAAAAACAAAAACAAAAAAGAACCATACCAAGGTCACCTGGCTACAAGTGGCAAATCCTTGATTGCAACAGCTCTGCCTGCAGTCCTTAGACAAAACTGCCACATCACCTAGCCCACTATAATTTAAAAAAAAAAGAAAAAGCTTTATTGAGATATAATTCACATATACAATTCACCCTATTTAAAGTGTGTAATTCAGTGGTTTCTCGTATAATCACAGATATGGACAACCATCAGAGTCAATTTGCCCACTACGATTTTATGATTAAGATAACTCCATCCCAAAGAGGGGAAGTGATTAGCCAATAGTCTCAGAGAGAGCAGTTGGCCGAATGCAGGCCACTGTTTCAACCACCGTGAGAATGCTTCTGGAAACCCCCAAGGGAATGTGTCAGAAACATGATGACTTGTCATGGTGCAATGGCATGGAGCACAGCTAGGAGACAGGACAAGGAAGTCCCAACCCCACAGAAACAGTGACTGTCCAAAGCTGTGACTCTGGTCTTTGTGGCCTCCCCTGCCTACACAGACAACTACTTTTCTTGGCTTTACTCCTTTGACAAACAACTACAATCCTTTTAAGTCCCAACTCAAACATCTCCTCTTCCAAAAAGGCTTCCTTGATTCATACTCCAAGGCTGGGCTGAGTGCTCTGCCATGATACTTGCTGGACACCTTTCTCTATCACAGCAGTACAGTTCCTCTCTGTCTTGGCCTCTCTGTCTTTGCTCCGTTCCCCCCAACCAGTGCTAAGTATGTCAACTTTGGATCTAAAAAGGCACGGATTTAAATCTAGGCTCTGCTCTGCCATGACCAAGCTCTGCGACTTTGGGGATGAAAAAAGTAAGCTTTCCAAATATTCCAGTTCCTTTCATTCCTTACTTCTGGCATAGTTCTAAGAAGGTGCCTAGTAAGCCTCAGTTTGCACTACAGCCTGATGTCCTATAGCCTTCTGAGATGAAGCAGACACATTTTCGTTACTCAGCCTGTCTACCTATGGGAAATCATCTCTCTTTCCCCAAATTCATCTCAGTCCTTGTGGTTGGGTGGTGATCCTGACTCCAAGTCCCAGGGGAGGGCAGAAGACCCAAGGCTGGCTAATCTAAGGTCTATGTCCTTTGTCCCCAATGATTAGTCCAGGGATGGACCTGTGACTTAATTTAAATCCCTTCATGAAATTTGTCATATGGACATTGGAAGAAAGTCTTCCTCTCCCTTCCTCACCCCTCCTCCTCCTCCTCTCCCTCTCCCTCTCAGTCTCCCCCTCTCTCATGTCATGATTTACATGGAATTGAAGGCTGCCAGGAGCCATCTTGCTGCCTGTCTGAGAGTGAAGCCAAACAGAATCAAATAAACCTAAAAGATGGAAAGAAAGCTGATTCCTTCCTGGACCCAGACATACCTGAAGTTCTGGTAGACTCTTATTTTTCTTAAGCCGACTGGATTAGATTTCTGACGTTTGCAACCAAAAGAATTCTGACCAATACATGAGTTCACTTTAATATGCAAACAGGATGGCCGGATTCATGGTGGCCTGAAGACAAGCTAACAAGCTGCGGCTAGCAGACAACACCATTAAGCTGCTGAATTAACCAACTCTAGAACCCACTTAAATTTAGACTTTTTATTATGTTAAATAATAGAATTTCCTTACTGGTTAAGTCACTGTGAAAAAATTTTATATTACATGTAACCAAAAACATCCTTCACTTGGTCTCCTGCTGGGCCTCTTCCCACCTCCCTACCCCAACCCACCCCCACCAATTCCTGTGATTTTGGCAAGGGATAGAGAAAAGGTGGGGCCACTTCCCCCTGGTTATCCCAAAGAACAGTTTATTTCTCAGTTACTCTTGTTCCTTTGATGCCATTTTTTTTCTCAGCCCCCTTCTGGACATATTCCTGATTCCTTCGTTTCTCCGTGTCCCTGACACTTAGTAGTTTCTACTGAAGTTTCGAGGAAACAGAGAGAGAAGTTCGGCACAGTATAGGCACCGACTTAAAATTACGTGTAAGACAGTGTCCTAAAATTTCATGAGCCATTACTGCCAAGAAAGGTTTCTTTCTGGCTATATCTCTCCTTGGGAATCAGCTTGCTATCATCTCCTCCAGCCTCTCTGGCCCCATCCTAGTTTTCAACAGTCTATCCCATAGCTTCCCTTACTCTCTAATGCAAAGTATTTTCCTCTCTGTACTAAAGCCCAGGCTAAACTTCGGGCTGAAGCTGACCTACTGAACCTTCATTAAAGTGCCCTTCAAAATAAAGGGCTAAGTATACCTGAGAAATTACAGGGGAATTTTCTTTAACAAAATTAAATTATTGGGCTGAGTTCCCTTTAACACCAGTTTTTGAGAAGCTAAAGAGAATATTATAACAAATTCTCCTTCTGTCCCAAGCAAGCTTCCACAGATTGTGGGATTTTTTCCCTCCTTTCTAGCTACACAGAATCACAAGTTGCCCCTGCGTAAATATACAAATTTTTAATAACAGTTTTATTTGACATATAGTTAATATACCATAACACTCACCATTTTAAAGTGTACAATTCAGAGGTTTTTAGTATATTCATTCACAAACTTGTGCAACCATTGCTACTACTAATTTCAGAACAATTTCATCACTCCCCCAGAAAAATCCTGAACTCTTTAGCTGTCACTTCCTATTTCCTCCTCCCCCAGCCCCTGGCAAGCACTGATCTTAGCAACTGATCTTATTGGAAAACACGCAGTTTTTCACCATCAAATATGATGTGGGTATTTTGCAGATGCCCTTTATCAGGTTGAGAAAGTTTCCTTTTATTCCTAGTTTGTTGAGTGTTTCATCATGAAAGAGTTTTGGATGTTGTCAAATGTTTTTTATGCATCTATGGAGATATTTATGTTTTCTGACTTCTATGAATTTGGTGTACTACATTGATTGCTATGTAAATAGTAAAACGATGTTTTTAACATACTCCATGTTGCTATGTTAAATCATCATATTGGTTTAAAAGCTCAGGTGGGCTTCTTTTTAAGAAAATTTGATAGATGACAATCCAGACTTACACAACTACAGGGTTGGTTACTTAGGTTAGCAAAGATCTTTTTTTCTTCTCTATGGAGTTTTTCTGAAGGAGAAAATTCATTGTGAGTGTATGAAATGTGATACAAAAATGAATTTTTAGGCTTTTTAGTAACTGTTAGTGTCAGTTTCTCTGAGGCTGAAAAAAGCTACAGCATGTGTGATGACATGTTGTCCTGGGCAGTGGCCTAACTGGTCCAAACGGACCGCAGTGCAGTGCAGCCTCCTCAGGCTTCTGTAGTCACTAAGACAGCTGTGGAATTGAACCCTGGCCTTTTGGGGGCAAGAGTCTCCTCTCTTTGACAGGTCAATAGGTTTGAATAGAGATAATGATCCTTAGGAGTCCACCTACTCTCTGCTGCCGCTGCTACTGCTGCTGCTTCTGCTGCTGCTGCTGCTGCTGTTGCTGCTGCTGCTTCTTCTTCTCCTTCTTCTTCTTCTTCTCCTTCTTCTTCTTCTTTCTTCTCCTTCTCCTTCTCATTTCTCCTTCTCCCTCCCTCTCCTTCTCCTTCTCCTTCTCGCCCTTCTCCTTCTCCTTCTCATTCTCCTCCTCTCCTCCTCTCTCTTCCCTCCTCCTCCTCCTCCTCCTCCCTCCTCCTCCTCCTCCTTCTTTTTCCTTCTCCTTCCTCCTCTTCCTCCTCCTCTCCTCCTCCTCCTCCTCCTCCTCCTTCTTCAATTGTCTCTTCTGGAACTTTCTGTCCCGAGAGGAGAAGTTGCTGCCACAAATCTTGCTCCATATGGAGAGAGCTGTGCGTTCAGCTTGGTCAGTTACCACTGTGAGGACATCTATTTTTGCGTGTGGCATTCCTTCCTTTGGGGAACTTCCTCCCACCACTCACAGGGCTGCCAATCACAGGACTCTACCTCTCTGAGCACAGCAATGACTCAACTCTGAGTCAACTAGACTTTCTCAGGACTTTAGAACCTTGAGTGGAGACATGAAGGGATAAAAGGTAGTTAGAGCTGAGTCACTTGGTATGTTTACTCTAGAGCAGTGGTTCTCATATGTGGTCTCTGGATGAGCAGCATCAGCATCTGGGAACTTGTTAGACATACAGATTCCCGGGCCCCTACCCTACTGCTACTAAATCAGAAATTCTTGGGGTAGGCCCCAGCAATCTGTGTTTTCACAAGCCTCTGCCTTAGAGAACTAGAAGTTTTTGCTAGTGGGATTCTTAGAGCTTACTTGAGTCTTATATTTTCTTGGGACTTGGCTGTTGAGATCTTCCTTAGAGTCTTTGAACTCCTCAGTGCTCTTCCAATAAATTCCCTTTTGGTTTTGTTTTATCTGAGAGAGTCAGAGTTGCAGTCTGTTGCTCACAACCTACAGACCCTGATTAATAGCCCTCTCATTTAATTCATAGCTGTGAGACCCTTCTTGAACCATGGGCTTTGATGTCATTCACAGGCTGTACTGATTCAGCTTCACTCTGGTATGTAGCTCCAGCCCCAATCATATTAACTCCATTCTAGACCAGGGTGTTCATGAAGGCTTCTGACCAAGGTCCATCAATATCCTCTCTGTTAATAGCCCAGTTGCCTCCCCGAGTAGTGCAGGCCTAGTGTCTTCCAAAATCTCTTTATAAAAATATCTCCTCCTTTTCCCGCATCTATTTGACTCCTCTCTCTTCTTGTCTTAGCTCCCAACAGCCTTTTTAACTATTAGTAACAATTGTTTGCATAATGCAATTTGTTTTCTACATTAGAGAACAGAATAAGTTGTTTTGATAAAGAAGTTAAAAAATACAGGATATATTTTTTCAAAGTCTCATGTTTAATAGTTGTTTTATCTCTTTGGGCACATGAGTGGTTCAAAGTGAGTCCAGAGGTGAATAAGTGGCTCTGCTCCAGGTAGTCATTTAAAGACACAGTTTCCTATCTTGTTGTTCTGCCTTCTCTTAAGACATTGTTTAAGCAAGCTCTCCAACACTATTTTTTAAAGTTCCAGCTTGTGGGAAAGGGAGAAAAGCGGAAGTAGATGGCTAATAATTTTTTTAAAAATGATGTAGGAGAAATGATGCTCATATCAATTCTATTCACTTTCCAATGATGAGTACTGGCATGGTCACACCAAGCTAGCTGCAAAGGAGGCTGGGAAATAAGATCTTGAACTGGGCAGCCACATATCCTCCTGCATCTTGGAGTGAGGGTTACTTTTTACTAGAAGAAAGAAGGAAATAATGGATAATGGAGATCAACTAATAATTTTTTTTCACACTTTCTAACCCTGAGTCTTATATGTTGAAAGTTCAGATGCCTTCAGGGGCTAGTGGCGATTAACTGAGTAAAGCAATCTGATTCTGCATATAAGACTACAAGGAATGAGGTGATTGTGACAAAGTGGGCAGCAGCACTGTGTCCTGTCTAAAGGGTCAATAGCTAGTTGCCTACCCAATGTTCTTTCTTCCTTCTTCTTTATTAACAGATATCCAAATTTATTTGGGTGGTAGTGTAAGCAGTGTATAAATCATGATTTTCTAAGCCAATTATGAAATTTCTGTTGTTTGTGTCCCCAGCCTTCTTGTTGCTGGGAGTGTCCATGTGACTCAGCCAATGAGAGAGTTAGAGAAATTTAATGGGGGACTTTGGGGGAAGATTTTGCTTTCCTGGTAAAGAGTCAACCATGACTGGAGTTTCCCCGTACCTGTTCTTCCTGCTTTGAATGTGGGTGTGGTGCCTCTAGCTGGGGCAGCCATCTTGTGACCATGGGGTGACACACAGGGGAAGGCCAAAAGAACTGTGGTGATACTGAGCCAAAGTGAACCAAGGCCAGAGGCTGCCTACCTCCACACATCTTGTTATGAAGATGAAAAACACACACACACACACACACACACAAACACACAAATCAATGTCTGTTTGTTTAAGCAATTTAAAATTGGGTTATCTAAACCTCGTGGCCTTCCAGACTTTTTCTATGTGCATATTTACTTTGTAAAATATTAAATACATACACTGCTTTGTAATTTGCTTTCCAAATGTACAATGTTAAAATAATGGACAATATTGTAAGAATCTTCCCATTTACTATTGCTCAACTGTTTTCATTTTAATAACTGCAGAATATCCATTGTATGACTGTAGTATAATGCATTTAATCAGTCCTTTACATTTGCATATTCAGGTAGTTTTCAGGTTAGTTGTTTTTGTTTTTGAGGAAGATGTTTGCTATAATAAATGATTCGTCCTTGCAACTAACTTGTAAATATCTGAACGTATCCTTGTAATTATATTCATGTAACAATCCCAAGAGGCCTGTGCTAGGCAGTAAGGGATCCTAAGAGGTGAGTAAAATGTGGTCTCTGCCCTTAAGAAGTTCATGATGGAATGGTAGAGACAAGTAGGACAACAGGAAATGATAAGATGGAGTAAGAGTGACAATTGTAGTAGGCAGATTCTGACAAGGTTCTGGATGACCCCTGTCTCCTGGTATTTATGCCCTTGTGTAATTTCCTACCTGTGAGTGTAGGTTGGATCAAGTGAGTTACTTCTAATGAATGGAATATGACAAAAGTGATGTCACTACTGTGACTAGGCTACAAAGGACTGTGACTTCCACTTAGCTAGTACTCTCTCTCTTGCCCTCTCACTTGCTCATTCTGATAAAACCAGCAGCCATGCTTGCTACATGGCAAGGACTCGAGAGAGGCCTCTGGCCAGCAGCTCTTGAGGAACTGAGGCCTCAGCCCAACATCCTGTGAGGAACTGAATCCTGTCAATAATCATGTGAGCCAGGAAACAGTTATTTTCTAGTTGAGCCTTCACATGACAGAGGCCTCAGCTAAACTATGCCTGCATGCCTGATCAATAGAAACTGCGAGATGATGAATGTGTGTCATTTTAAGTCACTACATTTTGGAGACGTTTGTTATACAACAATAGATAGCTAATACACAAGTAGAGCGGTACAAATGAGCACAGTGTGTGATGGGTGCACATGTGAAGGTGAGGCACCAAACCATTGTTTCAGGGAAAGGCTGCATCTGGAAAGACTTCTGAGAGGCTTTTATTGCATTTTGCTGGCTAAAAAGGCATTAGGTAGGGGAAGAAGGGAGAGAAGACATTTTCAGGCAGAGTTTGCAGAACAATCAAGTTTTTTTAAATTTTAATTTTTAAAATTTATTTATTTTTATTATGGTGACATTGGTTAACGAAATCCAGTAATTAGCAGGTGTACAATTCAACAGTAAGGCATATATATATTGCATTGTGTAGAACAATCCAGTTTTGGGACCATTTCCCAAGCCTATTACCAGCTCACCTGTCACACCCTTGAGTAGAGAAGAATTTACTGTGAAATCAACAGAGCTTAAGCTTCAGGGCCCCTGACCCGCACAGACCCCTTCCAAAGCCCAGGAAAGGTCCAGGAGTTTTGTGTTGATAATTTTGTATTCTTTTTCTTGAAGAGGTCCCCAGACTCCAGGCCCTTGTCTTAATGGACCCACCAGAGTCCTTCCACCATCCTGCAATTCACCCTTCCTAACCTACGGTATAGACTTACCAGTATATTTTTTCGTATTTATCTGGCTCTGTCTCTTTGAAAACTGTTTCTTGGCAGCCCAGCCTTCCCCTCCTGCCTTCTCTTCCTTAGCCTAAACAATCTAGGTTCTGTAGTCTTTCCTCATAGGCCCTATTTTCTAACACTTTAATATTTACTGCTATTTTTGAAGCCTCTCAGAATTTTCTCTTAAGTAGTGGTTCCCAGAACGAATATGTTTTTCGAAACAGCAAGTCTGGCTTCTGACCAAATGGCATCTGAGCAGGGCCACTTTGGGTCTGGCTGAGTCCCTGGGGACAGCCACTTGGCTCTGTGTCACCCCATCCCCAACTTCAGAATGACTGTTTCAGAGAATTAAAGGAGTGACTAGGGAGAAGTAGAGGGGGCGATAGGAGAGCGGGAGCCTTGCTATTTCCTTGGGAGTGGGACCTCTCTTTCAGGATGCTGGTGACAGTATTTCAAGATGGTGATGGTCTCCCAGAGGGAAGGAAACTGACATTATCCATGCCTACTCTCTGCCAGGCACATGGTCTTTCTAGCATTATCTCATGGAATTCTCACTATATCTCTGAAAGTAAAGAGCAAGACTCCCATTTCGTAGCTGAGGAAACTGAGGTTCAGAGATGAGAAGTAGTTCACATGCCTCACAGCCATCAAGCACAGGGGCCAGCCCAGGCGACTTGAGAGCATAGACTTCAGCCGTACCTCACAACCTTCTTTCTTTTATTTGTACTCTCAGAGACATATTACCTGCATTCAAGTTCTAGGTGAAAATTGGTGGGCATGCGGCAAAACTCCACCTGGAGATAAGTTTAATAATAAAAAAGTCAGGCAGGCTAAATTTTTTTTTCTAAGAGATCTGTCTAAATGAAGAAGGCCCATCGGTGAGCTGGGAGCCCTCCCAGGGTTGGTATTCACTTCCAGAGGAAAAAAAATAGAGAAGAGAAGGTAGTAGATTTGAGCCCCAAACCAGAAAATTGGAGTTGAAAGGCTGGACAGACTATAGCGAGGGGATAACAATTAAAGTAATGAAAATAATAACTACTGTTTATTGAGCACTTATAAAGTGCCATGAACTGTGCTAGATATTTGCTATAGGTTAGTGCATCACATCCTAACAACTCTACTAAAAAGATAAGGTTATCATTCCTATTTTTAGGTTGGGAGCCTGATGATAAAATCTACGCACAGGTAAGCAGTGGTGATGCAGGGACTTGCACCTAGGTGCATCTGGTTCCAAAGTTGTTACTTCTAACCTTTAGGCTTTACTAGGTCTAGGAGAATGGGAATGGGAGGAGTCTAGTTCCTGTGGATGAAGTTAATATGGCAAAGCGGTGGTTAGCAAGTGCCCTAACTCGGGAGAGTGTGGCATAGAGGCTGTTAGGGCTCCCCAGACCCAATTCTTATGGGCAACAGAGGTGACTCAGGGGACCCTCAGGAGCCAGGAGTTGAGTGCTGTGGGAGGTGTCTGCAAAGGAAACTCTTGGGTCCAGAGTGGGTGGAGAGAAGCAGAATCTCTCAATATTCATTGACCTCTCTCCGGATTGGCTCAGAAACTTGAGGGGGAGGGGCATAAGCCTCAGGGATGCTGATATGAGGCTGGACCAGGAAGCTGGAGCTGGCTGTCCCTCCTGGTGCTACTGCCCCAGACCGCTAGAGTCACACTCCTGTGTTTAGATCCCGCATTCTGGGACTTAGGCTTAATGATTTAACAACCTTGAGGCCTGGTTTTCTGTAAAGTGGAGACGATCAGAGTAGTATATGTAGCCAAATAATAGATATAATTGTGCTGTTGGGAGAATTCAGTGAGTTGATGGAGATGAAGGACTAATAGTGCCTGGGACAGTGGGTGCCTGACAAATGGCAGCCATATTATTGCAAGATTCTATCCTTAGCAGAAAGGGTGAAGTTTTTCTGCTTTCCACTTACTTTCAATCCCATTGCCTAGTTTGGTAGGAAAATGAAACTGTATTCCAGAGACGGAGTAAATTTAATGCCTCTCTTGCCTTTCATTTGTTCAAACTCTGAATGCTTTTTACTGGTTTTATGGTTCATAGCTCATTCCACAATTGTAATTTGCCTCTTGACTGGAAGATATTAAATTGTCATATAAAAGCAATAGATTTTTTATGCTAGAAATTTTGTCTGCCATTTTTCTATGTCTTTTGTAGACAAAACATTGTATCACCTATGGTTCATTGGTTAAAAAGATCAGTGACCAATTTGGGTCTTAATGACAACAACAACTAAGGTATGTTATTGGAGAGATAAGAGAACTCCCTGAAGAATCAGCTGAACATCAAGACTCAGAAGAAGTACACAGGGTAGCTCTGGGGATCTAGGTAGCAGGAAGTGATGAGAAGTCTCTCCAGGCACTATCAAATGTGCTTTGTGTTAATCTTCCCATGGTGAAATTCTTAAAAAAGAGCCTTTGATTGACCTGACTTGGATTGTGCACCTACCCACCTTGTTCAGGGAAGGGATGGCACCTTGATTGTAATTCATAAGTGAGCATAGACTGGGGGAGAGTAATGCCTAGAAGGTAAAGGGAGGTGCTGTTACCAGAAGAGGGGTATGTATGCTGGTTGAACACAAATCTCAGGTGTCTTCTACAAATACTTTCTCTCTGTGTTGAAGTATCAAGATTGTGAATTTTTCAAGTGTTCTCGAATATTCAGAATAGTTGAAAGAATAAAACAATGAACACATATATTCTTAATCTAAATTGACAATTGCTAACATTTCGCTACATGTGCTTAATTTTCTCTGTGCATTTTTTATTTGGTGAACTATTTGATAGATGCAGACATCATGGCCTTTTACCCTTTAAATAGTTCGTATTTTTTTCGGAGCATAACAAATCCCTCACATAACTGAAATACCATTACCATGACAAAGAAAGTAAATAAATATTCCATAATATCTTCTAATAGTGATTTTATGTTTAAATTTCCCCAACTGACACAAGAATGTCTTTTATAGATTTTTTCTTTTTTTTTTTTGTCAAATCAAGATTGAATCTAAGGTCACTCATTGCACTTTGTTGCTGGGACTCTTCATTCTCTTTTAATTCCCCTAAATTTTTGAATTTTTAATGACATTGACATTTCATAGAATCCAGGCTGGTTGTTTTGTAGAAAATTTTACATTGTTTCCTTTGTGTGGCTTTTTTTTTTTTTTTTGGTATTTTTTTTTTTTATTGTGGCAAAATATACATAATAAAATTTGCCATTTTAAACTATTTTTAAGTATGCAATTCGGTGGCATTAAGTACATTGGCATGTGGTACAACCATCACCATTATCTTTTTCCAGAACTTTTTCATCATCCCAAACAGAAACTCTGAACCAATAAACAACCCCATATTTTCCCTTCTTCCAGATCCTGGTAACTTCTACTTTCTGTCTCTCTGAATTTTCCTATTTTAGGTACCTCATCAAGTGGAATCATACAATATTTGCCCTTTTATGTTTGGCTTATTTCAAATCCTAAACAGGCTGATACACATCAAAATTAATGTTTCCTCAGGACCTCTGTCGGTGAACATCAGACAGATAATAGTAGTGGAGATAGGTCTGTTATTCTGATAAAGGTCAGGGTCTATGTTGCCTCCCTTGAATCTAGGTGAGCTCTATGACAGCTTCGACCAACAGACTAGGATGAAAATGATGCTGTGCCAGTTTCCGGTCTGGCCTTAAGAGAATGGCAGCTTCCAAAACCTGTCTCTATGGAGTCTGAGCTGCCATGTAAAAAGTTCAGCTACTCTGATGGAGAGATTATGTGGAGAGGCTTTGAGACTACACCGAGAGAGGGCCAGCTGAACCCATGATGGTCTTTCAGCCATTCTCATCAAGGGCCGGGCACATAAGAAGGCTGTGTTGGACCCTGCATGCTAGTTTACCGGCCAGTCAGAACACTACCAACTGACTCTGGTTGATTGCATATGGAAAAGAAGATCATCCAGCTGAGTTCTGGCTAAATTCCTGACTCAAAAGTTGTGAGATATAATACAGTGGTTGTTTTAAGCCACAGATTTTGAATGTTGCCAAATGATACTGATTTGTTGGGGAAAATATATGAACAATAATAGTATTCATCTGGAAAAGATGTCTGTGGGTAAATTGAAGATAATGTACTCAGGAGACTGGAAATGCTTTGCTCTGAAGACAGCAATAGTTACTTAAAAGTGTGCATTTATTCCACTTCCTGCTACTGGAAATTTAGACAAAACTGTAAAAATGACTAATAATCTCTATTCAGGGCCATGTAGGCATAAAGTGACCCACATCCTTCTTACAGCAATGACTACATTGCTATAGACAGCTTTTTAAAATTAATTAATTATTATGGTAATTTACACATAAAATTTACCATCTTAATTATTCTGAGTATACTGTTTAGTGTACATTTGACAATGGTGTTAAGTATGTTTACATTGTTGCAAATCAGATTTCCAGAATCTTTTTATCTTGCAGAACTAAAACTCTATTAAACCACAATTCCCTTTTGCCTCCTATCTCCAGCCCCTGGTAACCACTATTCTATTGTCTATATTTATAAATCTGACTACTTTAGATACCTCATATAGGTAGAATCATACATTATTTCTCTTTTTGCGACTTATTTCACCTAGCATAATGTCCTCAAGTTTCATCCATGTTGTAGCACATGACACGATTACCTTCTTTGTTAAGGCTGCATAGTATTCCAATGTATGTACACACCACATTTTATTTTCTGTTCATCCTTTGATGGTCATTGGGTTTCTTCCAACTCTTGGATATTATGCATAGTGCTGCTATGAACAATGGTGTGCAAATATCTCTTTGAGACTCTGCTACCATTTCTTTTGAACATGTACTCAGAAGTGGGATTGCTGAATTATATGGTAGTTCTATTTTTAATTTTTTGAGGAAATTCCATACTGTTTTCCATAGTGGTTGCACCATTTTAAAATCCTACCAACAAGGATTGCTTTTGGAATTTCAACTGTCAGTATGTAATAAGATATTGTCCTAAGTACAATAGAGAACATCAACGGAAATAAAACCAAGACCACTGTATTTCAGATATGTCAATCAGGAGAGTTTAAATTGATAACTGTTACAAAACATTGATCATACATCCATTATATATTTTTTAATGGAAATGTATAATTCAGAGGCCTTATTTTTAGATTCTTTTAGTGTAATTAGGCTGCATTTCAATTTACATTTTGGCTTTTGTTTAGAAAAATCTGGCTATAATGTTTTTGGACTATTTTAATAGCCTTTCTTTTGTGTTAAATTTGAATGAAATATTTCAGATCTACATAAAAGGACAGAAAATAATGTAACAAATGTCTCAGTACTTACAATACAGCTTGAACAAAACCATACTTTTGCCATATTATTTTAAGTCTGTCACCACAAATAGTGCAGGGAAAATCTACAATAAACATTTCCACTCCTGCTGACAGTGACAGCAAGCATAAATGCATAAAATCAAAGAAAAAAATTAGTGAGTAAATGAATTTATACTTGGCTACCTAATGCTCTTCCTGTAATTTGAGAGGAACATGGCCCAGAAGTTAAAATCATGGGCTCTGAAGTCATTAAAAATTTGATTCAAGTCTTAAGTGTGCTTCTTGCTAGTTGTGTGGCCTCAAGCAAGTTATTTCACCTATTCCTGCCTCAGTTTCCTCATCTGTAAAATGGAGATGATCATACTTCCAAGGTGTTTGAAAGGATTAAAAGAAAAATATGAGCTCTTATGTATTTACTACATACAGCCAGTGACACATAGTAAAGCTTCAACAAATATTAGTAGTTATTTGTTTTATTTATTGAGCACCTACTATATGCCAATAATTCTTCTAATGCTGAGAATTCAGCATTGAACAAGAGAGATAAAGACCAACATGGAGCTGACTTTCTAGTGACAGACAGTAAACAACCAAAACAATTTTAGATAGAGGTAGAGACTATAAAGGTCTAGGAAAGGAGTGTGGAAGCTATTTTAGACAGGAGACAGGAGATCATGGGAGGCCGGCGTGAAGCCTTCAGAAGTGAAATTTCACTGAGAGTAATAGAAGGAACCATTCATTGGGAGGTTGGGGAACAGCGTTTGAAAGAGAGGGAACAGTATGTGCTTAGGTTCTGTAGAAGAAAGAGAGACAGGATGGCTGGAAATCAGTATGTGAGGGGAAGGGAGGTTGGGCATGACATCTGAGTTAGGAAGGACAATCCAAGAAGAGCCTTGTGGGCCATAATAAAAAGCTTGGACTTTATTCTCAAGGGACTGTGAAGACATTGCAGGGTTTTTATTGCTACTAGGTACAGCACTGTTTGCTCTGAGGAGGAATTTGTGGGCCTTCCTGTAGCCCTGTTTTAGAATTATGAGTATGTACATGCTTCAGGAGTAATTTCTGGGGATACCACATTGGTTACTCGTGTGCACCCCCTAGTGGAGTTGGTGGCTCAGCTTGCATGGTTTCAGACCAGCAAAAGCAAAATTAATAAGCAATTTATCCTTTCGTTCAACAAATATTGGGCACCTGCAAGTGTCAGGCTCTGTTCTGGAACTGAAATATATCCACGAACAAAATAAACATGTGTGCCTTCTTGGCGCTTGCATTCTAGGGTGTGTGGGTGTGGGGAAAGAGACATTAAACCAAATTCTCTAGCAAATTGTTGGATGAAGTTAATGTTATAAGAGAAAAATTAAGAGGGGAACCGGGTTAGGAGGTGCAGGGAGGATGGTGGTGCTTCGATTTTAAATATAGTGTCAGGGAAGAGCTCATTGAGAGGGTGATACTTGAACAAAGATGTAAAGGAGGCGACAGGGTGAATGATGCTATTACTTGGGGGAAGAGCGTTCTAGGCAGAGGGGTCAGCAAACACAAAGTCCCCAGCAAACACAAATGTGCAGGGTTTGATTAACAGCAAACAGACCGATGTGCCTTGAATGGAAAGATAATGGAGAGACTAGGAAATGAAGTTAGTTGTGCTGGGGATGGGGGGAGTGGTCAAATCTTGAAGGTCCTGTAGGCCAATGTAAGAATTTTAGTTTTCAGTTTGAAACAGGAATCCATTGGAGGAGAAACATGATCTGATTAAGGTTTTAACAGAAGCCCACTGCTGCTGTGTTACTAGATTATGGGAGATCAAGGGTGTAAAAAGGGCAAACAGTCTCACATTGACTGAGGCAGTAGACGGTGCCATTCTGGACAGATTTTGAAGGCAGATCCTGTAGGACTTGCTGATGAATTAGCTGTGGGGTGTGAGAAAGAGGAGTCAAAAGTCTTACTTAGTACAAAAATATTACTTAGTAAACTGTTGCCATAGGAAGAGGTGATCAAAGACTACAGGCAAAAATTTACAAATTTTTTAGCAGTGTATCAAGCAGTTAATTAGTCATGTGTAATTTTTCTGGATTTTGTGTTATTTGTGAAACTTTTAAAAACTTGTAATTGTGAATTTTCTTAAAGAGGGCCCCCAAACTGAATAAATTTCAGACTCCCACAAACCTGAATGTAATCCTGTTTCCTGCCCATATCTGGGCAGTAACTTGAAGTTAACGAAGAACTTAAAATTTTTATTTTTGATGAAATTACATAAAATATGCACGAAATAGAAGTTAATTGTAAACTCAATACTATATTAGTTATAAACTAATATTGAGGATAAAAACATTATATTGGGAAGACCCCAAGGGTCTTCCAAAACTTCCCACCTATTCTTTCTTCCATAGTTTTTCTAAATCTACCGAATGCATCCAGCATTTCTCCTCTCCTTTAGAGAAGCAGGGATTACATTCATTTTAAAAGACCTTCTAGAAAAATGAGTGCTTTAGAACTTTTTACCGGGGCTGCTAGTGGCTCAGAGGAACCAGTGCCAGAGAGACGCAAGAACCAGCCTATCCGCGCGAGGCATCACCGAGATGCCAAGAGGGGCGTAACCAGGGGCGGGGCGCCCCGGGCGGGTGGAGTGGGCGGGGTCTAGACGCTTCTCCCGCCCGCCTCGTGAGGCCTAACACATGCGCCCAGGGGCTTCTAGTGGAACGAGTTGTGGATTGTGAGGTGACTCTGGCCGGTGACTTCCGGTTCCTAGGGATGCGCATCCGGGTTACGCTAACGCCGCGGTTTCCTCCACCCGCTTGGTTCTACTGTGGGTCTGGACCGGTCCCCATGTCCTGCTGTTGAGCCTCTGCAGCCTTTGGGTGAGTCTCTGCCACCGACAGAGTCTGAGTGCGGCCCGACGAGTACAGCCCGTAGGGAGACAGGTCCAGAGTTCTGTGTCTGTCCCTGTGGGAGGGAGTTCTCTTTGCTTGTCCCTTGTCCCTGCAGTGCCTTCCCTCACTTCAGCTCTTTGCCTCACGCTGGCCTCGCCTCTTTCCCCTCAGCTTAGCCTTTCTCGTCTCCTCGCACCGCTCGTCTCGCTGTTTTTTCTTAGCCTCACTCGCCACTTACAAAGCCCCGGCTTCTCGCCTTTTGCCCCAGCCTTTCTGTCAGCCACTGCCTCTCCGATTTCTCCCTACTCTCACGTTAGCACCTCTTTTCCCCCACCACTGGTTCCGGATCTCGCTGTTCTTTCACCCAGCAGGACGACCCACCGCCTCCACTGCGAAACAGGGTCCTAGGTCCTCGTCCCCCAACTTCTCTCATCTTGGACCCCTCCCGGGACTAGTAGATGACATTTGTGCTTCGCCTGGAGTTCTCCCGCCTTTTCTTAGCTCGTGGAGGGCTGTGCAAGCCCCAGTGTGGGCAGATATACCCGGCCTGGGGGAAGTTTTGCCTTGAGGTTTGGGTCGGACTGACCTTTGGTAGCTTCCGTAGTTAGGGAACAACAAAGGCGTTCCCAGTTCTTTGCTCGAGCACAGTTTTGGGGGCTCTCTGTAGAACAGGCTAACAAGTGGCAGGCACACGGAACTACTAGAGATTGGGTTCGTGTGCTCTTGTTAATTGACAGGTCAAGAGGACGTCCTGTCATTTTGCTGTTCTCTATTCCAAGAGAGTAGATAGAGACATGCACAGCGGAGGCAAAAATGCGAAGTTTCGGGACGAACAGCTCTGTTTTCTGCATGAGATTTCCTTACAGGACAGTTGCTATGATAGAAGACAGAGTTTCTTGGGAGATTATTAATTAGCCCCAGATTTATAAATTTATTGCCAAAAATTTTAGTGTGATGTTACTGAAATATTTTCTGCTGAAGAGTTCTCGATAGTAATTTCGAAGTACGTGTTCTTTAGTTGAACCCAGTGTGCATATGTATCTTTATCCTTGCCTCTTATACACTGTATTGACAAGTATTTTCTGTTTTTCTTTGTTTCTTCACAAGCCAGACATTACAGTACTTTATTTCTTAGAATATTTTCTAACTTTGATTTTTTCTTTGTTTCCGCCTTAGTCTTAAAAACATCTCTCTCTCTCTCTCTCTTTTTTTTTTGTCATTTTGAGACTTAAGTTTCTCTTAAATTTCTTAAATTTCTCTGGAGGCTTTTAGTCATCTCTAAAACGAAGGGATTGGATTTAATAATGGGTAGTGTCTCATTTCCCAAATTTTGTGATCTGAGGTATATTTTGAGATACAGGGTTGGATTTTTTGTTTTTCTGATCTTTATGTTGTATGTGTAGAATTTGAATGCAGATGTTTTTGTGTGATCAGTTTCTGAATCATATAAATTTTGCTTTGAAATTTAGTACTTCAGCAAACAATAAATATGGCTTTTAGCCCCTTTTTCTCTTTTGACGAGTTCTAGAAAAATGTCCCTCATTATATGATACATATGTGAACATAGCATAGACCTTGGTATATTCTAAAATTGGGCTGCTCCCTTCAGTTATTTTTAGCTAAAAACTTTGAGGCTTGGTCATATTAGTACTAGAAGACAGAGAAGGACCCTTCTAGTTGACTTTAAGGACTTATCCAACTGCTGAGGAAAGCCCCTTTTAAAGCTCCTTACCAGGATCTCCTTCCCAGCACCTGCACTGGAAACTCGAGCTTCTGTTCAATCTGGCCTCATCATTTCCTATCTTTAAAAATTTACCCCAATGATGAGTATGGGCTGACTTTCTTTAACTGCTCCCTTAACTCCAGGTTTATGGACTTTTTTTTTTAGTCATGGGAACTCCATAGATAGATTTATATTTGGATTGATACAAGGCCCTGTTTCAACCTTTTTCATGTCTGAACTTTTTATTTCTTGAGCATCTCTAAATCTAAACCTAGGTGGATTTATGCAGTTTAAAGCTGAGGGAACAGTAGACTTCTAACTTACCCTTTCATTTTGTAAATAAAGAAATCAGGACTTAAAGAATTGGTGATGATTTTTCCAATGTCTTTTTTTTTTTAACAAATGAAGAAGTTCTCTACATGCACACAGAGAAGTGGATTTTAGTTGCATCAAAGCTATAGGCTGGAGAGCACAATCTAGTATTTAGTGGTTTATTTCCACAAGTTTATGTCATAGGAGTGAATGTTTTAGGGTAAGAAATCTGTGACACAGATTTTTAAATTCGAGGCTGACGTCATTTTGCCTTCAAAGAGGGACTCTAGAAGGAAACTATTTTGCAGAAGTAGAGATTGGAAAGTCTTAGGGAGTTGCTTTCTCTTCTAAAATCTCTTTGGCCTGTTATGATATAAATTCTGCATAAAAGCCCTTATGTGAAATGAACATTCTATGGTCTCAGAGCAGTTGTGTTCATGTTCCAGGTCTTCATACAGTATATTGATAGACTTTCTAATCACTGAAAAGCCTATACCTCTCACATATCTGCCGAACAACAACAAAAATTACTAGAGGCATCTTAGTGTATACAGTAAGTTCTCACTTAATGTTATTGATAGGTTCTGTGACTTTAGGCAGCATGAGGTAAAATGAAACCAATTTTTCCATAGGCTAGTTGATATAAACAACAGTTAAGTTCCTATGGCATCACATCAATGTTATAACAAAACTACATTATTCAAGGATAGGCTGTATGTGTTTTTAAAGTTCAGGAGAGGAATCACTGTTGGGTTTTCTAAAGAAATTTCTTCTTTAGTTTGGCAAAGTGTTAGTAACACTGAGGGCTCAATTTAAAATATATTTCTGTGTATTAGTTTTATGCCAACTAGTTAGTAATTTTTTTGTTTTGATTTGGTTTGATTATTATTATTATTTTTTTTAATCATTTAACTTGCTTCTGTACTTTGTTTTACATGTTTTGATTTTTATCTTTGAGTCATAGGATATGTTTTAAGGAAAATGCAATTTAAAAAATTTAGGAAGCAAATTATACCTCCACCATGTCCTTCCTTACTATTTGGCTCCATTCTTTGTTTTGCTTACAGATGAAAGGCTCATAGAACATCTTTTTTGATAGTTGTTTGTATAAAAGATTTTTGTGTTCTGCATAGAAAAATAGGATGTTTTAATTTATGTGTGACATATGGAGGAAGAATAGTTCAGAATAGTTCAATGTAGATAGCTAAAAATATATTCAAGAATATTAGAAATAGTTTATTCTTCCCATACATTCACTTAATTGGTGTATACCAAGAGGTCGATTTGTCATATTTATAGTAAAATGGAAAATAGGTGGGCTTTCTATCTGCTCATAAAACCTACTATGTACAATTATAATACTACATAAATAGGCTGTTCATGTGAACTAGGTGACATTATACAGGACTGACATTTACACTTAAATTCTGAATTTGATTTTATTTGTACATATCTGAATTAAACTATAAGACTTAACATAACCTGCATCTCCAGGGTGTAGCAAAAAACGAGACAACATAATTAGAATTTTAAAAGCCGTAATCCTAAGAAAGCATTGTTTCTTATCAGTGACAATATGATATTTTAAACTAGATTTTATGATTTTCTATTGTTTTCAAAACACTCGGTGATTGCTCATCATTATTTGAGTTTAAGGTTCTTGCATTACTATGCATCACAGCTTAATATAAAATCATGTTCTTTATAAGTACAATTAATAATTTTCATTTTGGGAAACTTTAACAACTGAACTGTAAAATTCTGTAATGGTTAACAAAAAATAAAAGCTACTTTAACATAGCATTAAAGAGTTAATATATGTAAATGGTTAGCATTAAAATTGCATTAAAATTATGTAATGGTTAACAAAAAAATAAAAGCTACTTTAACATAGCATTAAAATGGTTTACATATATTAACTCTTTAATCCTGCGGTTTACATATATTAACTCTTTAATCCTGCAACCCTATGAAGTAAGTATTATTCTTCTCTCCATTTTACAAATGAGAAAAGGAAGGCACAGAAGTTACATAACTTGCTCAAAGTTAGTTAGAGCTAGATTTTGAACTTAGCCTTTCTGGTTCCAGAGTTCAGGACCTTTTTGTACAAAGTTCTACGAATTCAGTGATTTCTTCCTTTATAGGTTATGGTTAAAAATCCCAAATCTCTGAAAGACAAAAGAATACTGCTTTTGGTTGGGACCCCTAGAAGGGGATTTTACCTGGTATTTTATTAATGGTAGCTTAGGGCAAATTGCAAAACCTCTACTACCTATGTTTCTTATATGGCAAAAACCACATATTAAGAAAGCAAAACAGGACCAGATATTTCCCTCTTAGAAAAAATTATCTATGGAAGTTAATTACTTTTGAGTTATTTGGAGAACAGGCAGTGTAAATAAAATGTATTCTATATTACTAAAATGTCTTATCCTTTAGTGTTAATTTCCAATATAAATTTAACAACTTTGAAATATAAAACAGAAGACTAACACTGAAATTTCTGAGTTATCTCTAGTCTCATTTTCAAATTGGAAACGTGTGCAAAATTAGTACATTAATCTCTTTAGAACTACCATATTTAGAGTAATATATTTAAATTAGTGTTTTTGTTTTAATTTTAGAAAAGAAAGGAACTTTCACCAATCAATTCCTTTTATAATTAAAAATGCAAATAGTCATTTGGAATATTATTCATCATATTAATATTCTTTGTGTTTTTATTATTCCCAAATTTAAAAAATTTGTTGCATCTTTAAGGGTGGGGGATAATTTTATATTACTAGTTGAGATTGCAGCTTAATGCAAAAGTCTGGGACTCACATGTGATGAGGAGTTGTTTTTCTAAGTATTTTAAAAACAATTGAGAATCACGGAATTTGGTTAACAGAAAAAAACTTTCTATTAAGAAGTGACACTTGGTTAGTTAGGGATGCTACTTATTTTTAATTGTTATAGATTAACTCCCTTATTAATTCAGACCTTAATTAAGTCCACTGCTTTTTGTAGTAGCTTTTGTCTTTTTTTCTTTGGTGAGAATAGTATTATTATGGAGCTGAAGAGTGTTTAAGCTTTGCTATGATGACTTACTTTTTGGTATTTAGAATTTTCTTTACTTTGATTTAAACATTTAATTTTGTTTCAAAAGCAACTCTTTTATATGTGGGTTTGATAATCAGCTTATCTTGTAAAATTTTAACAGTTTCCTTTCACCCGATATTTAATAAAGTAGCAATTACAGAATTTAGGAAAATTGGTTGTTTGTTGCTAGTAACACCGTTACTATGGGAATAAATTAGAATGATTATCTCTTGGGTGGAACTGAATTTTATTCTTTAGTTTCCATAGTAGTTGAAAAAGGTTTAGGTCAGATTCACCTGTTGTTCCTCCTTTTTTAAAAATAAAAGGGAATTTTAATTTAGTATAATGATATTAATTTTATTCTAATAGATTGATGACCATCTCACTCTTTACTGACTGCATAATACAAAAAATATGTATAATTTTTTCTTAGAATGTTTCAGAATTTTGAGGATATTTTAGTATAAAAAAAGTACAAATGTGTCTTAGTAAAAAAAAAATCCTACTTCATTGAATTTTCGAAATCTGCTTTTCCTTTTCACCAGGTCTATTTTACTATAGGGATAATACTAATGAATAAGTGTTCTGGAGAGTGAGAACAAGAGCTTTTGCAAAAAGAATAGGTCATCTCTCATTTTGGTGTGGCATTTAATAGCTAGGTGAACTGAAAATCTTAGCTAGATCTTATTTCTATGTATATCTTGTTAGTATATATGTATTTAGTTTCAGAACCTCACATTCTGTGAAACTGTTGTTTATTTGCAATAACTCTGTTAAACTATTGATTTTTACCCAGATGGTTTCCTTTTTATTTTTTTGTTCTTTTTTAAAGGCTTGCCTTTAAAAAAACTATAATTTAGAGAAACATCAAAACAGCCAATGTTATTTTATATATAGTTTGAAGTGAATATTTTCCTCCTTGACTGCCAGTTTTTTATCTTCTGGTAAAGTGCCTTTCAAATGTTTTTGATCACAGTCCACTATAAGATATATTTTTCATCGTTACCCAGTATTTATAAACATGTATGTACATAGTAATATTTAAAATTGAAACAGAAACATTATAAAACTATTTATCTTTACTACTGGTAATGCATTGTAATACTTTCTATTCTGTTTTCTTTAATTAATTTTATTATGGTGACATTGGTTGACGAAATCTAGTAAGTTGCAGGTGTACAATTCAACAGTAAAGTGTGTATATATATATATTGCATTGTGTGTTCACCACCCATAGTTAGATTTCTTTCTGTCACCACACATTTGACCCTTTTTACTCCATCTACCTTCCCCCTCCCTCCTTATTCTGTTTTCTTGTATTTCATTCAAAATAAACTGTTGGTCTCTACTAAGTTGATATGATAACCTATTAATACCTTGTACCTGCAGTTTGGAAAATTCTGGTGACTGCTAGATTTTTTCTAATATTTGGAATTGAAAATCTTTGGGTTTGCTAGTTTCTTCCTCTGAAAGCTATTTTCTACTATTAAACTTTTACCCTAAGTAATTGTGTAGAACAGCTGAGAGTGGGAGACCCTTATGCCCTGATTATCCTTGCTGTCATCTCTGTTCTTTACTGTGTCTAGGCACATTTTTAAAACTGTGATAAAACAGAATCATGATATTGAAAATACTTTTTCATATGCTTCCATCATTAGAATCCTTTGCTAGTTTCCATCTAACAGTCAGAGTTTAGATTGATTAAGTCGCTTTACACAAACCTTGCTTCTGCTCTTGGCAACTAGTCAAAAGGTTACAAAGCTGCTTTATTCTACTTTCTTCTGGCCCCAATCCAGTCTTTGTAAGTCAAGAAAAGAGAACTGAGGAGCGGAGTGGTTTGCTTCTGTGTATATGGTCAGGTGAAAGTAGCAGATTGAAGAGTCATTTGGGTTTGTTCCGGTGGACTGCATTTATTGATTGTCCTGATTCATTTCCTGTGATAACAAAGGGAGAAAGATGGTAGAGATATCAACAGTTCCTTTATATGGTAACCATTAGAGTGAGGTAGAGTCAGTAGGCACTTAGTATATGCCAGGCACTATTTAAAGCATTTCACTTGTATTAATTCATATTTACTTTAGAGGACTTGGAGAAGAAAGAATGAGAAGGAATAAAGAAGAAAACTTGCCTTCTTAATATATTCTCGTTACTTGGCTTGTGAATTCTGGTTGTTGGTGACTATAGCATGGCATAGCATACATTTTTAGCTTGATCAGCTTTTTATTTTTTATTTTATTATTATTTTTTTTTGGTCAGCTTTTTAAAATCATCAGTCTTGTCTGTGCTGTTCCATTTTGAGGCACGTAGCTGTGGTTTGAGACCTCAGGCTTTGAAGCTAGGCTGCCTGGGCTTAAGTTCCAGGTTGGTGACTTACTAGATATATAACCTTGGATAAGTTACTCTCTGTGCTTTAGTTTTCTCATCTGTAAAATGGTGATAATAGTAAATTCCTATCTTACAGACTTCTTGAGAGGATTAAATGAGTTGATATATGTAAAGTACTTAGAACAGTGCCTGATCCATAAAAAACATTCCATAAATGTCAGCTATTAATAGCTCACAACTCACAGTTGGATCTCCTGAAAGTATTTGTGACCATGATGAGTTCTGCATAATTACTAAGTAACAGGACATGATTGACATTCAATGTTATATGCCCAGAAGCTGGAAAACAGCTTTCCTTGAGGAACTGTAGGGAAAGTCCTTGTGTAGAGTATTTGGAATCAAAGCCAAATGACAGATACAGGCCCAACTTATTTAATCTCACATAGAAATCTGTTGATATTGGACCTTATTCTTAATAATTTTAGTATTTCGCTCTTTAGCAAACTAAGAAGAACTAGTTAATAAGTTGACTTTCACTCAACACCAGATTTCTTTCCTGAGTCTGTTTATCTTATGTCTAAGGTAATTTATTTTTTAACAAATAGTTATATTATGCTTACTATGTCAGGCACTATTATTCTAAACTTTACAAACATTAATTCATTTAAACCTTATTACAAACTTATGAGAAAGACACTTATTCTCATTTTACAGATGTACCTCAGGCCCAGGAAAGTTCAAATAACTTGTCTGTGCTCCTGTGCTGCTCATGAGTGTCAGAGCTGGGATTTGAACCTTAGTCTGGCTCCAGAGTTAATGCTCCAAACTTGTCAAACCTGCCTGTTATAGAGATGAATTATGTTGAAAAGGGTAAAATAACAGGTTGTTAAAATTTACTTCACTATTCTTCATTCTCTGATGAAATGACAGCACTGAAATTGTGGGTCATGGATTTTTGAAGGAGTACATAGGTTCTGAGAAATAGAACAATCAGATAATGGAACCTAGATTTTATAGTTCTTCTGACAGCTAAAGACATACATTTCAAAAGACCTAGTTCTGTTAGTATTATATATAGTAAATTTTATCCAAATTACTGGAGAGCTAATTGATATATAGATATATAGAATTTTGACTTTAGAAAATGGATGAAATAGGGTACAAATTTTTCTATCTAACTGGAAGCCACACATTTCTGGAATACTCATATCGAAGTATACCATATGTCAGGCCATAGCATCTACAGAAAAAAATTGTGATTCTCTTAGAAATGTTAACTTCATTTTAGAGGAGGATAAAGATAAGGTTTTGGAGGCTGTGAATTCTATGGAGTCTGGATCTCCATACCTTAGAGAATTTCTTATGCTTCGTGACTGACAAGTTACTAAAAACTAGAGAGAGGTCCAAGAAGGGTTGGAAGAAATGTAGCAGAACTATTGAATTATTATTAAGCTCATTTTGACATATCTAATTCAGGCTAACTCATTCCTCTCAATGCTTTTTACTGTGGTTTTACCATTTTTCCTGTGGAACCCATCTCTCTATATTGTTAAAGATTGTGGGGAAAAGTTTGTGTTAATTTTTATTTTTAAAGATTGTTTTATAGATAACTTCAAAGAGTGATTTTCATAGAAGTAATACTAGAACTTGTAAAAACAAGTCTTAGAGGATCTATTTCTGATAAAATATTTTTCCTATTAAGAATTTGGTACAGCCTAAGTGTATTTAAAAAAAATTCTTTCTCAGTAAGTTCTGATAGTATTCTGTTAAGTGTAAAGTTACTATAAATATTCCTACAGCTGACAATACCATGATATGTTATCAGTCATGCTTCCCAAATAAAGCCAGAAGAATTCATCCACTTTACCACAGTCATTTGGCTGGGCTGTTTATTTATGGAGGAATTTGACCAACATGGTGATGGCTTTTGTCTGTCCGGAGAAAGTTTAGCAGGGAAGGTGTAGTTGGTTGCAATTTTTAGCCACAGAAATGTGATTTGTGCTCATGCCTGAATTATGAGAGCTAAAAGGCTCTCTTAGGAGTCAGTCTCGAAAGAGTTTTAAGGGAGGTCAACTGAATGTAGGTCTGCTGGATATATGTGTCTACTTCAGCAGGACTCTTGAGCACAAAAGACTTTGAGTGAGTATGCTAGTAGATATGTTATATATTTTTTAAAAGGTAAATCAAGAACAGTTGCCATCAGCTGATGAGACTTTAGTGAATTTCTGAGAGGAAACAGTGAGATTGAATCAAAAGAAAAACTAGGAGTAGAAATCACAGCTGAAAGTATATATCGAAGTTTCAGGAATATACTAGATTCTAGGTAAACAGATATAAAGAATGGAAGGGTGCCTGGAGCATTCATCAGTTTCCTGGCCCGTGTTCTGAATTTTGAGCTTCTAGTGTTTGTCCCCTAAAGAAAGCCCAGAGAAATGCTTTCCAGACACATTGAACAATCTGCCTAGGGAGGGCATGTATTTCCTTATAGTCTGTTCATATAAATCAAATCACATCATTCTCTTGGCTTGAAACACCCCTTGTCCTCCTAAACCCTGTATTGTATGTTACAAGGCCTTGTGTGATCTGGCCCTTTGCCTGCTTCACAGGCCTCATTTCCTACCACTCACTTACTTGCTAACATTGGCCTTTTTGCTATTTCTCAAACATATCAAGATATTAGCCTTTCTTTACTTTTGTTTCCTTCTAGAAGCCCTCCTTCCTATCATCTTATAGCTCTCACCTTTTCAATATTCATATCTCTGATGAAATGTTACCACCTCAGAGAAATTATTACCCTATCTGAAGTAGCTGCCCTGTAGTCACTCTGTCTTCTTTATTTTCCATAATACTACTTTGCAAAATTATATTACCTTATGTATTGGTTCATTTTCCTATTAGAATGGAGGTCCCTAACCCTTGGGCTGCAGACCAGTACCAGTTCGTGGCATGTTAGGAACTGGGCCGCACAGCAAGAGGTGAACAGCAGGCTAGCAAAGCTGCATCATATTTGTAGCCATTCCCCTGCACTAACATCACTGCCTCAGCTCTACTTCAGATCATCAGGCATTAGATTCTCATAGGAGTGCTGGTCCCTGGAGACCGGTGTTAGAATTTGAGTTCCCTTTTAGACTGGGAACTTTATGTTCATCATTGAACTCCCAGTATCTAAACTAGTGCCTGGCACATAGTAGACAGTAAGTATTTTATAAATGAAAGAATGGTTTTTGAGTTTGTAGAAAAAAGCAAGAACAGACAAGCAACTAGAGACTGCTATAACAAAAGCAGAAGAAGCAAAAAGCTAAGTGTGTTGCTGAGTCCAGTGTTTCCTTCCAGGATAAAGCTATGATAGCTATTCTCTAAAGTCCAAATACTGGCATAAGAGACCAGATAAATCCCTAATGATTTATGCGAGGTTCAGAAGAGACAGGGGTTCATATCCAGAAAGCAAGTTATGTGTAGATACTGCCTAACTGCATATTTCACCCTTCTTCCATAGTCATTAGGCGTGAGTGCATATAAACTAGAACCTGCATATAATAACAAATTAACAAAGATTCTCATCCACTCTGAGGAAGAACTGTTTAGTTGAAACTACCAACTACAAATGTGAACTAATAACCTATATTTATCAGTCATTTGAGGAAAGTTAATACTTTAGAGGTACCAAATGCAACCAACACTAAAGGAAACAGTAACTGGTAAAAATTGAAGATTTTAAAGGTAAGCATTATTAGTAATTTCAGAGGAAATAAAAAATGTAACTATTGAAATTTTAAATATAAAATGGGCTGAATAGCAAATTAATAAGTGTAAAGATTGAGCTGAAGGAGTTTCTCAATTCAAATGCAGGGGATGTCAACAATGATGGCAGAGTAGGAACCTGCTTTTTTCTCTTCATAAAAGCAGTGAGAACACTGGCATAAATAGAATCAACTTTTTCAGAACACTAAAAATTAACCACAAGTTTGCAGCAATGTGGGAGCATTCAAGAAAAATGGCTGAATCTCAGCGAAAACAGTGATCTTTGTAGAGTTTTAACTTACTTTGTTCCCATCGTCCTCTCTCCAGCTCCATGGTACCCTTGAAAATGAACTGTCACAATCATGGTGAAAACTAGCAGCCTAGAAGCCACTGGAAGATCGGAGCTCCTTCAAAGCCCTGTTCTTAGAGAATAGTCATCATTTGACCTGTTTGGTGGTTCCTTGAAAGGCTTCATTCACAAGATTGTTTTTGACCTGACTTGGAGCTCATCCTGTACAAACATCCTTTTCTCCATCAGGGTATTCATTAAAAACAATTAGAGGCAGTTGCTGAACATCTTGGCTGCCTGTGACAGTGAATAACATTTGGGATAAGCAACAGGCTAACCAAAAAGCTTAAAAGGAAAAGCTGAGGAATGAGGTGTCCATAATGGGATTTGTAAAGTTCCAATATATTTCTGGGCATCTAGAAGGCAATGCATACATTTGGGGCTGTGTGCATGTTGTGTGCATATTTAAGGAAGACCTGAGAAGGCTTTTGAAGTTCATCTTGGGGTTCTGTGCAAGCAGGTAGTGAAGGCTAAGGCAGAGTTCTGAACTGACCGGCCGATTGTTAAAGGCGTGCCCTAATACAGCGGTCCCCATCCTTTTTGGCACCAGGGACTAGTGCGCCTGTGAGAATCTAATGCCTGATGATCTGAGGTGGAACTGAGGTGGTGATGCTAGTGCTGAGGAGCAGCTGCAAATACAGATGCAGCTTCGCTTGCTTACCCTCTTGTGTGGCCTGGTTCCTATGAGGCCATGGACCAGTACCGATACCGGCCTAGGGGTAGGGGACTTCTGCCCTAATACATATGCAAAGCCCATCAATATAGACTAGGAGATTTATTGATTCCAGGTGTCTAAGGAAATCTGTAATTATTAGCTGACCATTAAATTAACAGCAGACTTCAGTGGCCACATTATGACAAAGAACCCAGGCTCTACATAATTAGTTTCTCTATTTTGTTGTCCTATTTTATTTTTCTTACTACTGTTTGAATAATAATTTATTTTTCTATCTCATTAGAATATAAAGACAGTGAAAGCAGGGACTCTGTCTTTTTTGCACAGTGCTTTATCTTGAGTGCTCAGAACAATGCCTAGTATATAGAATATTTCTTGAAATGAGTAAATGAATGACTCAGATGTCAATCCTCTATTCAGTTTGTCTTCTAAAAATTTGTTGAGTCTTTCACCCCCTGAAAACACTATTTTTATTTTCTTTGTTGTTGTGTTTTTTTATCTATTTCATTCCTTTACTATTATTTTTATGGGGTAGATCTCTGGAGAGAGAAAATATAAATGGGTATGCTTTCTGAGCTGTCTTGAACCAGAATGTTCTGATTCCTGATTTTTATCAACAGGAAGTACATCGAGAGTAAACTGATTTGGATGAAGTTTGGGACGTTATATGGTAGAATTCAACATTCTAAAGAAAAGAATGAAATAACCACACACATACATATGTGTAAAACCCTATACATACCTGACAATTTAGATGAGGTGGCTATTTTAGAAAAATGTTACCAAACTTGACCCCAGAAGAAAGAAATTCAAGAGACCAATAACAATGAAGAGAATTAATAAACATGTCAAAGGACTGCTCCACAAAAACCTTTAGACCCAAATGTTATTTCAAATAGCTAAGGAACAGGTAATTATGTCTGCTCTAGAGCATGCACAAAGAAAGGAAGTTTACAGTTTTTTTAAGAAAGCCAATGAAATATCGATTCCAAAACTTCATGGACAGCACAAAATAGGAAAATATGGAAAAATCTTACAAATATCAATGTAAATATCTTAAATTTAGTATTAGAAAATTGAAGTCAGCAATACATTAAAATAATATTCTACAACCCAAGGGTTTCATTTCTTAAATAAATGCATATATAGTTCAATATTAGTACAACCCGTTAGCATGTATTATATTAATTGGTGAGTGAAAAACCATGTGGTCATCTTTTTGGATGCCAAAAAAGCATTTGACCTAATGAATAGCCATTCCTGATAAGCATTCTCCATATAATTAAAATTGATAAATTCTCATTTAACATGATTAAGAAAAACCTTATTTCAAACCAAACCACTACCATGTTTAGTAGTAGACTGCTAGAAGTATTCTTATTAATGTGAGGAACATGAAAAAGATGCCCAAGTTAGCACTGTTACTTAACATTATAGTGGAGGTGTAAGCCAATATCATTAGGCAAGAAGAAGAAATAAGGAGGTTAATATTGGGGAAAGAAGAAGCGAACTTTTTATGCAGCAAGGGAAAATATATACATGAAACTCAAGAATCAACTATCTTACTGTTCTTGTTATTAGAAAATTAATGTACCAGTAACAGCTTTCCTACATATAAAAAGCAACTTCTTTAGAAAATATAATGAAAAATGTAACAAAAAGATAAAATAGCAACATAACTAAGTGGAGAGGATCTACTAAGAGACATTAAAAAAAGATTAACTGGAAATACATAATATGCTCTTAAATAGGGGAACTCAATATTGTAAACTTGTTGGTTTTCCCTAAATTAATTTATATATTTAATGTAATTTAAATGAAATGATCATTAGTTTTTTAAAACTTGACAACATCACTCCAGAGTTCATTTGGAAAGCATAAAATCTGACAACGGAGAATGAAGAAGAGAGGCTAGCTTTTTCAAGTATTAAAACACATGAAATTTAAAAAAGCCTCTACAACATGTTATGAAATTATAATAATTCAAGTTGGGTTTTGAAGAAGTACCAAATAGACTAGCGAAACAAAGACTAGTGAACAAAGTCTAGAAATTGCATATATAGGAATTTTGGTTTACATATTACAAAATTGACATTTCAAATCATTGGAAAAAAAGATGAGATTTAGTAAATGAGATTAGGACAACTGGTTAAGCATTTGTTAGATCAATCAAATAATAACACCTAACACTTAACAATTATTATACATGAGAGTTGTCATAAGCTCTTTACATTTATTAACACATTTAATTCTCCTAGCAGCTTTGTGAAATAGTTACTATTATTGCCCCCATTTTACAGATTGGGAGATTGATGCAGTCACATAGAAAATAAATGGCAGAAGGTAGTATTTAAATCTAGGCAGTCTTGTTTCATGGTCTGTTCTCTTAATCACTGTGCTATTATTGCCTCTCTAAGCATATATGTAAATATAAATAATTAAGCCATCAAAGTTATAGAAGGAAGGATGAATGAAATCATAAATTGGTTTTAGAGAAGCTTAAATAGGGTACAAAACCTAAAAAATGCAAAAGAAAAAGATTGACATTTTATTTCCTGAAAGTTATAACTTATATTTGGTAAAATATGTTATAAAGAAAGTCAAAAAACAAATGATAAAGTGAGATAAAACATATAATATGTACATTTTAATATGTAAAATGTATAATATAAGTGAAAAGGCTAATTTCCATAATTTACAGTGAACTCATACTGAATGTCAAGAAGATGATCAACCTGATAGAAATTGGGCAGAAGATATGAATAGGCAATTTACCAGAAATAAAAGTCAAACAACTGCAAATACTTGTTTTCATTTATAATTAGTGATATAAGTCATGCATTTCGAGATCATGTTTTACTTATTGAATTAGGCAAAATTTTTGAAAGATTGATGGTACTTGGTGCTAATTAAGGTACAGGGAAGTGTGCAATAATTTTTGCAGTCTTTTCAGTAGATTGTCAGGGTTTTTTCAGTCTGTCAGATCTGTCAGGGTTCATCAGAGAAGCAGAATTACTTAGACATATATGTATGTGTGTGTATATATAAGGACTAAAGGGCTTACCCTCATGGGTGAAGAAGGCAAATTTCAGGTACCCTAAAAGGAGTATAGTACATATGGAGCAGTCAGTGTCATCAAATCCTGCAGAAAATACAAATAAGGTGTGGATTGAGAAAAGATCATTAGCAAAATATCAATTATGGCTTAAATAGAAAAAAATGTACAGTGGTATAGAAACCAGAATATAAATGAAAGGATTGAAGTTTTTAATTCTGATGAAGTCAAATTTATCCTTTTATTTTTTTCCTTTATTGGATTTGCTGTGATGTCATACCTAAGAAATCCACTGGACTGTAAATGCCTTGTGGAAATGGTCCTGCCTTATTCATTTATTCTTCCACTCTCAGTGCATAGCAAGATGCTTATGAATGTAAGGGGACTCACATTTTTAGGGTACCTATACTATGTGTCAGGCATTGTTCATTGTACTAGACTCTTCCTAAGCACTCATTGATTGAATTTTAAAATAAATCTATATTTACAAGAGATATTAAAACTGAGTTGCCCAAGGTCTTATAGCTGGTAGGTAACAGAGATGAACCCTTTTGACCCCAAATCCCATCTCTTTCCCTTGTACTAATTTGCCTCATTAAATAGTAAGCTCCTGTAGTGCATTTGGAATGATCGACTTTATGAAAACTTGATCACAAACTTCTTAGAAACTTCTGTCTCATAAAGCAAGCCTGCTTAACGGTTTTTGCACACTTTTGGTATTATGCCTATAAACTCTTTAAATATTTTTTAAAGAAAACAATGCTATTCAATGTTAACCATAATGATAATTCCAGAAAATGATGTGGACTTTTATGTGACTTTTCTCTTTCAAAACTTAAACTACAGATTTCTCTTTGGATTTTTTCCCCTCTCTATCAGATGCATGTTTTCATGGTATCATGGGGTTTGCAAAGTATTTTGCTGTAGTATTTCTGGCTTGATAAATTTATGTATGTTTTGCAGAGAGATATTTTACATGGTTCATTGCCTGTTTTAAGTTTCCTTCCTTCCTCTCTCCCCTCTCATTTTCTCCCTGCTTTCTCCCTTCCTTTCCTTCTTTCCTTGTTTTCTTTCATTCTTTTCATTCTATTGTTCATTCTCACTTTCTCTCTTCTTCCCTCCCTCCTTCTCTCTTGTTTTTCTTTCTTTCTTTTTATAGGTACCCTAAAAATTTATAGGTACCCTAAAAATGTGAGTAAACTGTTGCCCCAACTATGTTTATAATTTTATTAGCCAACATTTCAAATCTCTGAACTCATAAACTGCTTGTTGATTCAACTGTATTTATAATTTTGTTTGTTTATATTAGTCGTAGAATTTTATTCAATTTCATATGTGATTAATTTTCTTTCTAAAAATCTAAACAGATCCTATTATAATTTTTTGAGATATAATTTATATACAGTAAATTCATCCTTATAAGTGTACAGTTCTGTGCATTTTACAAATGCATTCAATCGGGTAACTATCAATACAATCAAGATACAGAACAGTTCCATCACCCCAGTGAAGTTCCCTCATGCCCCTTTGTAGCTAATCCCTTCTTCCCCATTCCCTAGCACCTGTCAACCACTGATATTTCTTTACAGTTACTTTATATAAAGAATACCATATAAATGGAATTATACAATATATAGACTTTTAAGCCTGGCTTCTTCCATTTAGCATAATACATTTGAGATTCATCCATGTTCCATGAATTGCTGTGTAGTATTCCATTTATAGATATATAACAGTTGTTTATCCATTCGCTAATTTGAGGGACATTTGAGTTGTTTCCAGTCTTTGGTGTATATATGAAAAAGCTGCTATCTACATTTATGTACAGGTTTTTATGTGAACATGTTTACATTTCACTTAGATTGATAATTCAAAGTGGGATTGCTGAGTCTAACGTAAGTGTATGTTTGGCTTTATAAGACACCGCCAAACTGTTTTTCATAATGAATGTACTGTACCTTTTTGTATTCACACCAGCAGTGTAAGGGGAAGTTCTAGTTGCTCCATATCTTTGCTAAGTTGGTATGGCCAGTTTTCTTTTGTTTATTTTAACCATTCTAGTACGTGTACAATGATGCCACATTTTTTAAGACAAGTTATTTTGGAATAATTATTTTAGAATATTTTAATTTGGATATAATATAATAATATTCTGGAATAGATTTCTAGAAGTGTTTCAAAGATAAGTACAGAAAGCTCCCATATACTCCTTACCCATTTCCCCTCTTATTAGTAGCTCATACTGCTATAGTGCATTTGTCAAAACTAAGAACCAACACTGATACATTACTGTTAACTCCAGACTTTATTCAGATTACACTATTTTTTCCACCAATATGATTTTCTATTCCAGGATACAGTCCAAAATACCACATTGCATTTAGTATAACATATTATTTCTGGCTCTAACGTGTTATAACTAATTTATAAGATAGCGCTATAGTCTCTGTTCATATCTGTTTCAGAATGCTATATATGTCATGTTCTTTTCTTTTGGCGAATGAGTTTAGTTTGTGTATAGTTGTTTTTGAATTGCAGTTAGAAGAGATTCCAAAGTTTGAGACTGCTGGCCTTTGTAGATTCAGTCCCTTCATTTTAGACCAATCAGAAAATAATTGTTTCAGTTAAGAGTCTTTAACAAGAAAAAGAGTAAGTTCTTACTCATTTACTTTGTTGCTTGAAGTTAGCATTTTATTGGCTAACTTAGCTAAACCTTTATATTTTTATTTTTTTAAATCTATATTTTAGTGTTTAGTTAAATGGCATTTTCAACACTGACATAAATTTTTGACAGCCAAAACACACTAAGTAATTAGGATTTCTTTCAGAATATGTCTTTAATACCTGGTGTATTCTACTCTGTGTTCTATTTTAGTATTTTTCTTCTGGTTTGAGATATTCTGTGAATACTTAAGTGTTTAGAAAGGACTTTAAGGCTCTGTTTAAGGCATACACAAAAGAAAGTCTCAAAGAAACACATGCAAAAAAATAATTTGCTGAGTTAGAAAAGTCACATTTTTTTAATGACAAAAATTTCTGATTATTTATTACCATTCTGTGATCTGTTTATTAATGTTCTTCATACAGTACTCAGCATAACGTTACAAAGTTTAAAATGAAACGTTTAGTAAATGCTTTTATGGAGAAGCATAATACTATATAGATATCACAAATTGACTTCATGAGAGAAAAGCAAAATAGGAGCTTCAATCAAAATAGAAAATTATGAGCTTTAATCTTGAGGCATAGTTTGCCTAAGATTGTCGGATAAGATCATCTGGAAAGGAGGACTTGTGTATTTTTCAGATTTAACTCTAGCAGTAATTTTTTTTCTAAGCACAACACATCAAATAGAGTATAGTGACAGTCCGCTAGTACTAGTACAGATGTTCCTCAACTTATGATGTGGTTATGTCCTGATAAACCTATCATAAATTGAAAATATCCTAAGTTGAAAATGTGATAAGTCGAAAATGCATTTAGTACACCTAACCTACCAAACATCATAGCTCAGCCTAGTTTACCTTAAATGTGCTCAGAACACAATATCCAGAAAATGCTGCATCACGGTACACTGTAAAGTATTGGTTATTTATCTTCAGGATTGTGTGGGTAACTGGGAGCTGTGGCTCACTGCTAATGCCTAGCATCACAAGAGAGTGTTGTACAGCATGTCGCTAGCCCCCGGAAAAGATAAAATTTGAAGAACAGTTTCTACTGAATGTATCGCTTTCGTACCATCATAAAGTTGAAAAATCGGAGGTCAAACCATCTTACGTCAGGGACTGTCTCTACTTGAGTTTGTTCTCAAAGCATTAAATCAGTAAAGCCTTTTCAAGATCTATGAACCACCAGTATTACTATGTTAGCTGGGAATTTCTTCCACTATGAATTTAGGGTTTGGCCCAGAATGAAAGCACGAGAATGCTAACTAACTTTGTAGTTATGTGACAGTTCTATTAGGCAAACTGTCCAATTATTTGAAACGTTTTTGAATGGTTTATGTTTACTCTATTAATATTTAGAAGCATTTTTGCAGCTGTATGTATAATGATATTATCTTATTTGCATCCTTTTTTCATTTCCCACCTTTTTCAGTTTATATATTTCATTCAGTGGCCAAATGGCCAACAAACCCAAGCAGAGAGGTCATAGCAAAAACAAATGGAAAAACAAAATAAAGTTTGCTATTTGTATTAGTTTTCTGTGGCTGCCATAATAAATTACCACAAATTTGAAGACTGATAACAACAGAAATTTATTCTCTCACAGTTCTGGAAGGCCAGAAATCTGAAATCAAGGTGTTGGCGGTACTGCGTTCCTCCATAAGCCCTCTTCCAGCTTCTGGTGGCTGCTGACATTCTTTGGCCATATCACTCCAATCTCCGCCTTCATCTTTATATTGCCTTCTCAGTCTGTGTGTTAAATTTCCCTCTGCCTTTTCATAAGGACATGAGATGGCATTTGTGACCTACCTAGATAATCGAAGATAATCTCATCTCAGAATCCTTAATTTAATTACATCTACAAAGACACTTTCAAATAAAGTAACATTCACTGGTTCTGAAGATTAGGATGTGGGTCCTCCCTCCCTTCTACCCTCCCCTTCTTCTCCCTCCTACCCTCCCCTTCCCCCCTTTTTAAAAATTATTATTATTTTTTTAAGTTTATTGGGGTAACATTGGTTAATACAATTATATAATTTTTGGGTGTCCCCTTCCTTTTTAACTTAAAACTTTAGCCTATTAAGAGAGAGAAACCTATGGGTTCCTAAGCTCTGAGTAAAGGTTCCTAAGCTCTGAGTAAGTAGTACCTGTGTTGTGATACCTTGATATGATATTAAAATTTGCTTATAGTATATATTATGCCTTGCTTTTTTTGAAGGGAACTTTTCAATGAACACAAACTTCAAAATAATATTTTTCAAATCAGTTAACAAACCTTGTAAAGAACTGAAGTTGTGATTTAGGCATTCCTGGTAAGAAATGGGAATAGTAAAGTTTTTAATTTTTTGTACCTCTAAATAGATTGAAGTTTCTTAATGAACTGGTTTAGGTAAATAGAGGAGTCAAGACTGACTGAACAAATATTTACTGAATACCCACTATGTGCTACAGATACTAAAAAGACGAAGGTGGTCTCTGACATTGTGGAATTTAGAATCAAGATTCCACAGGAATCTTAGAACCAAGGGAAAATTAATAGTTTTAACAGAATTAGCTGTCACAGTAGAGGTCAGAGGAGTAGTTCTGAAGAATTCTTAATTATTAACTAATAATGAAGCAAGAAGTACTTTCACTAGTAACTTTGAGGTTTTAATAGGTTGGGAGATATTTTGTTTTTCTAAAATGATGCTTATCTCTGACTAGGAATGGTAAAAATTTATTTTCACATACCTTGTAATTAAAATGATTTGTTTTGTTAACAGTAGATCAAAATCTACATCGTAAATTAAAGACTGATGGTTGTAAAGAGAAATCAAATTGTTATTTTTGCTAGACTGTGCAAGAAGTTAAAAAGTAGCATAAAAAGTGAATCATTTTAGGATTTTCAAGAGGTTCTTAAAGTACCATATAACGCATTAAAAAAGAAATTTTAAGTATAAATTTAAAACATTTGAAAACTAAGATCATGCTGTTATACCATGAGGTCAAAGTTATATAACAGAATAGTTAGAGAATTAATGAAAGAAAAGGAATAAATAGCCTAAAGTAATATTAGGAATGCAATTTTAAAAGGGAAAGTTGTATGCTCAATTTTACATGAAGGGAAAAAAAGCTTCAGACAAGGGAGGTCAGAATCGGGTTCTCCTGTTGGTTCTGCTAGTTACAGACTTCATGAGGCAATGCTTTCACATATTTGTTTTTAGTTTACTCGACCCTAAAAATAAGGATTATCTCTAACAATTTAATATTCTGTATTCCTTGTAGCATCATATGTTAGAAGTTTTCTTGGTTCACAGAGTGAATAGTTTCTGCCCAATAGGGTAATACCAAATGTAAAATGTCTTCTGACATCAAATTCTTTAACTATGGGGAGTTGAACACCTTTGCTCAGAACTATAAAGTGAACCAACCATGGATTTGTGTGCAGGGTCTAACTTGACTTTTTATGAAAGAGATGACAGCAAGAAAATTAAATGAGTCTTTCTGCCTGTAGTGTTGTCATGAACTTCTGTTAAGATTTGGGGGTAAGAGAGGATCACTGCAATTTAAATTGCTTTTTCGTCAAAGTTGAATTTTTTTCCTGAGGAAAAAAAGTCAGAATGTAGAATTTATATCCAATTTTAGTTTAATGTCTTGAACATTTTTGTAGAAGCATTTTAAAAATAATGTACCCTTAAATATTTTAATACACAAACCTACATAAAGCATCCAGCATTATATTCCTTTGTATCTGCTTTTGCTTCTTACCAAATCATATTTAAGTTATTATTATGCTGATTAATGTAAAATCTTATATTTTTCACATTTTAAATGAGCTTATATTAAAATAGGTTACAATTTCCATTTTAATATAGAATGTTCAGTTTTAAAATTGTAGCATAGGTAAACCATTCTGTACATGTTGGTTGTTTCCAATTTTTCGTTTCTGTGAACAACAGACTTTCTCTTTTAATAAAGTTAGCTTCTTACTCTATTTATTTTTGGGGGGAAAAAAAACAAGAAAAATTATTCAGACCATGGGCAATTTTATGGCCTCTTTTGTCATCTGACTGAAGAACAGTCTGATTTTACAGCTGTGCCTAAATATTTCCTATCTTCTTCAAGCTCAGATAACTCTAGGTTTTGTCGTTTAGATTTATTTTTGGTAGTTTAATAGGTATGAAGTGGTATCTTAAAAATATGAAAATTTAGTTAGTAGTGAGAATCTTTTTTTCCTAAATGCCGATTTGCTCTTAAATTGTACCCTTTGATGGATATATATGTTAGTTATTGTTTGCCACATAACAGATGATCAGTAAATGTTGAATTGGTTGGGTTTATATTGTAGACATTAAGTTTATCGTAATTTTTGCAATTATCATTTCCATTTATTTTATCCTTTTAATTTTAGATTTGTTATGTTTTCATTTCATGAAAGTTTATTTTACATAACCTAATCTATTGATTAGTTGCTTATGCTCTCTTCTATTGCTCAAAAATTTCTCTCTTTTCCGTAGATGAGATAAATATACTGTTCTGTTTTCTCTAATATTTTTTGAATGCTACTAGTTCTCCATATATTTAGGATTAATCATAGTGTATGGTGTGGATATGTTTCTCTCCATGTTGATATTCAGTTTTTCTTATAATATTTTTTAAATATTGATTTTTCTCCACTTATACGCACTTTTAGATTTGATCATTGTTTTGGTATTTCTAGTCTCATGGGTCTTTTTGTGCTTTTTTATTGTGGTAAAATATACATGACAAAATTAGCTATTTTAACCACTTTCAAGTATGTCATTCAGTGGCATTAACTACATTCACAGTGCTGTGCAGCCATCACCACTATCTTCTAGTCTCTTGATATATTTGTATTTTAACCAGAAACACTGCTGTTATTCTCAGGCAAATTGTTTAGATCTCTGAATCCCAGTTGCCCTATCCATAGAATGAGAATGATACCAGCTGTGTCTTAGGATAACAAATATAAAAATACTTGGTGTATTATAAGTGCTCAGTAAATGATAGCTCTCTTATCCTTCCCACTATAATTGGTTTTAAAGACTGATGTAGGGCAGATCTTCCTGAGTAGCCTCTATTATTCTCCTCTCCTCCAAGATATTCATTGTTATTTTTGCCTAATTTCCAGTAAGAAATTTGTGGGCGTTGGAATAAACCTCCGTTTACTTCTTATTTGAAACCTAATGTATGTATGTTCTGTAGATTATGAAGCCCAAATCATTACTTAGTATCATCCCCACTTATTACTAATAAGCACTGTTTCTGCAAGAGACCACAAAAATGTTTTCTTATGTTTCGAAACCATTTTTCCTGACTTCTTTTCTGGTTTTTGCCTTGTAAGCCTCCTAGTTTATAAATTAAAATTTATTTTGAAGAGATACCTTTAGGCTTTATGTTTGGTACTTAAGACTTTACATTGGGTGTTAAGATACTTGTTTTCTGAATTCATTGATAGAGCCCCTTTAGATCCATTATTGTTGAATAACAATACTTGAAGCTATCCTCTTAAAGCATTAGAAGAGGGTATTTTGCTTTTTGTGCTTTTTGTTTTTATTCTTCAAGGCACGTAATTATATTTGAGGATACCATGGTAGACATTTGCTAATTATTTCTTTTAAGTCCTAAAATAATTCACATAATAAAAATCATAGGTGATGATAGACCACTTTTTTGGTACTTCTTTAGGCTACTATTTTTTATAATTATTATTGCTGAGGTATATTTAATTTTGGGAGGGATGTTGTTAATTTTCTCCAGGGAAACTTCTGTAGCCTTTTCTTTGGCATGCTCTAAAAATACATATAAGGACCTGGAGGGAGTAGTAAATAGACTTCTAAAATACAGTGTAGTCAGTGATCAAATTTATGAGCTATCTGTGTTTTACTTAGAATTGTATCAGAGATATTCAGTTAAACCTTAATATCTGTGTGCACAATTAGCTGCATCAAGTTCCTCTTTCAAGACCTATAATCAGACCGTCTTCTTAATGTTGTAATTAAGAATGATGCGTATGTTTTCGTTGAAAAAAACTGACCTTTATTCTGTGCTTTAAAATATTTATATATTTTTTATTTCCTTTTCTGTACTTCGAGCTATAACAACACATTGAAGTAACTTACGTTCTTGCTTGTAGCCTTTTACAACTACAGGATAAATAGTGTGTTGAACTTGTTACAAAACAGAAATTATGAGGTAGAATCTAATTAGAATTTTGAAATAAAATATTTGTTACTAATTATTTCCCTTCCAATTTCTATGGATTAAAAATTATGGCTGCCATATTACAAAAGGATCCAGCTTTTATTTTTCAACTTATGAAATCACAATATTTACAATTGTGCCACCTTTTTGAATGAAACCTAAGTTTCTATTTTTTCATTGTCAGCATTTGCAAGTAGGGAAATTTCTGTTCTAAGTTGTAGATTTTCCCAGGTTTCTGTCATGAAGGCATATAGATACTGACAAACTCCAAAAAAGTTGATAAAACAGCTGTATTTAGAAACCAATCATAAGAATTGAAACTAGAAAGTTATGAAAAGATGTTACAATTCAGATTTCTTAAGGTAACTTAAAACAAGAAATTCAGAGCATGTTTTGTAATTTCTTTGGCTGTTTGGCTAAGTTGTAATTATATTCATTTAAATTACAGTAAGAGTCCACTTTCCACTTCTTTTTTTATTATAAATTTATTTATTTAAATTAGTTTCAACTATATAGTACATTGGTTAGACATCTATAATGTTGACAAAATGATCCCTCCAATTGCTCCCTCCCTCCCCTAGCCCTCCACTTAACCATCATATTAATGCTAACTGCATTCTCTCTGTCATGCTCCCCGTACCTAATTATCAACTACTAATTTGTACTTCTTTAACCCTTCACCCCATTCTCTCAGCCTTGCAACCCTCCTCCCCTCTGTCCATCACCAAATTGTCCACTATATTTGTGAGTCTGTTTTTGATTAATTTGTTCTTGTAATGGCTGAGTAATATTCCATTGTATATATAAACCATAATTTCTTTATCCAGTCATCTGTTGATGAGCATTTAGGTTGCTTCCGTATCTTGGCAATTGTAAATTGTGCTGCCATGAATATTGGAGTGCATATCTTTACGAATTATTGTTTTGATTTTCTTTGGATAAATACCCAGAAGTGCAATTGCTGGGTCAAAAGGTATATCCATTTTTAATTTTTTGAGGAACCTCCATTCTGTTTTCCATAGAGGCTATACCAATTTGCAATCCCACCAACAATGTATGAGGGTTCCCTTTTCTCTTCATCTTCGCCAGCACTTGCTGTTTTTTGATTTATTGATGATAGCCATTCTGACAGGTGTGAGGTGATATCTCATTGTGGTTTTAATTTGCATTTCTCTGATGATTAGCGACCTTGAGCATCTTTTCATATATCTGTTAGCCATTTGTATTTCTTCTTTGGAGAAGTATCTGTTCAGGTCTTCTGCCATTTTTTAATTGGATTTTTTGTTGTTGTTGTGTAAGTTCTTTATAAATTTTGGATGTTAACCCCTTATCAGATGCATCATTAGCGAATATCTTCTCCCAAACAGTCAGTTGTCTTTTTTGCTTTGCTGATGGTTTCCTTGCTGTACAAAAATTTTTTAGTTTGATGTAGTCCCATTTGTTTATTTTTTCTTTTGTTTCCCTTACTCGAGGAGATATATCTGAAAAGAAATTCCTGTTAGTAATATCAGAGAGTTTACTGCCTATGTTTGTTTTCTTGTAAAAGTTTTATGGTCTCGGGTCTTATATTTAAATCTTTAATCCATTTTGAGTCTGTTCTTGTATATAGTGTAAGAAGATGGTCCAGCTTCTTTTCTTTGCATATATCTCACTTTCCACTTCTATGTCAAGCCGTTATATTATTGAATATTTAAAAGATGCATCTCATTGAATGTAGAATAATATTAGGTTACATTAATGGTCTAAAAAGAACAACCCTGCCTCCCACAAAAACACAATTAGATTAAACTCTAAAACTAGTATATGGAAATGAGAATGCTAAGATTTGTATAGTAATTCTGTACTTTTTTTATTATCAAGTACCGATCACCATGTCTGTTGTATAACACTTTGATCTGGTTGCTAGTAAATGCGACTTTTGATTATAAGCACGTGACACTTTAGAAGATGGTTTGAGATCTTAATATTAAAAGTTTTAGCACATTGATAAATGGTATTAATGTGCATTCATGTATTTAGTATGTTCTTATATTTCAGGTCTTTCAAATTACAGATTTTTGGAAGGAAGAAAATAGTGTATTGATGGAAAGTAGTATCTTAGATGCATGTTGCAATGGAATTATGTAATTTATACTCATTATTATTATATTTTATACACATATGTGCCAGAATGTATGTTTGCAAACTTCACACATATCACACATTGCCCATAGAATACTAGAAGATTCTATAATAAATCATATGCTTTCCTTGTAGATTGCTTTTTTTGGTTTGTTTTAAAATGACCAAAATTATTGGTGGTCATTAACCAATTACTTGATTTTTAAAGTTTTTCCCTAAATATAGAAATTACCTATGCCCTATTTATTCCTCTAAATTTAAAAGCTGAGAAAGCAAAGAAAATTTTTATGATGGAAACAACAAAGACTGCTTATTTTCATAGAAGAAGAAATAGGAGCGGTAGAAGGGAACGTCTGAATTTTTCTCTTAAAAAAGGTTTTCTTATATCATCATAGAATTTACTTCAAGAAAAATAAGAAACTAGTCCAGAATCACTAGAATATTACCATATTTCTAGAAAACAAAATTTAAGATTTTAACATTATTTTTGTATGGCTTGAAAAATTTATTTTCTCATTATTAAGAGTAGTATTTCTTGCCTTTTAAAAGCCACAACCCCTTTTGATCAATAAAAATCTGTGTTCTCCTTTAATGTTGTTCATATTTTTAAAATAAATTAGTTCTTGTGTTTAAAAACAAAATTAAAACACGTTACTGAGTATCCTTTTTTTTAAAAAAAATCAATTTTCCTTACCTTCTTCTTGACCAGAGATAGATTTTATAATCCTTTCCCCATGAGAAGGAATATCGCCTCCTTCTCCCTTGCCAAGAATGTAATTAGAGATTGCAGTTATTATAGTTATGGCCTTCATTTAAGTAAAACGTGGAATGTTATCACTTTTTGTTTAGGTGAGAGCTGGTCACACAAAAATTCAACAAATGAAGCATTTCATTTTACTAGTGATTTGGCCCTGTTTTGTTCTTATGGGATGAAATCATAGATATGTTATGTACACTTAGACAATATTAAAATCCCATTAAGACATTTCAGTTTAAAGCTAAGATATAAGTTAGTGAAACATAAAAATGTTTCATCTTTCACAGTTGTGAGTCATTTTCACGTCACATTGATTATGCTCTTCTAAGTAGAACAAAACAAGGACAGGGAAGATAGCTCCCGTGAGCTTTAGTTATTGCGCTCTGTAATTCTACAGCACTAGTTACCTACGTCAGGGAGGGAGTATGAGAACTTTTGAGGCTCCGTGTATGAGCTACACGTGAGTGCATGGAGCATCCAGTGCTTCTAACCTTTAAACTTTGTTTTTCTTTTGACATTCTAGATCAGGGCAGAGAGTAAAGCTGTGTCAGAGTTGGACATTTTTGTATCTGACTGTACCCCTTCCACACGTTTTTCTCTCCTTTTCCCATTCTGGAGTGTGGCTCTAAAAGTGTGTTATATTGCACCCAGATGGAGCAGTAGAAGTGAAGTGGTGGTATATTGACATAATTGAAGTTTTTCATTTCCCTTTTTATGTTATTTATTGATTTTCATTACTTCTGCAATAAGATTTTAAACTTGCTTTAGCTTTATATGTTAAGTCAGCTATAGTGGATTGTAGAAGTGAAAACAGGTGTGACCTTAATTAAAAGCATAAGCAATTATATCTCTTTCAGAGAAGTGCTAGTTTCATTTTGTTAAATAGTAATGGAGTTTTTCATTTTTATAATGTACTTAAGTTTTCTAATGTCTCTCTGTCTCTCTCTTGACAGAAGGGCACAATTAGGTGTTCTTGCCAGTAAATGTAGGGCTTAGAGTCTTCTTTTTTTGTTTTGTTTTGTTTTGTTTTAGTATGAAAATCAAGATAGGAAGAGCAGGATCTGAGAATGTAAAGGTTTTGCTTAAATAATTGACTAGGCAGTATATTTGGTGGAGCTCATTATTTCAGAATAAAATTGGGTCCCAGCTTTACATGATTATTTTTCCTTAATTCTAAGATACGAAGTTTCACTTATTTATTTACATTATTAAAGTAGATCCAGAAAAATCGAATTTTCCTTTAAATTGATTACATATATATAGGTGGGTGTGAAAGTAATTGATATTTTAGTTTGTCCTATTTAAAGTGATTCTGTGTGTCTGTGTTAACAGTTATATAAATGTTCCACATTAAAGCAGGTTAGATGTTATCATAACTTACTGACTTGCTTAAGCTAGTTTATATCATTAAAAAATGTAACTGTAATCCTAAAAAAAAAGTTCTGCACATGGCTGTCATTATAAAACATTTATTGCATTAGGACTGTAGTAACCATGTTTTAAGTACAGCACAAGCGGTTCCACGTGTTGGCTTTTGCAAGGTATAAAAATCATTGTGTATACCTATCTTGACTTGGTGGTGCAGTGTGTCAGTTTTGAAAAGCCATGTGCATCTTCGAGATTTTGAGATTGGAACTCACGTGGAAAGCTTGAGGTAACAAAATATTAAAAATTATTTTCTGATGGCCTGAATGATAATGCTTTTAGAGTACATAAAGCTTTGAATTCCCCCTTTTTTAAACAGACTGAAGACTGCTGAGAGACACTTGCAATCCAGTCACTTAAGCATAATAAAGAAATATTGGTCTTCATGGAAGAAGAGCAAGATTTACCAGAGCAACCAGTAAGTATTTCCTTTAACAATTTAAAGTTGATTGTAGGAAAGCTGATCTTAATAGATTTTAAATATTATTTAGTTATACTACAGATTCCAAATTAGAAATTAAAATGAAAAAGACTCCTTAATAACTTTCTTCTAAGAAAACAATGTTATATGTTCTTAAATTCATATTTTGTTAACAATGCTAAAGAGTCTACTTGGAAAATTTAGCATTACAAAGTTAGTATTGTATTTGGAAATGTCATTAAAAAAAAAATCAATGGCTATTCTTACAGTTTTTGGAAAATAAGAGGACATTTACCAAACTGTCAGAAAATCTAGTTTTATCTTTACCTAAATTTCCTAAAATTACCTAAATTTCCCTGACCTAAGTTTTAAAAAAGTTGTATTAACTGAAGAAAGTATAATCTGACCACTAGCTAATTCTTAAAAACATTTGAGACCCTAATTTCTTTGAAATATTTAATATAAATAAATAAAATCATTTTAAATATCCCCAAGTGACATGGATTCTCTTTGTTCTTTTGTCTGTTTTTTGGCTTAGCGTTTAGAAAAGGAAAGCAATAATAATCATTCTCTTAAGGTATTTTTATGTTAAAAGATCCTTTCCTTTTGTCTTGAGCTTCTTTTTCTGAAGTTATATAAATACTGATTCACTTTGCTATCTTGAGTGACCTTCTTGTATTTCATATTAAAAGAGAATATAGAGTGGTCACGTTTACCTTTCTTTATGAAAATCCAATATAGAAAAATTTGAATTTTGAAAGCACATCATAGGATATGTTTTTCATGTTCTAGATGTATTCTTTTTACATCACAGAAGGGTGAACACCAGCTTCCATTTAAATATTGAACTTCTTTAATATGTTTTTAATATTTTTCTTTATGTTTAGAAATGTATACTGATGATTACTTTGCCATAATTTTTTAGCCCTCTCACTTAAGATAAGTATAAAACTAGGAAGACATAAGCAATTAGTAAAACAACCTTTTGAAACATTTGAAATGTCATTCCCTATCCCTGGTGGGGCATTAATAGTCAGGGAAATGGTAAGGTTAAAAAGTCATCCTCGGCAGTATATCTAAGATATTCACTACAAGAACAAATAGCTGAACTAGATATATTAAATGTACCAAGGAAAATTATATCATGGAGTTTTTAATATAGTAAAAGGTCTAGTCATAGTTTCAGAAGACTAATAAGTTGTCAGAATGTGTATTGTCAGTTACTCTTTACCTGTTCAAGATAATGAGAATTGTGAGGCAGACCTGCTGGTGGGTCATCTTTTCTGCTCTGCTGCATTTCCTTGCCATTCTTTCAGTTTCTATAACATAACATATAAAACCTGATTGTTACTTCAGACGAAGGTGAAATTAAAGCAAAACTTTAAAAACAAATTTTCTGTTAACTACAAATGGCGATTGTGAAAGGTATCAGTTTCTTAATGATTTGTGTCTGGGTCTTAATTTATAAAGGCAACTGAGTGACAACACTTACAGGTCAGTGCCATTGAAAGAAAAGTTTGATGTTACAGTTTCTTTAGAAACAAGAAGCATGGCATACCACACAGGGCCATAGGGAAGCACCAGATTTGGTCAGGAGGCAGAAAGGAACTAGGAGTGCACAGGCCACAGCCTTCATTGGGATTTCCAATGTAGGCAAGGTGAGTGAGGCAAGGCAAAGCAGGGTAAATGACTTAAGTTTGGCTAGTTTGAATAATTCTAAAAGTTTTGGGCATACAGAGGTGTCTAGTATCTGGCCCTGGGTTGATTTAGAGCAGGGGAAATAGTAACTTGGAGTAGGTGAGCTGGATAAGGGAGAGGGTTCAGAGCATGGGCTCTGGATCACTGGGGAGATATAAACAACTTTGTCTCAGATTAATGGATGCCAGATAAACAGATACAGAATCTAAGGAAACAACAGAACACTTATTAACTATTAAAAATAATTAGAATAGGAAGAATAAATGTTAAACTTGGAGGAGAAATCAAATTTCACAGGCTGTAGTAGAGATCTAAAATTTGAGTAGAAGGAATGGTCCTATTCCAAGTTCATGATGATAAATGAAGCTAAGATTTTTAACCCTGCTATTTAGTGATAGGCATTATTACTGGAGTTATTTTAATCCCATTGTCTCTCCTTGTCTCTCTTCCTTATCGTATTATCTCTCGTTTCTCTACTTTTTACTCGCTGTATCTTAAGATTTAAGATTTAAGATACAGCGAGTAAAAAGTAGAGAAACGAGAGATAATACAGCATCTCAGGTTCTGTCTTTTACTTTCCCTTATTGCCAGTCAGTCTTCAGTCCTCTGTAGTCGTAAATGGTTTTCTCTATGTCACTGTTTACCTGACTCAGTCTCTTCCCATCCCCTGCCCTGTCTTCATCTTTTTCAACTACTCTGAAATAGCTCATAAGATTGTCCAAACTGGAACTCTTTTGAAGATCGAAAGGGGGTACTAACCAGACTTGGTTTTGGGATAAGAAGTATAAACCAAAACTATTTCTGACAAATAGGTAGCACTTAAAAAACTTTTTTGTGACTATCAGAAGTACTCTCTGAACTCAAGTTTTAAAAGAACATTATATGCACAGGAAAAATTTTTAGAATGTATATATCAAACTCAATGCTGATGGTTTCATTATGTGGTTTTTATTTATCATTCATCATTTTATTTATTTATCATTATTTTATTCAGCTGTTAATGGATACTGGTGTTTTCACTTTTTGGTTATTTTGAATAATGCTGTTATGAACATTTATGTACAAGTTTTTGTGTGGGTATGTTTTTATTTCTCTTTGTTATATAGCTAGGAGTGGAATTGCTGGATTATATGGTAACTATATTTAACCTTTTGAGGAACTGGTAGTGAAGTACTAAAGTAGCTTTACTATTTTACATTCTGTCAGTTTCTGGATTATATTGTTTGAACCCTTACTTTTGTAATCCAGTGAAATCTGTCTCTATCCTTTTAGTTAATTTACCTGTCTCTAGTGTCAAGGTCACACATGCTTCCTATTCCTGACTTACAAGGGGACATAATTGCCCAAATTAAGGCAGACAGTGTCTGAAATGTTAAATTTAATCATATTAAATAGCTACATTCCCACCTGTTATGTTTGTTTAAATGTATTTAACAGAGTTTTTGCCTTCTTTTGTTGACTTGAAATACTTTTAAGTATTCATAATTTATATGACTAAGCATACTAAGCATGTTTCTATTATAACTAGTTATTCTAACCAGAGAGCACTAAAATCAGATTCTTTTGTAATATGAAAGCAAGGAAATCCATTAGGAGTATTAAACGTTGCTTTTTCATTTGTGTATTAAACTGTTTCAATGTAAATGCTTTCACCTCAGAAGGAATTAGAAAAGACGAAAATCCGGGGGAAAACAGAATAGTGTGAAGAATATTTTATAAATTACTGGTAGCCTAATAAGAATTTATCTTTATTTTTGGCATGTAGGTAATTTAAGTAAAAAGACATTTCTGTTAAATGAGTAGATGATATCAAGAGTGGTATATTTACTGTTAGATGATATTTATGTGTCTGTTAAAATTTGAAACCAACTAGTTTATATCCAAGTTTGTATATTTCATTGTGGTAAACATTCTATCTTAAGTAAAAATCCTGGTAAACATTTTACCCTGAATCTGAAAAACACTTTTTTCATTAAAAAAAAAAAGCTCCCTGTGAAAAACAAAGAAGTCCCTATCTCTAACTCTAAAATATAATAAGGATTAATTAAATAAATCTAAGCAAGACAAGACGAAACAGTTACCCTGAATTTTTTTAGTTAATGTTAGCCATTTGAGTAGCTAGACAATTTCAAAAACAGATCACTACATCGATTCTTTTGTATATTTATTTTTGCAGGTTAAAAAAGCCAAGATGCAGGAATCGGGGGAGCAAACTTTAAGGTATATAAAGTTTAATTTCTTTTTAATGACCTACTTATAATTTTTTTTACATGCTAATTATGGGCATGACTTGGATTGACTATACTCTTTTTGGTTTTTAGCAGCCACCTTTATGTTTTGAAATTATTTAGTTTACAGTGAAAATTCCCTCTAAAAGTTTGTTCTTAGAACACATAAGTACTGATTTAGTTTTCTTATCTATTCATTATTTATTCAACAATATATACCAAACTCATTTTATCTATGAGAGCCTGTGATATATGGAGGAGACACGATAGTGAGTATTCTTCAGTCAGATGTGCAGTATACAAAGTAGGAAGAATAAGCAGAAGTAAGGGAAATCCAAAGGATTTGGCATTAATTACCAAATGGATATGGAATACCTTAGTCATTAGCTCCACTCTCCTTAGAGAAAAGGGGCAGCTTCTTTGTACCTCATGCTCTGGCTTCTACAACACCATGGATTTTGTTTTTCACAGTTCTTACCTCCTGTCGTTTGTCTGCCAACCATATGAACCAGTAACTGCATCACCTCTAACATCTTCATTTCCAGAATCCTACTCTTTTACTACCATATTCCAGCCTATTTATCTCCTACCCCACTATTCATATCGTGTTTTACTGTACACTTCCAATTAAATGATCTATCATATTTTCACTACCAACCATCGGCCCTTCCCTCAAAAAAGACTTCAGTATCTTTCTTATACTGCTTAAATCATAAGATTTTTTACTTTAATCAGCCCCTTACAAATCATCTTAACTTCCTCCCCCTTTTCTCTATGTCATACTTTCCTAGCAAAATCACAACCCTGGTTAAACCCAACCGTCTACTAATGCCATAGTTACTTCCAATCACCTGAATATAGTGAGAGAAAAACATAAAACTATGCTATTGGTCTCAGTCTTTATCCATGATCACAGCTCATACAGGCATTTAAACACTTGGTGGTCTAACCACCTTTCCTGGTGTACTTTATTTCCCAGTCTTGATAATTTTCTTTTTTCCCTTTTTTTTTCTCTCTTCCTTCATCCTTCCTGCCCTCCTTGCCTCCTGCCTTTTCTCTTTCTGCCTCTCCCCTCCTCTCCACTCTACTCCCATTCACTCTGCTGGGGCTTTTGTTCTTTAATTCAAAGAGAAATTAGAAACAATTAGATAGGAACTACCTCATTTGTCTGTCACTAAATCTACCCACTTACCTGCTTCTCTACAATATTCTCCGCTGCCTTTTCCTCTGAAGTTAATTCCCCTGCTCTTACCTGGGCCTGACCTCTCCAGTCGCACAATGGAAACTATCACCTTCTTTTCCTACAATTATCTCCCTTCATCAGTTTCTTTATTATAATAAAATATACATAACATAAAATTAACTATTTCCATTATTTTTAAGTGTATAATTTAGTGGCATTAAATACATTTACACTGTTGCGCCAACCATCACCACCATCCTTCCTACTTAGCTGTGATATTTTGGAAACAAAATGACAGCAGTTTTAGGTGTTGTGGAATTTTTCATATTTTCTTTAGAGAAAATCTGACTCGCTTGTGACTTAGCTGGAATTTCTGAGTGATATGAGAAAGAAGAGTAGAATGTTGTGGGTATTAAACCTGGCCCGGGTAGTTGCTAAAACCAAGAATAAGGATACCATGAAGAAGACTTGCTTTTGCCTCTTACCTGTATAGCCTCATAAGAAATGAGTTTGATTTAATCACTTTTAGCAATACAGCATATCATTCAGGAGCTAATGTATTCATTTTGGTTCTCCCAGTCAAGTAAGCAACCCCGAAGTCAGTGATCAGAAACCTGAAACTTCAAGCCTTGCTTCAAACCTTACCATGTCAGAGGAAAGTAAGTACCATATTCTGTGTATGACAGAAGAGGTATTCCTCTAACCAGATGATGTTATTCTTTTATAGTTATTTTTCATTGATTGCCTTGTTTGTCTCAGAATATCCAGAAGCCTTTTCTTTTCTTGTATGTGTGTTTACACTTGTGCTTTCCTATAAGCTTTATTGACATACCAGCTGAGGAACAAAATCACATGGAATCCACTTACCCAAGAAAGTCACACTTCGTGATTTTATTTTTGTTTTGATGTTGGATGTTCTAAAGGTAAGAGTGCCTTACTCAAAATCAGAAAACTTTGTGGGCCAACCTTTGCTCTTCCAGAGGGCTTGATATTTTTCCACCTTTCTAATAATCAAATGATTCTACCTGTCGATCTAGAAAAGTAATCTTTTGAGAGCCCGGGATTGATATTGGGCCCTGAGGTAGATCCAACTCAGTAAGATACACTCTGTACTTACCAGCCCTCACTTTCCTATAGAATAAGTACATTCATATATTAGACAAAAATTTGTAGAGTGTTCTGTTATTTTCTTTTGGAGACATAAACTTTCTTTAGCATACCCGCTTACTCCCACAACTTGCCTTTATAGGACAAATAGTTCACCCTGAAATTAAATAGCTAGGCCTTTTCATATTTTGCCACACACTTTAAAAGAATAAATTTGTGTAAGACACTTTAAAAAAAGAAATATGTTTTGGGGGATATTTCTTAAGATGATTATGCTTAATCTTATAAACTTCCCATGTATTAAAAAATGGTACAACTTAAAAAAAAAGAAAAACAACAGGTATGTCTTGAGTCATATATAGTATTTCCTCAAAGGTACTATTTAGTGGTTCTTAAACTTTTAGTGTACCTAAGAATCATCTGGAGTGCTTGTTTGTAATATAGAATCCCAGCCTCACCTTCAGAGATTATCTATTTAGTATATCTGATGTGGATGGGAATCTGCATCTTTAAGAAGATAGCTAGGTGATTCTGATGCATATGGGAAACTCTCCATACTGTGGGAAACTGCTCTAATAAATGAAATGTTCCTAATTTTTTTAATGTCTCACTCATCCCCAAGAAATAGGCCTGTTCCTTACATACTTCAGGGCTAGGAAGTAAGTTGATTCTTTTTGCTCCTTCTAAATCATTTCTCTCCTTTTTCCCTTCCAAAACTCTACTTCCTTTGAAGTCTACATTTATGCCTTCCTCTACCTTTATTTTTACCTCAGATTGAACTCCTCGTCATTTTGATCTTTAAAAATTATATCTTCTTGTTTTTTTCTCCATCCAGACTCTTATTCTGGTGATTTCAGTGTTCATGTAGCTTTTTTATCCAATACCCATCATATCCCTCTTGTCTTCATGTTCTTTCTTACTCAGCATGGATTCTATGGTTCTTTATTATAATTACTCCTTTACAAATACCTTCAATAACTTTGACTCTTTTTCACTCTTTACTGAACCCCAGTCCTAATTTAATTCAACTCTCTACCTTGTGTATAAGTACATTCAGATAGCTAAACATTATTGAACAAATTATATACCTAGGCCCTTACTCACAGGGCGTCAGTGGGCACCCAGCATGCTTGGACATCCTATTACATTTCTCTAATGAGTTTTGCCTTTTAATATACCACTTTTTCTCTCAAAGCACCCATATTCACTCACCTTTTCTAATTCTTAACTGATGACTCTCAGTTAGGAGCTGTCATACAGGAAATTCCTTTACCATCTCATCACCAGCAAATCTTCAAATCTACCTGTGTTTGTACACAGGCATCATTTTTGTCAAAATGAAATAATATTCTTCCTCCTGTCAAAAGTAAGGGCTTTTACTTGTGCTAGATATCTTATCCCTTCTCACCTTCCGCTTGGGCTTTTGGTACATTTTTCTCTTCTTAATTCTTTATGTCAGTAAAGAGACATGATCTAGTATCTACCATCTTAATACAAACAAAACCCCCTTTCGCTCCACATCTCCCACTAGTTATAGACTTCCTCTTTGTTCCATGACCCATTGGAACCTCTTGAAAGAGTTGCCTCACTTGATTTCTCACCTCCCATTTACTCTTCAGCCCTCTCAAATTTATTCCAACACCACTCTTCCAGTGAAATTGCCTTTGTCAAGGTCATCACTTTCAGTAACTGAAAACCTACATTCTTTGTGATGGATGATAAGAACTTTGGATCTAATTGAGATTGTCTTCATTTCTGTCAAAATGGTTATGGATGAGTGTAATCTACAGATTTCGAGTAATTGTTAAAGAACTGGAATAATGGCAATGGACAAGATTTTCTATGATAAACTCATAGATGTTGTTTTGTCTTACTGTTTGGCATGAACATACCTTTCATCTGCTCTTGACCAGAGTTCCCTTTTTGCGTCAGATACTCAGGGAGCTCAGCTAGACATAAATTTAGTTGGTTCACTCTTAGTCCCCATTCATAGTAGAGCAACCTGCTTTATAGATGTTGAAGGAAGTTTTTGAATAGTTCATGAGTCTGGTACAAGCTCTTTTTGATGTAACTCTATCTACCACATGGACTGAAATAGTGCCTAATGAATAAGATTTTGCTTCTAGTCAAACTTGAGTTGAATATTTATAGCATGTATCCTAGAGGAAATCGTGAGAGTCAAGCCTTCACAGTAGCTATTCTAGATGAAGTAATGGAAGTTCAAGAGGACACTAGCTATAAACGTCTCTTTACTTGACGGTTCATCAGAGCATCACATCAGTTTCTCTGGTCTGTCTCTGCTTTGCCATACTTAAAGCCTTTACTACAAAGCCGAAAAGGATAGCATGTATCCAAGAAGCATACTTGTATCTTTCTGCTGCTGGTTATACACAGCAGTAGCAACATTTTTTCTAATAAAATTGGGTCCCCCTGAGTCTGTCTTCCTGCAAGTCATTCATATGGCCTTTTACTTAGAGAACACCCAGAGAATGAATAAGTTGAAAAAGTGTAATATGGTTGCCTACATAGGGACCTTGCCTCTTAAGTTTGCCTATGGGCACAGCAGAGAACTTAGGAGGTTGCTTCATCTGTGGTTTTAGATCAGAGATGGGTGAATGTAGAGGTCAGTTGGTACTACTTTCAGTTCTTTTCTATACTCCCCACATTCTAGCTACTTTTACTGTCTCTAAAAGTCTCTAAACCCATCATTAGAAGAGTGAGGTATTTTTTACTACATAGTGTTTCTAAATTTCCAGTGTCCAAGCTGTATTTTGTTATTTAGTTCAAAAGACTATACAGTGAGATATGCAATTTTCCCATTTCATTTTTGAAATGTTCTAACTTTTTACCTGGTGATATCTTTCTTTCAGTTATGACATGCACCGATTATATCCCTCGCTCATCCAATGATTATACCTCACAAATGTATTCTGCAAAGTAAGTTGAATAATTATTTCAAAATCTGTATGCTTTTTCTCGAGGTTCATTGCAAAATTTAACTTGCTATTTAACTTATTAACATTTAACTTATTTTCACCTCTCTTGTTCTCTCTGTCCCTACTCTAATTTTTTTATTTCTTCTAAATATACAGTCTGTGTAACATTCTTTTAAAAAGCAGGCGGTTGCCTGGAATAGATCACTATTAACTGGAAGCTCGCTCTAAATGAGTAGACACAAATAAAAAATACTGTTAGTGATTAAAGCATGTCACTGATTGACCTCTGATCATTCTCTCCTCTACCATGATAGACAGATCAATAAAAACAGCTCAAGCCAGCCTCATACTGGGACTTCTCAGCCTAATCTATGTTCAGTTTCTTGATTTTAGGAATATCCTCAAAGTAGAACTGAGCTCGAAATTAGATAGGTTTAGTGGGTTGAAGTCACCAAGAAGCAAGATTTGGGGCCTTCATGGAACAAGATCAGCACTTAAGATCCACCAAGTTAATCATTTCCAAGATGAATAGGTATAAAACATTGTGTATGCCAAGCTACTGGTTGTGCATTGATAGTGAGCCTGCACATAGATAAATACATACTAGTGTGTTTATTAAATTAGGATATATTCTTATGTGCTTATATATCCAGGATACATAAAGAAATTGATAACAAAGGTGAGTGATGCCTGTGGGGCTGTTATAAAATAACTAGCGTTTTTTCCCTTTTTGTGCTCATTTGTACCTTCTGATTTCGCATCAGTTAAAAAATATACTAATTAAAAACTCAACTCAATGAGTTCTCCAAATTCTAATCTAGTATTAACTCTAATAGCAGTCTTTGGTCACTCATTTTCATGTGGTGGTCTTCTGTGCAATGACTGAACCTATTCTCTGAGATCATTATGAAGGAGATAACAAAATACTTTGAGCTATAAAGACACTAATGAAAAAGGATATGATTTTTAATGTATTTGGAGATTAATCTAAGATTTTAAATAATTTCCATGCAACTCGCAACTACAACCTGAGCTATTTCCTGGTCTCAGGTCTGGCTAAGAAGAATAGAAATTTTCAAATTCAGTCTCTTAGAATCTACTGAGATGTGAATGTATTGCATATTCCAGTTCATTCATCCATTCATGCACACCTGCTGTATTCAGGACACCTTATTAGCTATGCCTTCTATCTTAATTCAGACTTCCTTACCACTTACCTGAACCATTGCATTATAATGGTTTTTTAAACTAGACCTCTATTTCCAGTTTTTTCCCCTTCTAATCCATTTTACAAAGCAATGTCAAACTAATCTTTATTAAAGAACAGCTTCGATCTTGTCATTCTTTGCTCAGCAATTTCAGTGACTCCCACTAGTTTCAAATTTGTCCGAACCCTTAGCCTGGTATTTCAGGTCTTGGCTATCTATCTTTCTCTCGTTACTTCTCTTCTCTTTACGTACCTCCCTTTATATAATCTACAGGCTGGAGCTCTTGCTTTCCTTCCTCTGTACTTTTGCTAGAGTTTTTCTCTTTTCCTAGAACATCTTTTCCCATTCCTGCACATCTTATCTGCTCAACTCACATACCACTCTATAGCCTTCCTTCATTTTCCTCTCCACCAAAGCTGAAGAGAATCTTTTACCTTCTGAAGCACCCCTTTCCTTCAGTATTTTATCTTTATGATTTATATGCTACGTATAACACTTTTTCTTGCATTGTAAATACAGCATAACTGCTATCTAAAAAGTTAGTGCATAAAATGTAGGATCCTTTCACTGCATGAATAAAATGACCAGATCATCTAGCTAGTTTAGCATTCCAGAAGTTTCACTGCTGCATTCAGATCCCTAGCTAAACCTGATGTGGATGGCAGTATACTCTGGCTTAAATATCAGTGGGGAAATTCTGAGTCCTATCTGGGACTTCCCAGCATTTAATAGTTATCTGGCTCCTGTTTTGTAGGCTTGATCTGATGATATTGGGGCCTACCTGTACTCCCTGTTTTTTTTAATATGGTTGCTTGCCTTTTTTCTACCAGCCTCACCCTCTTTTCCAACTCCCACTTTCCCTCTTAGAACTTTAGTTTGGCCCAGAGGGCTGAATGGAGAATGAGAGCCAATGGAGAATGAGAGCCAATTGAAAATTCTATCCAATTTTCTGTTACTATAGGGTTTTGTTCTATATGCGGACATAAGGGCATAAACAAGTTTAATCCATCTGTGTATCTCACATAGGGTCATACATGTAGCATACCACAAATGTTTGCAGCATAGCAATTGGACCTTAGGAGGATATTTGAAACTATTAAATCCTCCATAAATTTGTTTCTTAGATGGTTGTAGTAGAACTTGGAAAGGAAATACTGACTCTTCTTTCTGAGCACAGTAGAAGACATTTTTGTGGAAGGTCAGTCTCCTCATTGCTGATTCTTTGCACTTAATGGTATTAGCTTTTTCTCCTATTTTTCGTTATTCAAATAAATTACACATGAAAGTTTTTGTTTCTTGAACTTTTCCAGACCTTATGCACATATCCTCTCAGTTCCTGTTTCGGAAACTGCTTATCCTGGGCAGACTCAGTACCAGACACTACAGCAGTCTCAGCCATACGCTGTCTACCCTCAGGCCACTCAAACATATGGACTACCTCCTTTTGGTAAGGCGCCCTATTATAAACAGTTGATAAGAGTGTTGAGTTTTATCCCTCAGAAGCATATCTTTCCTCAGAAAGCAAGCATGGCTGATGAGGAAGCTGAGGAATGGCTTGTTCTTTGCAGAGCACCTACTCAGTTATAGATGTGATAGAACTTGGGTATGCAACTTTGCAACAGTATATTTTCCCTTCTAATCCATTTTGCAAAGCAATGTCAAACTAATCTTTTTGATGCATGTAATATAAAATTACAACTTTTCTGTACTCATTTGTTTAGCTACCAAAATTTCTAAGGTACAAAGTCTTGCCTGTAAAGCTTGGAATCTTTTGTGTTTGAAAACCGTGGTACTTTGGTTAGATAAGCATAATAAATATATTTTGAGATTGTCGGTTTCTTGCTAAAGCCAGGTAATCTAAATATCCAGATAGAATATGCCTTATAGTTTAATTTTTTTTTTTTTTTGGCTGGGGTTGGGGGAAGTGGTCTTTTTCCTTCTCTTTTCTCCCCCTTTCCAAACTGATCAATCGATTATTGCTCTGGTGAACCAAAGTTACCTTAGAATGGGGGAAATCCCCAATTTCATAATACCTTATCGTGTGCATAGAGTTTTGTTTTTGTTTTTAGGTATCTTGGATATGAATTATAAATTAGAATGATTTACTAGAAGGCAGTTTGAGATTCTTTGGGCATTTAATATATGTACTGATTTGTCCTCTGCATGTATAAATTAATAGATATATTCAGTGTGCTTTATTGTCTATTCTCTGCTTTCCTAGAACTTGTGTCAGAAAATTGAGAGAATACTGTATTATTATAAAATATGCAATATGTTAATAAAATTCTATCTCTGTAGCCTTTACTGAGACTAGGTGGCAATTAGAAATATCTTCCAAACAGATCACCTCAGGTTATAGATATTATTAGTGTTGCCTGCTTTTGGTTTCTACGTTCTTACTTTTCCTGGTCCATTTAGTTAGTTTTTTGTGACAATGACAGTTTTCTTACTTTTAGGCTTGTTAGCATTCCTTGGCTCCTGGTAACTACTAGAAACAAAAATTGGGGGTTATGTTTAATGATAGTGCTGGTTGATAACTTCATGAAAGAAGAGAAACAGAAATGCTCTTGTTTCCATGTTAGTAGCCCATTCCTCCATGTCTGTCAGTTTTAGCCAGTAACCTTGTATTTGTGGTATATTTAACTAGCCAAGACTGAGCAGTCCTTTTGGAAACAGAACTCTATGGTTATGTTTGTGTTCATTTATTTTTGCGTATATTAAAGCTGATTTTTCAATCGTTAGTTAGTAATAAGCAAGCAAGTATAAAGTATTTTCACTTTTTTTATACTGTTTTGATTTAAATTTATTATTAGCAAGCCCAAAGCCCTTTATGACATCGTTGAACAGTTGATCATTCTCGCTATTCAGTGTTAAATAAAACTCCTATTATATCTCTGAACTCAGATTATGGAATACCTAACACAGTGTCATGTGCATTTACGGCCTAGATTTTATGGTATCTTTTATGTCACTGCATTTCCCTTGTATTAAAGAAAGAAAATTCTATAAAGTAGATCAATTCTGGTTAAAAACTTGAAGGAAACAGTGTTTATATTATGAAGAAATAATGGTTATAATGGGTTCTTTTAATCTGTTTTTGTTTAATATTTGGGGATGAGAGAGACTTGTTTTATAAATTTATCTAATTCAAAGAGAAGTAATCATTAGTTTAATTTGACTTTAAGTAATATATGAGACTTACTGGAGAGAGATTTAGATTGGGGTAATGTAAACGTTAGGTATAGCATATTCTCATAATTTATAAAGAATGTTATAAGGAAATGTTTGGAATACTTTTTAAAGTGACTTTTTCTCATGTTTTAACATGCAGCTTTTTAAAATATGTTCATTCAAATATAAAATTTCATTTATTTCTTCTCAGAAATTGAGGATTTTGGAAATTTTGTCATCTTAATGCTGCCATTAGCACTAAAATTAGATTAGCCAGTTTTTATTTTATTTCAGGTATAAACAGAGCTTCAGAAAATCTCATAATAATATTGCCTAATATTTATTGAGTGCCTACTATACCAAGCAGTATGCTAAGAATAAGTACTTTACATTATTGTCTTATTTAATCCTCTGAACAGTCTCAAGAAGTAGTAGCATTATCCCTTTTTACAGATGAGAAAACAGGCTTTGAAGGATTAAGTGACTAGCTTGAGTTCATACAATTAATAAATGCCTAGGATTAGAATTGAACCTAGAAGTGCTCATAGTTGAGATCTATATGAAAAAAATAGTCTCAGAGTTGACTTTGAAATTTAAAAGTTTCCTCTTGAAGAAAGGAGAAAAGACTAGAGGAAATCTAGGAAGCCTGTAAGTAATCTTTAAAAGTAAAGGAAGAGTCTGTGGCCATGCCACCCTGAACAAGCCTGATCCTGTCTGACCTCGGAAGCTAAGCAGGGTCGGGCCTGGTTAGTACTTGAATGGGAGACCACCTAGGAAGACCAGGTGCTGTAGGTGTAAAAAAAAAATAAAAAATAAGGGATCGTAAGCTGACAAGGTCCTTGCAATCTGTGAGGTCAACCAAGGGTTGCCTTGCCTGTAAATGAAGGGAGGGAGGGAGGAAGAATGGAAGGAAGAATGGAAGGAAAGAAGGAAGGAAGAATGGTCACATTCTTTTCAGAGCTATGTAGAAATGTAGTAGGATGGAAGAAAGAGGGTTAGAGGTTTAACTTGCAGTGACCTGAATGAGTATGTGTGAGAAAAGGGTACTCATTTATTTTTAAGGGCTCATAAAAGATTACCTTTGCTGCCATTGTTCCAACTTCTTCTAAAAGAACTTTAATGTGAGATGGAGATTCGACAGTATGTATTAAGAACCTGAAGGATATTCATTCCATTTCTCTCAGCAATTTCCACTTCTAGGAATTTATCCTATGGAACTAATTAGAGATACCCACAAAAATTTACTCCCCGAGATAGTCATTGCAGCATGATTTATAATAGCAAAAGATTGAAAATAGCGTACTTTTGAATCGAAAGGTTTGTGTTAAATTGTAGTGTATTCATAGAATGGAAAACTAGCCATTATAAATCATATTCTTAAAGAATATTTAGCATCTTGAGAAAACAGGTTATTGTTAATTGAAAAGAGCAGTATGTAAAATTGAAAATACAATATACCCAGTTGGTATTTTAAAAAATATTACATAAAGAATAATTTGGAAGGAAAAAAATGTGAAATGAACGGTACAGGCACTATACAGATTTGATCAGTTACTACAGACTTATGCAAAGCGAGGACACAGTTCCAGTATACACAGGTTTCAGTTAATAGTCCTGTGCAAAGTGAGAACTGCCTGTATTTTTGTTTGTGTGGTGAGACTGCAGTTTTTCCCTTATACTCTCTATATTTTCCTAATTTTCTATCATATACTTCTACTTATTTTATAATTAGGATAAGTACTCAGATTAAATTACTTAGTATTTATAATAGCTATTTATGAAAGCTCACCCCAGTGAGCTATTGAATCAATGAACCAAAATATTCTTTCATGTTTTTTTCTCACATTGACACATACTTTAATTTCTAACCAAACTAATCTTCTCTAAAGATACACTATTCTGATACTACAAACCGAATTGCTCAGATCAGTTTGGTTATTGACTAACGAATAGTAACATATTTGTGCTGAGGAACATAGGTAGAATTTGTGATAAGACCCCAGTATGGGGCAGCAGAAGAATAGCACTCAGAGACAGACTTCTTTTCCCATTGTTAGACCAGCTGTTGCTCCACATCAGGCTCTTGGTGCTTACAATGACTTGAGAAGCTTTGTAGTTTGTAGGCATAAAGCTGTGGACTACTAGTCAGGAAACCAAGCTTCGGTTTCATCATTTGCTATGGGCAGTAATGCTGTGCAGCCTCACCATTTGGTCATACTACCTATGACTTGGAATTCTTTGAAGGGTGCTTTTTTAAAGGAGGATGTTTATGTACTTAAAGAGCAGGGCTACAGTGATGCTAGAGGCAGTGTCCATATTGTCTTCTCCCTCCAGTCTCCATAAAATAATTATATATTAAATATCTACTTTGTGTTTCTGGCCAAAAACATTCAACACTAGCTCTTCTCCTACTTGTCCTAGACATTTTGCCTTAATTTTTGATCTTATAAGAAGGGCTGGTTTATAGACATTTTACATTTTGAAACTTAAAAAAAAACTGAATAATGATACTAGCAAAACATTCTCAGTTAATAAGATAATAAGATAGTATTTTAGTACAGTGTAGTAATGAACATGTTCGCAAATATAACACCTCAGGTTCAGAACCTATTTAGAAAAAAATCATATTGATTACAATAAATCTCGGGGTTATTGTGACATTGAAATGTGATTTGTGTACTAAAAATTGTAATACCACCAAGAATCGTGGTACTAATATTCAAATTTCATATTATAAATTTAAAAAAAAATCCTTAAATATTTTTATTGTTGGAAATCAGGCACAGCAAGAACTTTAGCTGTGACTAATCTGGACAAGACTTTTTAAATAATCATAAACTAAGGGTGGAGTGGGGCTTGCGAATCTCCTAATTCACACTAGAAATGTTGATATTCCTCAATCTCCTCAAGTAAATTATTTCATGTGTTTAATAGATCAGAAAAGAATATGATTTTTAAAAAATGTTTTGAGTTTGGGCCAAGGCAATTACCATGACAATGTCTAATTGTCAGCCTTTTAAGATTTTCACATCTTCCTTTACTCTTCTTGTATTTATTTTTCAACAATTTTACAGATTCGAGTTGCACTAAGATATCTCAGTGCCCTGGTGAAGCAGAGGTTATTATTATTAAAGCATTATACTTCTGTAAATTCCTTACCAGATTAGGAGTAAATGAAATGAATTAATGTCGAATTTGAAGCTGTGGCTGACGTTGGTATTGATTTCTTACCTGGAGTGTGTTTGATCGATGAACTTTCTTGGACCTAATTATTAGTTTCAACTACTGATTCAGCAACTGTAGCTATTCAGAACATAGTGAACAACCAGACAGTAAGTTCTTTTATAGACTTTCGCATAGCCAAAATTATCACAAAAACTATTCACTTGTAAAAGGCATCCTTAGGATCTCATGTAAAAGCAAAGCTTTGTTTATGTTTTCCTAGTTTACTGAAAATGAAAAGAGAGATACAACCAGAGACAAGAGATTGTCAAGAAGTGACAGATAACAGAGAAAAGGCAAAGTGATTGAAAAACCTAAAAATCATAGAACTATAATTGAGTTCTATTTAGTACATTTAGACAAATGTCTTCAGATATCACAGTAGCCTCTGTCTCTGTAATACAGCACAGCACAATATTGGTCTTTGTAACAAAACTGAGAAAATCTAAAGGTATGCTCACTGCTTCCTTCCTGCTAAGAAGGCAGGAAAAGGATATAAATATATTTTAGAAAGATTGTCACTCAGGAGCATTGTGATAAAAAAATTGAAAATGAACAGCTATGATGTCTATCTGTATGAGATAGATTTGTATGTTCTGACATTGAAAGATGTCTCTTAGAGGTATTGTGTGGAAAAGCAAATTATGAACAGTATGTATAATATCCCATTTTTATTAAAAAAATAAAAAAATTAGTAAATACACAGAAGAAATCTGAGTGACTCTTCTGAAACTTAATATTGGTTAAGTCTGGATGATGGGATTACAAATGACTGTTTTTTCTAAGTTACATATTTTTATAATGTTTTTAATTTATAAAAATAAGCAGGTATGTCTTTTTTAATCAGAAGAAACAAAGGTAACAAAATAACCAGCTTAAGAAGGCAGAGAAGTACTAAATACATTTTAGAAAAATTTGGTGCTTATTTAATGGGTAAGTGAATTTTAAATTTATGTGAAATGTCTCCCACCTTACAATGCGGATAAATGATTTATTGCTGTACATGAACATCAGGCACTCTTTACGACAAATACTCCAGTTGGGTGTCATTAGCTCTTTTTCTGAACCCTAGTCAATTTGCCCCAACCACTGAAATTAACTTACATATATATATATATATATATATATATATATATATATATATATATATATATATATATATATATATAAATATATCGCTGTTGGGGTTTTGACAAGATTTTTGTTTCTGCGGCCCCACTCCCCAATTCTATGAAATTGTATTTGCTTGTGGTACATTATAAGTGAGAGAATCGGTAATTTTCTCTCACAAGCAAATTTAAGATTTAGATGTTAAACTACTGGCTGATATTTGAAAGCATAACCGTGCTCCTCAGTCCCAGTGTATTGTTTGTAATTGGTCCAATTTATCTGATTCAGGTGCATTGTGGCCAGGTATGAAACCTGAAAGTGGTTTAATTCAGACTCCATCTCCAAGTCAACACAGTGTTCTTACCTGCACTACAGGGTTAACCACAAGCCAGCCAAGCCCAGCACATTATTCTTATCCCATTCAAGGTAAATAGGCATGGTCATGTGTGTGTTTTTATTATTATTGTTTTTCTTTTTGTTTTTAATTTATCTGTATCTCCAGACAAATTGATTAATAAGGAGCTCTCTCTTCTAAAATAGAAGGGGCGATATGTGCATTTGTGCATGCTTTTTGTGTTAGGCAAACCAGAACCTTGGAGTGTGGTTTGTAAGTAGTTTAGCCTTTGAATGTCAACTTCTTAGTAAAACTGAAGCTTTCCCTTTGCATGTTGGTGTCCAGAAAACCTGTCTGTTCTCAGTGGCTTTTTGTCCTATAAATGAGCAGAAGACTTCATGAGTTAGAACTTTGCTGACTTCTTTTCATGAAGTCCAAATTGAGTGGAGCGTGAAATGAGTGCTGCTTTGTGAGATATGTGCTGCTTTTCTGCTGTGGTTTCGTCATACCTCTACCCACATTTACCACTTCCTGCTGAGAGCATTTTTCTTGCTCAATAAGTTCAGTCTTGTTTCTATTTTGTGATGAAAAGCATAGCATTAAAGCTTGAACTCTAAACGTCTCTGCCTTCCCGGGTTCTTCCTCTAAAAGGTTAGAAGTGAAATAGTACTATCTGGAATGAAGACAAACTCAAAAGGCACTATGAAATTATTTTCCTACCCTTCCAAATCCAGTGCAGGCAATTTGTCATTGATCCAGATTGGGAATTAATGTCCATGTACCTGGTTTCTCATCTGCCTCCTTTCTCCTGGTTTCCCCAGCTTTTAAATTTTGTTCCTTACAAAATGGGTGCCCAAGAGGTAAGGGTGGGACAGCAAAAACTGGTCTGAGAGGTACTCTTAAGATATGAACTTTGATGATGAAAAATGTTTTGATGTAGATTATATTAAAATATTTTTATATTTATTTTTAGCTATTTTCAGTTAAATGATTGAGAACTACTTCTGCTTGGTAGAGGGGGAACAGAGTGGTTACTACATTCTAAAATCTTGCTCTGAGCTGCCTTTCTTTATACCTATTATTTACTGAGTCTCCTCTTTTCTTATTTATTTTCCTTTCTTTCTTTGTCCCTTCCCCCTTCTGTATTTCTGAAAAGAGAACAAACCAAGAGGGAAAAAACAAGAGCATAACTTTGTCTGTTTTCTCCTCTACCCCCTTTCATTTTTATAAAGTATTTCTCTACGTTAGTAGGCCTTTTGAGTCCAACTACAGGCAAATCTAGTTGCCATGTCCCTCTAAACAGATATATCCCTGATGACTACACCTAGGTCATGAAAGAAAAGCAAGGGATTCTCTTTTTATTATTATTATTATTATTATTATTAATAACCCTCTCCCAAGGTGTAGAACCACCACTTCTCTGTGGTTGTATCTTGAATTTGGGGAACCCAATAACTTACTTCTTCCTCCTTGTAAAACAAGAGGAATCACCTTTAGGGGTCTTTAGGACTCATTGCTGTAAAAGGGTCACAAAAATATCCTTTAAACTCCATTAAACACTACTCATGTATCTGTTAATACATTTTTTTCCCCCTTTTGGTAGTTTCCCTACATTTTGCTAATAATGATCATTGCTGGTATTTATTAAGTGTTTACTATGTTCTTAATATTGTTTTAAGCAATAGATAGGTGTTATTCATGTCATCTTCAAAACATACCTATGAGGAAAGTACTATTATTAATCCCATTTTAAAGGGAACATAAGACACAGAAAAGCAAAGTGACTTGTCCAAGGTCACAAAGTTAGTAAATAATTAAGTCAGAATGTAAGCTGGACAGCCTGACCCCAGAGCATGAATGCAATATTTATGATTTTCACTATTGAAGTCATGGTGTCAATACCAACCCTACCATAATTGAGAACCTGTATTGGCAAATATTTAAAATTTTCTTCTTCTTTTCTGGTTAACCTGTTGGTCCATTTGGTTATTAGAATTTTGCTTATTAGAACTTTGGCAAAGGGTAGAAATTAAGGCAGAAGTTCACCAAGTTGAATATCAACTAATTCAAATTAAAAAAAAAAATTTTTTTTAAAGAAGTTCACCATTAAGTCTCGATTTTTTTCCTTTTTTTTCCCCATTTATTCTGAAGAAAAAATTGGTAGAAAACAAGTTGAAACAATTGGCTAATATGAAATATGGGTATTATTGGCACATTTAAATTACCTGGGTTCTCCACTGTCAATATCACTCTCTGCCCCTCCCCCCCTTTCATTTTCTTTAGCATGGACAATTCATGTTAGCTCTCCAGGACTTATTCCTTCCCCCTGTGTAACTACCCAGTCATGCTACAGAATAAAAACAAAGATCATTATATTGATTTTTTTAAGTGGTCAAAACATCAGTGACCCCTCTTCCAAACCAAATTCCACTGGTGGCTTGATCAACTCTGATCAAAACCTTTAATTTATACCTCAGTACTCATGAAAACCCTTGGATTAAGTAGATCAGGTTCCTTATATCAATCTTTTCCTAGAGTGTCTGTTAGTATGTGGCCCATTCTCTGCTTATTTTCTTTAGTTGAGATGGTTTAAATGATTAATATTTAAGTGGCAAAATTACAGAAATTTCAAAATTAACTTTAATTCAACCTTGACTTTTAATGAATATCTTTGGGCTCTGGTGTTGGCAATACACAGTATTCTTTCATTGACCAGATTTGTTTTTTTTATAGATTTCATTTTTTAGAATAGTTTTAGATTTATAGAAAAATTGATAATACAGAGTCATATATATCCCCCCACCTTGTACAGTTTCCTCTATTATTAACATCTTACATTAAAATAGAATATTTGTTACAATTAATGAACCAATATTGGTACAATATTATTATTAATGAAATCTATAGTTTATTCAGATTTTCTTAGTTTTTACCTGATATCCTCTTTTTGTTCCAGAATCCCATCCAGGATACCACATTTCATTTAATTGTCATGTCTCTAGGCTCCTCTTGACTGTGCAGTTTTTCAGACTTTCCTTGTTTCAATGACCTCGACATGCTATACATAAATTTTACAAGTTATACATGTATATAAGATATTCACAAATCCTACAAGTATTTATGGAACATCACCTACTGTAGGCCGAGCGCTTTGCCAGATAATGGATAAGATAATAAGATTCTGCCTTCATGGGACCTACAGACTGGTAGAGGAGATAGAAAACAAGCAATATATAGATTTTGAAAAATGCTCTGAAGGAAAAAAGAATAGATTACTGTGATTGGGAAAAACAAGAAAAGAGTTTTAATAGAGGGGTCAGAGAGAGTCTCTTGAGAAGGAGGAGCCATCACGCTGGGAAGACAAGGAGGACAGGCCAGAGAGAACAATCCAAGCAGAGAACAATATTGGAAAGGTCCTCCTGTGAGAAAGAGCCTCTCTTGTTTTGAGTAACTCTAAAGCCAAGGTGAGCAAGGGCGGTGGAGAAACATATGTAAAATTAAAGGGGTGGGTAGAAACTAAATCTTGCACCAACTTTTATGTGCCATTAACCCTCAGGTTAACCCTCCAGCTTTGGGGCAATGTCACTTAATTCATCTGTGCCTCTCAGTTTTATAACCACAGCCTTCTGTATATTGACTCTATTAGGTGGACCTCAAGGGGGCATGGTTCTCAGAAGCTTTGTCTTTCTATGATATTACAGCTCCATTGTCAAAACAGGAGTGGAGACTATCTAAAACAGTTGGCCAGGCCATTAGCATTTGGAGAGCTAATAGCCTTTACATATATATAAATTGGAGTTTACCATTTGAGTTTTTATTTGATCCTCTAAATTTGTATCTTTTGTTGCATATTTTATTGCTGCTGCTTTTGTTTTTAAATTTGCAACTGATGAAGAATTGGGAAATCTCAGTCATCTTGACTGTATTTCTACAACTAGCTCCATGACTATGGACAAATTACTTTAACTCTTTTTGTCCCACATTCTTCATCTGAAAGCTGACATTACAGTAGTGGCTGTTACTTATATCTAATTTACCTTAATTTCCTCTAGACTTTCTTCTAAGCAGAACATCCTGGATAAACAATTCCCTCTGATTTTGACCAGCACTCTCAAATTTCTACTGCATTTGTTTACCTGCCCTATTCTTAATGGAGGTTTTCCTGTTAACTTTCCCTTTAGAAGTCTTTGTTGCTAATGGGCTAGGTCGTCAGATAGTCTGGTCTACCTGATGCTGAACCTTTACGGTGTTTGTGACTGCAGTGGGGACCATAGCTAAGTGTGCTTCTGATATGTGAATGAGAGAAATTCAAGACCAGTACTTCAATCACAGTTACATTGTCCACTTGAAATAAGTCTCTGTGGCAAATACTAGTCACTGAGGATTTGATTAAAACCCAGGTGGAATCTGTGGTAAAAGAGTATGAAAAACTTAACCCAAATTCTTTATCCCAAGACAGGCAGCCTAATTAGTTTACAGAGTACATTTTTACCCGGCCAGAATAATATTGAATGTTTTCTGAGTTTTTCCGGGCTCATTAGTAAAATCATTAAATGCTGGATCATGGTGTTTGTCGATCCACATTAATAATCCATTATTTGAGTAGCACCCAAGAAGCAACTCCAACACTTTAGAATTTGGAGGACCAGCTCTCAAAGTAATTATATTGTATCAGGAAGAGAATAATTTGGAGCAAGTGACAGTAAATCACAGTGTCAGATTTATACGTGTATTTACCAGAGCTCTTGTTTCTACTGATTGTCACCATGTTACAGGTGAGTCATTTTCAACTGCTGGAGAAGATGGACTGCAGTCATTTGGTTTAGCTTCTAATTTCATTGGTATCATTAGTATGAACCCCAGTGCATTGTGTATGTATCTTTCTAGGACTTTAGTAGGAATAATTGAAGACTCAAGTTGAAACAGGAAAATTTTCGAACTGTTTTATCTAATCAAGTCTAAATTACGGTATAACTTACAAAAGAACAAAACCAGTATTTGTTTTCTTTGTTAATGTTCTTTATATCCTTGTAGATCTATTTACTTAAGATATATTTTCAATTTCTTCTAGCCTTTTACATAACATCCTTAATATTGCTTAACACTCTCAATCCTCTAGCTTCAAGCACAAATGCCAGCCTGATACCCACTTCATCTGCAGTTGCCAATATTCCCACAGCAGCAGTTTCCAGCATCTCAAACCAGGTATGATACTACTTTTGTTCATCCTATTTGGTATGGTTCATCTACTGGCTCTTCCTCTCTTCTTTCCATGGTCAATTTGCCAATCTATGAAACAACCAGTATGGACTGTGGAGACCTTTCTCTGGATGCCTTGAGAAGTAGGACCCTAGATGGTTTCTCAGGCTACCATCCAGTTTTTGTCATTCCTCTGCTAAGCCTCTCAAGCAGATATGGTTTTACCTACTCCTTTGTTTATGTGTTCTTATCTCCTACCCCGCCCCTTCTAGACTATAAGTTCCACAAAGGTAGGGATTTATTTTTCTATTTTGTTCACTTATATATTCCTAGAGTTCAGAAAAATGCCTAGCACTCACATTAAAGGCACATAATAAATATTTGCAGACCAAATATTGCTTCCACTTTATTTAGTAACTCATTCCTTTGTGAATTCTTTGTAGTCTAGTCTTGATCAGTGTTCTGTTAACTCTTTTTACTCAGATCACTGATGACATCTTCAGTGTTTTAGGGTCTTTTGTTTTTGTTGTTATGTTTTTATTTGTTGTTTCTGTGCAGTGATTAGTATTATCAACCACTGTCTCCATGGATCTTTTTTTCTGTCTACTATCAACATACTACTATTCTGGTTCATTTTTTATGTTTGACTGTTCTTGCATTTGTTTATTCTTTTAGTTCACAAATATTTATTGAGTTCCTACTGTGTACCTGGTACTCTTCAGGCTACATCTGTCTCTCTCCCTTTCATAGCTTTTCTTTTTAATCCTGTCTTCTATCAGGGACAGTCACTATTTAGTTTTCCACATGTTTTCTTTTTTCTTTTCCATCCCCAGGAATGTTTAACCACATTTACAATATTCATTTACTAGCTCTGAAATAAAGATTCTAGTCCTAACCTTATGATATCTACAGGCTTCCTGCTGATTGATGGGCATTTTTTCTTCAGTGTCCTATTTCCCTAAGCTAAAACCAGCCTTTCATTCCACCCTTTCTTCTGTCTCCTTGCCCTCCAAAAGTAAAACCACTTTTCCCTATGCCTTCTCAATTCTTGTCAATGTGACACCATTTTAAAAGAAACCTAGCCCAAAATAAGACCAGTCATCTTTAGGTTTTTTTCTCTCACTCATCCCTAATCCAGCTATTTCTAGAATTTATTCTTTTTCATTTTTGCTATCATTTCCCATGTTTTAACTTTTTTCCTCTTTAATCCTGAATTACTATATTTAACTGTTCATCTCATCTCCTGTTTTTTTGGTATTTCTGTCCATTTTCTAAAACATAATTTTCTCTAAATGCCACTTTTTATCCTGTCACTCACTTGCTCATAAATATTTTTGCATTTTTATTTGTTGGTTTGAATTCGATAGTCTCTACATCTTGCCCCCACATAAGCTATACACCATTTCCTAAAGAATCCAAGTCATGTTCCTTAACCAATCATTCAGGCCTACACAGATCTTTTCTTTCAATCAGACTCAGCCTCTCTGGTGCCTTCATAAAACCTTTTCAGAGCCTATTCATATTCTTACCTTTTCTGCCTTTTTATCTCAGAAAGCTCCCTGACTGCCAAAAGCTTCAGTGATAGTTGTCTTCCTTTGTATGGTACTTATTTGACATGTAATTTATTGTGAATTTGTTGGAATTTTTTTTTGTCTTCTCTCCTGCTAAATTTTTCACTCTTTCGTGTAGCTAGTATGACTTATTCTTCTCTTTAATATTCCCTTTTCTTACTTATGCATAACCACACACACACACACACACACCACTCTGAATTATATTTGACTCGTGGTAGATGCTCAGTACTCTATAAATAATGGGTCTGATCTGTTAGCTGCTTTGTACTTGTCACCAACATTAGTATCAGTGCAATTTTTTAAGGTGTGTTTTTGAGCTGTATATCATACCCATTTTATTCCAGCTGTATTAAGGTATAATTGACATACAATAAACTGCACAGATTTAAATTGTACAATTTGATAAGTTTTGACATGTATGTGTCCATGAAACCACCAAAAGTTCCTTCAGAATATTTTAAAGAAACTTCATTTTTAAAGAAAACTTGATTATTTTAAAAAGAAAGAGATAATCAGTTTTTCAACTAGGAAACTTTAAATGTAAGATGTTATTTTTTGTTTAAGCTCTTCCGTCCTTAGAAATACTACCATGTAGTGCAGTGGTTTATAAACTTCTTAAAGAGTAGAATCTTTCCTTCAAGAATTCCATGCAGAGACTTGCCCAGAAATTCAGTACATAAAATAGAAAAGAGCTGTCGTAGTAGAAAAAGGGACATTGTATGTAGAGTGCATGCAACCCTTCCCTCTTAGCCTTCCCCTTATTCCAAAGACCACCTTTGAGACAGTTCCTCTTGACTTTTAGGTTTCCAACAGAAAGTATTTTGAAAATCATTAGTTTAAGTGGAAGATATAGACAGGTAAATGAGAAGTCAGATTAATGTTTTAGGAAAATAATTATGAATAAGAGGGACATGAAAGTCTCTTGTGTTGAAATTAATATTACGCTTTTTTTAAGATTCTTATTTTCCTCCCTAATTCCCTTTGGCCTGCAGGACTATCCCACCTACACTATCCTTGGTCAGAATCAGTACCAGGCCTGCTACCCCAGCTCCAGCTTTGGAGTCACAGGCCAAACTAACAGTGATGCTGAGAGTACCCCATTAGCACCAACCACATACCAGACGGAGAAGCCTGGTGTCATGGTACCTGCGCCTGTAGCACAGAGACTTTCCTCTGGTAAGCACCACAGCTCTAAAAACTTTGGCTTAAGGGCACTTCATCCAACAAGTAATGGCGAAGATTATTTTGTTCTGGTCTAAGTTGCTGTTACCATGCTATTGACTTTCCCTCTTAGAAGTATTTAAACATTGGAACCAGACTGTGATGAGTCATTGACAGTCTAAGTGTCATACCTGATGCTGTGAACAGAAAAATACCAAGAATGAAAAGACTGTATTTATGATTCCCACTCCGCCCTCCCTGTAGCTTTAACATGATTGTCACAGGGAACTTTAGAATCATGGCATATTTTATGAAAGTTGGAGGACTCCAGTTTTAGTTTATGCATATTTTGGATTTCCGCTCAGCCTCAAAGCAGTAAGTAGTTCTTAACTTTTTCTGTGTTGTGGGTACCTTTAAGATTCTGAAGAAAGCTATAGTCCTTTACCCCCAAAGAAATACATAAAATTTAACAAGTTTAAATCTATATTTAGCTTTGAAATGTATCTATGAATTACGATGCCCAGGTTAAAAAAAAGAACAAACAAAACCTGACAAGATTTTATACACACATGCAATAAACATACATATACTTTTTATTGATCTCTGTTTTCTATGAAAATTTGGTGGTTTGCTGTCATTTCATGTAACATGAGGAAAAACTTTATTGTTATTAGCACTGACGCATTTTTAAAAACAGTGCTTTACATCAACTAAAGCAGTTTTCTGTGCATCTTGCCTTTGCCAGTCTTCTAAGTAAATGGACATACAGATAGCCACTGCTTCAGACTTAACATAACTTTGAAATTATTACATGTACATGAAATTATTACATGCCTTAGTTTTGAATTTATTTCTCTAAATATCTTTGTTCATTATAACAATTTTAACTTTTTAATCATAGAGAATTTCAGACATAAAAGTTGTCAGAATAGTACAATGAACGCTTATTATTCCATCATTCATCTTCAATAATTAAGAACTCATTGGCAAGCTTGTTCCAACTGTACTTCATCTAATTCCCTCCCTAAATTCCAGACATTGGATCTCTGAAAGATAAATACCTGTTAACATAACCACAGTTTCATTATCCCATCTAAAATAATTCAACAGTAATTCCTTAATATCATAAAATACCAAAAGGTATTCACATTTCCAGTTTTCTCATAAACATTAGGAGGTTTTTTTTTTTCCATTTTACAGTTTGTTTAAATTAGAATCCATGTAAGGTCCGTGCATTGTGATTGGTAGATATCTCTTTTGTAAATTCTCCCATTCCTTTTATAAATTCTCCCTCATACTTTATTTGTTGAAAAAACAGAGTCGTTTATCCCATACCATTTCCCAGTCTGTATTTTGCTGATTATATCTTCATAGGGAAGTGTAACATGTTCTGCTGCCTTCTGTATATTTTTTTAAATTGGTAAATGGATCTAGACAGTCTTTTCCAACTAGAGGCAATTTCACACTGTGCGCCCCTCTATCCATTAGACATTTGTCAACATATGGAAATATTTTTTGGTTGTCACACTGTGGGGTTGCTAATGGCATCTAGTGGGTAGAGCCAAAGGATACTGCTTAACCTGCATCCTACAATGCATAGAACAGCCCCTCACAATAAAAATGATCTGACCCAAAATGTCAGTTGTGCCAAGTTAAGAAACTGATCTAGAAGCTTGATCAGATTCAGGTTCAATGGGCAAGGTGGGGCAGCAGAACAACTTCATAGATGTGTTCTTTCATGGGGAGGCAAGCGTATAAAGTTTAGTTATAACTCTCTTTGTGATCTTATGAGCTGTCGATGCTCAATGCTTAGGTCTACATTCCTAAATTGCTTAGATAAAGTTTGGTTTTCCATTTTTCATCCCTGCAATATGATTCTTAAGAGCAGAGAACCTGCTGACCCTCTTCCTGCATCTGGTTCTTGCAGCCTGTGACTACTCACAATAAATGTCTTGCTTTTTCTTTCCAGGAGACCCTTCTACAAGCCCATCTTTGTCTCAGACTACATCAAGTAAAGATGCTGATGACCAGGCCAGGAAAAACATGACTAGCAAGAACCGGGGCAAGAGGAAAGCTGATGCAAGCTCTTCACAGGATAGTGAATTGGAAGTATGAGAAGAGACTCATTTGAGAGACCTACTTTTTTTTTTTTTTCCTCATTTCTTAAGTTTATCAAACATGTCTGAAACTCATGAGATACTATGGTTCTGTGTTGTATGCCCTTTAATTCCTGGGCAAGAGAAACTTATTTGGCCAAGTGAAAAGAGAAATGTAAAAACACACTTCTCTATGCTCATAACTTACCATATCACTTAAGATGCTTTTACCAGAAGCTTCAGAAAAGTTTTTCTGGGTTTGGGTAGCCAGATAACTTTTTAAGGGAAAGAACAAACTGTTCTCTATATTCCAGAGGAGAACAGAAAGAACAATGCATCATATTCATAAAGCAGAGGGTGGTGTCACAAGTAATGCATGCTATTCTCCATTTAAAAATCTCAAAATGAGAGGACTAGGGTGCTTTAGGCCAAGTTTCTGTGAAACATGCAGCCAGATCTGATAACTTATTAATGAGATTTATACTAATTTATAATGTGGTTAAGCACTGTAGGAATTTACTATGGGCATTCATTTTGCTTCATTATTTAAAAGACTAGAAATTCATACAAAATACAAATAATAATGAAGTTTTGACATTAATCTTTTTGTTTTCTTGTTTTCAGTTTTTGTATAATATAATCATTTAATAAGAGGGAAAATTGCATTTAAAAGTGAGTCCATTGATAGGTGTTCTTGAGACATAGGTAAATTGAGGCTGGATTTGAAGCCTCTCTTCGCCTTTGTTCTTAGGGGGCAAAATAGAAAGAAAGAAAATGTAAAGTTCTGATATATTTCCTGAGAAAAACTGAGAACACACTCATTTTTTTAAATTGTGGTAAAATATAACATAATGTTTACCATTTTTTAAGTGTGTAATTCATTGGCATTAAATATATTCACAGTGTTGTTTAATTGTTACCCCTATTTCTAGAACTTTTTCATGATCCTAAACACTCTGCACCCATTAAGCAATAACTCCCCATTCTCAGCTTGTACTAGCCCCCAGGAACCTCTATTCTACTTTCTTTCTCTTTGAATTTGCCTATTTTAGATATCTCAAAAGTGGACTCAAACATATCTGTCCTTTTGTGTCAGACTTATTTCAGTGTTTTCAAGGTTCATCATGTTGTAACATGCATTACAACTTCATTCCTTTTTATGGCTGAATAATATTCCACATTATGTCTATACCACGTTTTGTTTATTCGTTCATCCATTGATGGACACTGGGGTTTTTTCACCTTTGAGCTATTGTGAATAATACTGCCATGAACATTACAGATATCTGTTTGAGTCCCTCTATTCAGATATTTTGGGTATAAACCTAGGAGTAGACTTGATGGATCATATTTACCATAGGTTCAACTTTTTGAGGAACCACCAAAGTGTTTTTTATAATGGGTACACCATTTTACCTTCCCACCAGCAATGCAGCAGTTTCTCCACATCCTCACCAAAACTTATTTCCCATATTTTTGATAATAGCTAATGGATGTGAAGTGGTATTTCATTTCTTTAATTACTGATAATATTGAAAATCTTTTCATCTGTTTATCAGCCACTTGTGTATTTTCCTTTGGAGAAATGTCTGTTCAAATCCCTTGCCCATTTTTTAATTGGGTTCTTTGTTTTTTTATTGTTGTTTTAGGAGTTCTTTATATATTCCAGATATCAATCCCTTATATATGATATTTATTTTCTCCCATTCCGTGGATTGTCTTTTTATTCTCTTGATGGTATCCTTTGATAAACAAATTTTGATAAAGTTCTATTTTTCTTTTATTGCTTGTGCTTTTGGTATTATACCTAAGACTACAAGGTTATGAAGATATTCACCTATGTTTTCTCCTGAGAGTTTTATTGTTTTAGCTCTTAAATTTTGATCTTTGATCCACATTGAGTTAATTTTTGTATATGGTGTAAAGTAAGGCTCTGATTTCATTCTTTTGCACATGGATATATAATTTTTCCAGCACTTGTTGGAAAGAACTACCTTTCCCCTATTCAATGGTCTGGGTATCTCTCTCAAAAAAATCAGTTGACCATGTATGTCAGGGTTTATTTCTGGGCTCTCTCTTCTATTTCATTGGCCTATGTGGCTATCCTTATGCTCATATCACATTGTTTTGATTACTGTAGCTTTGTTTTAAGTTTATTAATCAGGAAGTGTGAATCTTCCAGCTTTGTTCTTTTTCAAGATTATTTTGACTATTGGGGAACCCTTGATATTTCATGTGAATTTTAGAATGTGTTTTTGTATTTCTTTAAAAAAACACTGTTGGGTTTTTAATAGAGTTGCATTGATTTTATAGATTGCTTTCAGTAGTATTATCATCTTAACAATGCTGAGTCTTCCATCCATGAACGTGGGATGTCTTTCCATTTTTTTTAGGTCTCATCTTTCATTCGTTTCAGCAGTGTTTTATAGTTTTCAGCGTATAAGTCTTTCACCTCCTCAGTTAGATTTATTACTAAGTATTTTATTACTTTTGATGCTATTGTAAATGGAATTGGTCTTTAAATTCCTGTTAAGATTATTCATTGTAAGTGTATAGAAATACAGCTGATTTCTGAATTCATTTATTAGCTCTAACAATTTTTTGTGGGTTCTCTAGTGTTTTCTACATATAAGATTATGTCATCTGCAAACATAATTTTAATTCTTCCTTTCCAATTGGATACTTTTTTCCTTTTCTTGCCGAATTATTCTGGCTAGAATTTCCAATACTGTGTTGAATAGAAGTGGTGAAAACAGGTATGCTTATCTTATTTCTGATCTCAGGAGTAAAGCTTCCAGTCTTTCACCATTGCGTATGATGTTAGCTGTAGGTTTTTTAAATATGACCTTTATTGTGTTCAGGAAGTTACTTTTATTCCTAGTTTATTGAGTATTTTTATAATGAAAGTGTGTTGATTTGTTACATGCTTTTTCTGCATCAATTAAGATGACTGTGTGGGTTTTTTCCCCTCTATTCTATTAATGCACTTTATTACATTCATTCATTCTTATATGTTGATCCATCCTTATATGCTGGAAACAAATCCCATTTAGTCATGATTTATTTTTTTTTATTGGATAGCTGCCAAATTTTGTTTGCTAGTATTTTGTTGAGGATTTTGCATAAGTATGTTCATACTTATGAACATTGATGCAAAATAAGTTTTCCTATCTAACTTTAGTATCAGGGTAATGCTAGCTTCTTTGAGTGAGTTAGGAAGTGTTCTCTTCAGCTTTTTGGAAGAGATTAGAAAGTATTGGTATTAATTTTTCTTTAAATTTTTGGTGGTATTTACCACAGAAGCCATCTGATCCTGGGCTTTACTTTTGGGGGATATTTTGGATTACTGATTAAACCACCTTACCACTGAAAGGTTTATTTAGAATTTCTATTTCTTGCGTCAGTTTTGGCACTTTATTTCTAGAAATTTGTCCATTTCATCTAGGTTATTTGTCGGTGTACAAGTACTCATAGTATTCTCTTATCCTTTTTAATTCTGTAAAACCAGTAATATGTTTGTTTCTGATTTTAGAAATTTGACTCTTCTTTTTTTCTTAGTCTAGCTGAAAGTTGCCAATTCTATAGATCTTTCAAAGAATGAACTTTTAGTTTCATTGATTTTTCTCTATTCTTTCTCTGCTTTATCTCCATTCTAACTTTATTATTTCCTTCCTTCTGGCTTTTCCTAGTTCATTAAGTTGTATAGTTAGATTACTGCTGTAAATTTCTCTCTTTGCACTGCTTTTGCTGCATTCCACAAATTTTGTTTTGTTGTATCTTTATTTTCATTCATCTCAAGGTATTTTCTAATTTCACTTGTGATTTCTTCTTTGATTTTTGGTTATATAAGCTTATATTAATTTTCACATGTTGGTGAATTTTCTAGTTTTCTTTCTGTTATTGATTTCTTGATTCATTTCATTGTGATTGGAAAAGATGTTCACTCATTATTTTTTATATTTTCCTCTCTCAGCGGGTATTTCTGTGGGACTTGGATGAAACCATCATCATCTTCCACTCTCTTCTTACTGGATCCTATGCCCAGAAGTATGGAAAGGTAATTTGAGTCTTTCTACTGTTGTTGTAACTGTGCCTCTCCTGCTATATGGTCAGGTAACCAAAATCACATTCACTCTGCCTCTGTCTTACCCTCTTGGCTTTTCACTTTTCATATTAAACTTCACCAGATGGCTTGTATCAAGTGGGCTGCATGGTCAGGCAGTGATGATAGAACTAGAGACTAGACCTAGGATGAGTGCTAAAACTGAAGTTATTTGAGAGTGCTATTTTATATAAACAAAGTATGAGAATGATGCTGAAAACAGAATGGAGTCTCAAAGTTAGGTATTCCAAAGACTGATTTGTTATCACTTAAATCACTTTTAACAGCCCAAAATGAGTATTTCGTTTAGCTGAGCATACACCAGAGATGTAAATTAAAAATATAGATAAAATATAAAATATAAAATATCTTTCTAAAGTAGATTACATACCTTCTTAAATTAAATAATACAAGCAGAATTTAACTTGTTTAGTCATCAGCATAAACATCAGTTTTAATAGAGAGATGAGCTATTTTTGAGCTATTGTCTATGTATTTCTCCACTAAATTAACTCTAGGCTCCTATTTTTCAGTTTTTATGAATAAATTTTATAAAAATATCTATCTCCTTTGCTCTCTTATTACTCCCAATTATTTCTTACTGTTACTAATGTTTCTGTTAGAAGTACTTTCCACAGGCTTTTAGTATATAAAATGGCAAGCTCATATGCTATGTAGCTAGGCTGTTTATAAAAGTATATAAAATAAGTATATAAAATACAGCCTCTAAATGAAGACGTGCTTTTTATTTTAAAACTAAGTGCATTGGAAAAAATAAGAAAACTAAGTGCATTGTTTTTCCTGCAAATATTTTGACCCTATAGCCTTTGTGTACTTATTTCCTGGTTATCGAGAGTATCGGATAACTGATTTCTGGTGTTATAGTGTGTGTGTGTGTGTGTGTGTGCGCGCGTGCGTGCGCACGCGCATGTGGGCACATGTGCAGAGAAAATAATGGGTGTTATAATAGCAATATTTTAACAATAGTTTGAAATTCTCCAGAGAATTTCCCCCCCAAAATAAGTGTTTTTATGTGGGTTTTCTAGGTTTTTTAAAGTGGCTTTTGTTTTCTAGAAACTAAAGTGCTGAAATTTTCACAATCTCAGATTCTTATAGCTGTGAATGAAATTGCATTAGTAATAGGTAGAAGCATTGTTGTGGGTCTGTGTTATCTTGTCCTTGACCCAAAATAATTTAGAAGTACTTAAAGATCAGAACCAGTGCTATGAGTACCAAGTCAAGCAAAATTTTCTCTTATTGTCTTCTAGGACCCAACAGTAGTGATTGGCTCAGGTTTAACTATGGAAGAAATGATTTTTGAAGTGGCTGATACACATCTATTTTTTAATGACTTAGAGGTAAGTATTTTAAATTGTTTCTGTGCTTCAGTGAAACATTTAGTTCAATAACTGTTTACTGAACCTGTGTTTATTGTATTTAGAGGCAATGTGGTTAGACTAGGTAGGTATGCAGAGGCCAGCTACTTAAGACCTATATAGTCTTGCAGGAATGGTGCCTTAATTCAGTTGCCACAGTCTTGGTTCTGGCCTTCAATTTTATTGGCTCAAAAATTTGATTTTTGTTATGAAAGTGATCTAGCTCTACGGGAAGTGCCAACCCATTAGGCAAGACACATGTATAAACCAACATTCCAATTTATTCATATGTATTAAATAATTTATGTAAGGTGGGTTCGATTATTTATATTCTTAATTACATTTGACTGTTCTTCAGTCTTACCTTATAAAAGATAGTCTTTTGATTTGTCAGATCTATAAATGGCTGTTCTCACTCATTGTATGTTATACATGGTTATTTTCCATGTATTTGTTAGCCTTGATGTCCAGAATCATTTTATACTTAGGTGCAAGGAAGACCAGTGAAACACTGAGAGCTTCTTGGTCAGTTTTTTTGGCTTTGACATTTGTGTTCACCTTTGAGGTGAACATGTGTAGTGGAAAGAACTCTGAACTAGGGTTTGGAAGAGCTAAGTGTGAATCTCAAATTAGGAAGATTATCTCCCCATTCTGGGCCTCAGTTAAGCAGTGACCCTACACAAGACACTAGTAACAGATATTCCATCTGGAGAGGGGATGGCACTGCTGGGACACAGAGTGGGGAAGGAGCAGATTCGTCACTTCATGTCCTTTTGAATTTTAAACTGTATACCTCATGTATTGCCTAGTTTTTAAAATAGTGAAAATTTTAAAGTAAAATAAGAGTATTTTATAACACGAAGTAATGTAATCCTATTCCTTTTAAAATACAATCTAGTTCTACTCAACAGACGACTTTCCCACAAATTAAATTAATAGGGCTCTCAAATCCAGTACTTTTGTCTAAGCTCCACGATGCTTTAATCTTTCCTCAACTTCACATGTTGATAAGTTAAGACATAATTTTTATTCAGCAAACATTTATTGAAAACCTACTGTGTGCCGATAATTATTGCCAAATTGTATTTGTAATGATTTTCTAGACATAGTCCTCACTCAGGACTGAAAGTTCTGTGAAGAATTTGACCTGAATGTGTTCCTGCCCCCCAGGTCAGTGGTTCTCAACTTTAGGGGGCATAAGAATCACCTGGGGACCTTGTTAAAAATGAAGATTCTAGGACTTCACTCCCAGAAATTCTGATTCAAGTAGGTCTGGGGTGGACCCAAGAATATACATTTTTTAAAAACTTCCCCAGAGGATTCTGATGCAGGTGGACGTTACAGCACTGCCCTAGGTGGTGTTAGAGGAGTGAATCCATTAGAGTTAGGCAGTGGGTAGCATTTTATATCAGTAGCGTGGCCTTGGTCTAGTTTCTTTCTGTTACTCACTAGTTACGTGACCTTGGGTAAATCTTTTTACCTCACCTTTAGAACATGAGGAAATTGATTGAGACAACCTCTTCTGAGTACCAAGTTTGAATCTATAAATTTCTGTTTCAGTCATTCTCAAGTTTTGATACTACACTCTACTAGCGGTTTCATCTGCAAAAATGTATTGGGTACATGCTGCATAAGGGCACTAGACTAGACTAGAGGGGTACAAAAGAGATGTAAGATACGAATCATGCTATAAGAGGCTTACAGGCAAATGGAACTTTAGTCCTAATGTAAAACATAGATACACCCAACAGTGAAAGGGAGCTTGTGCTTATACCCATGAGCTGTTAGAAAAATGAACTATTGATATAAGAGGATAACAGGGTTGGGATGATTAAGGAAGATTTCATGAAGGCTGTGGGACGTGAATTTGGCCTTAAATTGGACAGCAAGGAGGGTAAGAGTGATCCTCCACACATAAGAGAGACAGAACGGAAGATATTTCATCAACACACCACTGTTTGTGGTATTTTTACAATATATCATGGTGGTAAGAGCACTTTTACTCACTAGATTGAATAGTGTATGATTTTGTCTTTTAACAGGAGTGCGACCAGGTGCATGTGGAAGATGTGGCTTCTGATGACAATGGCCAGGACTTGAGGTGATAAAAACAATGTCTTAAACATCAGTACACCTGTTATGCACAGGACACTGTCTAGGTTAGAGGAAAACGAAGATGAAACAGCTGATGGTTGCCAACAATGGAGCAGCCTTCTCAGCACAATAGAATTTGAGTATGACCTTGAAGAATGGGTAGCAGTGATGGGATAAGGAATAAGCATTCCAAAGGAAGGAACATACTAGTTTCTTTTTGGCCAGATTTTCAGTTAAGAGAAGTGTGCTTTCAGACTTAGTTCTAGATAAAAATAAACATCAGGAATTTCACCACGGAAACTAGTTGTGGGGGTCTGATAGTATCAGGAATAACTGATACTATCAGACAATCTTAAACATTATATCACAGTGAACTAAGGAGGATTCAGAGGCAACATGTTTGCTCAGTCTCCTCATTTCTCTCTTGGCTACTGTCTTCTAGCCCAGTAGTCTTAGCTAAGAACAATCCACAAATTGACCTAACTTATATTTAAAGACTTTTAGAAAAAAAAACTGTCACATCTTTTCATGTTAATTTCTTTTAACATTTATCCCTTTTCATAGGCAAAAAGTTCTTCCCTGTGTCTACCATAAAATTTGTTTCATCTATGAATTCTCAGATCTAGAGCAGAACTGGACATATCACTTAGTAAGGACCTAATCCTGTAGTGCAGAGAAGGATGGAAAGGTTTCGCTTTAGGAGCAGCGTCCAGTCGTGCATTGCACAGCCATAGAGAGCACAATTCTTATGAGAGTTTACTGGCCTTTTAAGGAAAAAGCCAGGTCTGAAGCAGTTTATGACCCACTCTGAACTTAGTTTTGCTTTTTTTTTTCCCCTCATATACGTATGGCTAACCAATAATTATCTCTTATGTCTTGGCAGCTTTATTTTCTTAAATTGGAATCTTAAGCTTATTGAACTCATTTTGACTGTTTTCTCATTTTTTCATTCTATTTTGACTTTTGATTGAACCAACTTGTTTCTAATCCTAACTTGTTTCTAATTCTATCAGTCATTTTTAAATCTTAACTTAGGAGGTATTAATTCTTCCCAGCTTGTTTAACTATACAGGCATACCTCATCTTATTGTGCTTCACTTTATTGTGGTCCACAGATGTTGCATTTTTTTACAACTTGAAAGCAAGACCCACCACCAGCAAAAGGACCACTCGCTTTATTGCGATGTTCGCTTTATTGCGGTGGTCTGGAACTGAACCCACAGTATCTCCGGGGTATGCTTATATTAGTGATCTATTGCTATGTAGCACATTACTCCAAAACTTAGTAGCTTAGAACAATAAATAGTTACCATCTATTGCTATGTAACACATTACTCCAAAACTTAGTAGCTTAGAACAATAAATAGTTATCATCGTATCAGAGTCTCTGATATTGAAATCAAGATATTGGCTGAAGCTGAAATCCTCTGAAGGCTTGATTGGAACTAGAGGACCTGCTTCCCACCTCACGTGGGGCTCATAACAGGAGGCCTCAGTTGCTTACTATGCGTGCCTCTGCGTGGGGCAGCTTGAGTGTTACGTGACATCAGGCTTCTTTCAGAGCACATACTCCAAAAGAGGAAGACAAGCCTAGTCTCTGAAGTCTAACACCATCACTTCCACCACATTCTGTTTACATTCAAATATAGTCCATACCCAAAGGGAGCAGAATTAGAAGAGAAGAGTGTTAAAGAATTTGTGGACATATTTTAAAGCCACCACAGTGACTCATAAACTAGACAACAAATCACTGAAGGAGAACATCTCCATTATCTTACTATTATTTTATTTTGGGTTACTTCCTTCCATTATTTATTCACCTTTATTTTTACATAGTTGCAATCATTGTGTGTGTGTGCATAAAAAAATTTTATAGTCTTTTTTTCACTGTAAGATATTCTGTCATTAATGAAAAGATGCTCTATCCTAAGCCCACCTGTAGGCGATTGCTGGTGCTTGAATTGTTCCTCTCTTTCCCTCCTCTCCATCCATTCTTTGATAGAAGTAATAGGGGTGAGATAGAAGACTAGTGAAAGACTCTGACATGCAGAAATTAAGGGAAAAGATTTTCAAAGCCTTAGCCTTGATGTCAGATGCCAGGAATAGGACAGAATCCCAGGTGGCATTCATCCAAAAACCCCATGCAGTATAGATTTTAATTTCCATTATCCTGTCTCTGCAGCAACTACAGTTTCTCAACAGATGGTTTCAGTGGCTCAGGAGGTGGTAGCAGCCATGGTTCCTCTGTGGGTGTCCAGGGAGGTGTGGACTGGATGAGGAAACTGGCTTTCCGCTACCGAAAAGTGAGAGAAATCTATGATAAGCATAAAAGCAATGTGGGCGGTAAGTGTAACATACAACCAGTCTAATTTTCTGTTTCCTTCTGATTCCTGTTTTCTTTTCCAGGGATTCCTTAGAATTCTCTAGCAATTGTTTATGAATTTGTGCCACAATAACATTTTAACTCTGTATAAAAAAACATGGAGGTTTGATTGAAACCTTTTGGGGAGGAAGCTCTGCATTTCTCATGGACTTCTCTTAGCATAACTTTACAAAGTTCTCGTTTTTTTTTTTTTTTTTTTTTTTAGACAAATGTTCTTTTTTCAAGGAAATGTGTTCCGTAGATTGTGTTTGATAATGTGTGTTTTGTTTTGGAGTCTCAACCACTGTCAATGCTAGTTAATAGGTTACCAAATATTTTTTTTTACTGATTTATATAACCATCAGGCCAAGTCAGATAGAAATAATGACTAGGTTTGTAGTGAATGCAAAACTAGGTTCAGGATTATAGGTTGGCAGTATCCATGTGTGGTGATTTGAAGGACCTTTGAAATCCTTTCTGCCCAGAAATATCTCAAATGTCAGGTGCCACTAGGCCTAGTATTCTGTTATTTAAAATTAATTATCAGCCATAGATTGTTCAAATTAGAAGAGACATTAGAGAGCTAATCTAAATCCCTTATTTTGCATTCAAGAAAATTGACATTCCTCATGAGGGTAATGAGAGCAGCTACCGTAGCAAGTTAGTGACCATATTGCAGCTAAACTACATACCCCCCCAACTCTTGGTCCTGTGCACTTTACATTCATGCAGGTTTTTTTAGTGGTATACCCTTATGAGAAAATATTTTAAACTGTGAACCCTCAAGCTTCTACATACACCAAAATGTTGCATGAAGTTTCAGGGATTCCATAGACTACTTAGAGATATATAACCCCAGGTCAAGAGAACCCTCCCACCATACCATGCTGCCTTACAGTGTGGTGTAGAAGGAAAAATCAGGCTTCGAAGGTCAGTTTAGTTCATTCCTGTTATAACCTTCCAATACCAGGTAACGATCACAGGCATCTGGGCTTTGGGAATTTAATTTACTTTTTTCAGATTCCCCTTTTTACTGATTATTTTTTCTCATGATTCAGAACCAATACTTTTTCTTTTGATAACTCCAAGACTTTTTTGCTTTCCCTCTCTCAGACATTAGCCTTTCTTTTGTTAGTTTTCATGTACAACTTAAGTGTCTGATTCTTTCTCTGCACAGTGAGTGCCTGGACCTATTTTCCTGAAGAAAGTAATATAACCCTCTCCGAGAATCCCCTGAACCTACCCTGGGGAACATATTAAAAGTAATGTCCACCTATATTTTGTAAAATATGAATTAACAAAAGTGCCACATCATATTATGTATATGATATATATATTCTTATATGTATATCATATGTGACATATAGGTATTGGTTTGTTTTATCAGAAACATTGAGTCATCTAATTCTAGGCTTGCATTATGAAACCATCAGTCTGAAGATAAATTATACTCTGTTCTAGGCCTCTCTTTTTTATGGAGTATTGGTAACAGACTAGGATTTCTCTTCACTATAGAAAATTCAGGACCATGTTTATTCGAATATTATAACTCAAGTGTCTGATAACATGCTCTTATCAGGTGAATTCTGTTTTGTTTTATGCTTAATTGTCTGATCTTAAACAGTATTTTAGTCTCATATCAGCTGGAGTTGTTTCAGAAGTAAGTACAATACAAATAAATGACGTGAGTTAGTCATTCAACCTCAAATCTCAGGTTGCTATGTTCTGAAAGGGGTGAAAGCACAGTCACCGTGGGAGCGGCGTGTGGTAGTGGTCGTGCCCCCCTAGCAAAACATTCTGATGAAGAAAGTCAAAAGGACATTTTTAGTAGGTTACTCTGGGGGGTTTTACAAAGAAGAGAAATATATTAGCTCAGTAGAGTATTTCAGTGACTCACTATTTCTAAATCAAATTCAGGAGTTGCTTCTTCAGTGTCAGCAAGGATAGGTTATCAAATGATAAATGTGTCTGCTTTTATTCCCAAAGGCCTCCTCAGTCCCCAGAGAAAGGAAGCACTGCAAAGACTAAGAGCAGAAATTGAAGTTCTAACAGATTCCTGGTTAGGAACTGCATTAAAGTCCTTACTTCTTATCCAGTCCAGGTATGGAAATGGTTTTTTAGGTCTCATCCTCTCAGATATACACTCTTTTCTATACTAGTCCAGGACAAGCCACTTGCTAAAATAGGGTTTGGGATAGGGGTGAGAGGAGTTTAAATGAAGCAAGAAAGTATTTAGGTTAAGTGGAAGGCAAGGTCATTTTACACTAACATTACACCTTAGAGTTTTAAGAGAATATTTGTATGTGAAAGCCTTTTTATTTCCTCTTACTTTTTGCTCACGAAATTAAAACTCAGTAACCCATAATCTCCAGCCCAGGAGATGGACCTGGTGACATTAAAGAATACATATAGGAGACATATCTCAAATATCCTAAGTACAGGAAGCTCCAAAGAAAATGTACCAAAACCTACTCGGGAAGGCAGGATTCAAAAGAAAAGGATACGTTAAGCAAATTAAAGAGATTTCAACTTGACGCTTATAATGGGAAATAAAAACAGTCATATTTGTACCAATACCTTTATTGCTTCCTTCCTCAAAGCAGGAATTCCAGATCTACAGCCTAATAGAGCAAACAATAAAACCGACACCAAGGTTATTTGGTAAAGTTTATATAGGAATGTGAAATTAATTTGTATTCTGGAATCTGTGTTGCTATTATGTGAAGAGTAGAGAGGACTTAAATCATCTCATTTAAGGATTGAGTTGCATTCAGATGAAAGAGCACTGTAACTGTGAAAGTCTTTGTCATTTGTTTCTAGAGAGTGGTATCAATTACCACCATGGGGTTGGGGTAATTGTTAAGTGCAGTGAGCTAGAATGGTTAGAAGGGAAATGAGGCAAGAATCAAGTTGCTGCTCTATGCTCACTAAAGAATCTCTGTCCTTTTAATATGGAAAGTAAATAAACTTGAAGTAATTAGAGCAATAACTGAACGAATACCATACCAGGCCCCTTGAGGTTAATTTTTAATAATTAGATGCTAAAGAGAAGATCCATGTGAATTCTTGCTCTTGGGTTAATTTGGTTTCACTTTTTCTTTTCTTTTCCTTCTTTCTCTTATCTAGAAAGAATTGTGTGAATGTTCTGATCACTACAACCCAGCTGGTTCCAGCTCTGGCTAAGGTTCTCCTATATGGGCTTGGAGAAATATTTCCTATTGAAAACATCTATAGTGCTACCAAAATTGGTATGGTTTCTCTTCTGTTTCTTGTCACTGGCCTTAAAATAATGTTTCTTGCTTACGATACACTTATTATGTACCAGACCCTCTGTTAGACACTTTATATGTGTCTGTAATCCTTACAGCTATCTTCTCCTGATATTACTGATGAGGCAGCTCAGGCTTAACAGTTATATAGCTTGCTCAAGGCTTCACAACTAGTAAGTAACATAAACAGGATTCAAATCCAGATCTGTTGGACTTTTAAAACTTATCATGTTCTTTTCTTTTATAACACTTGAAAGAACATAATACCTAGTTTAGAAATCTGCTTTTATCTCATTTCAGATTTCTTTTTCACAGAGAGAGTGCTACAGTATAGCATAATAGAAAAAGCACTAGATTAAAAATCAAGGACTACGCTATATATTTAAAAATGGTTAAACCCCTCACACCCATTAAGATGGCTGCTATCAAAAACCAGAAGATAACAAGTGTTGGCGAGGGTGTGGAGAAACTGGAACCCTTGTGCACTTTCGATGTGATTGTAAAATGGTACAACTACTATGGGAAACAGTATAGCAGTTCTTCAAAAAAGTAAAACTAGAATTACCATATGATCCAGCAATCCCATTTCTGGGTATATATTCAAAAGAATTAAAAGCAGTTTCTCAAAGAAATATTTGCACACTGTAGTCATAATAGCATTATTCACAAAGCCAAGAGGTGGAAGCAGCTCAAATGTCCATCAAATGAGTAAACAAAATGACATATACGTACAGTGGGATATTATTCAGCCATAAAAGGAAATCTTGTCATATAATACCACATGTACAAACCTTAAAGACATTATGCTAAGTGAAGTATTTGTCACAAAAAGACAAATACTGTATTTTTTACTTATATAAGGTAAGTGAAAATGAGAAACTACCAGAGAGGTTGTGAAAATTAAATGAAACTGTGTGTATGAAGGTACTTTTAAACCCTAAAAAATGTATTCAGTACCAGGTACAGGCACACCTCATTTTATTGCACTTCACAGATGTTGTACTTTTTATAAACTGAAGGCAAGACCCTCCACCAGCAAAAAGATTACAGCTTGTTTTATTACAATACTTGCTTTATTGTGGTGGTCTGGAACTGAACCTGCAATATCTCCAAGGTAGACCTCTGTATGAAATAGTAGGTACTCAGTAAATATTTGCTGCTGAATTAATTAATTGGCACCAGGTTTATACAAAACCAGATTGTTCCACTGAGAAGACAGCAGAATGTCTCACTCTAATCCTTATACATGGTCCACAGAAGGAGGATTATGACAACCGTCTCCTTACCCCTTCAGACCCTTTAGTCTATGCTTATAGTTTCACACTTCTCCATTGTAGCAAAGAAGAGAGTCCTGGAGTTTGAAGGTGAGCTGTGGTCATTTATTTTTTAATCTACTACTTTCCTATTGAGCAGATTTCTTCATTAAAATTGTTTTTATGCTCCAAGATCTGTGGAGGTTATAAACCCACCAATTAACATTTATTTTTCTTCATTCATTCGCCAAATATTTACTGATTCACCTTCTATGTGCAAGGCATGTTTTAGGTACTGGAGATATAGCAGTAGTCAAAAAAGATAAAAATCCTTGTCTTTAGTGGAACAATCAATAAGCAAGTAAGTAAGTAAAACAAACTGTGTCAAATGCTGATAAGTTCTTTGGATAAATGGGGAGAGAAGGTCCTGTTTTAAATAGAATACTTAAGGAAGATCTCAATGAAAAGTTTTATTTTAAGCAAAGACCTAAAGGAGGTGAGGGCATTAGCCATTAGCATATATCTGGGGAAAGAGCATGCCATGGAGAGGGAATAGCAAGTGGAAAAGGTTGAAGGCATGTTCAAGGAAGAGCAAGGGAGGAAGAATGTTAGGAAATTTAAGTCACGAGGTTAAAGGAGAGAGCGGGGAGATCCAACAGGGCCTTAAAGGTTAATTTAAAGACTTTGGCTTTGGTTCTGATGAAATGCTATTGTCAGGTTTTGAGCAGAAGAGTGACATGATCTGACTTACACATTAAACAGATCAATCTGGCTGCTACATAACATCTTGAGGAGAGCTGCGAGTCAAGTTAGGGGATTATTGTAATAATCTTGCATGAGGTCATGGGTAGCTTGAACCAAGGAGTAGCAATGGAGGTTGAGAAGTAGTCAGTTACTGGATATATTATGAAGGCAGAGCTGACAAGATTTGCTGATAGTTTGGACATGAGGTGTGAAAGAAAAAGAAGTTAAAGATGACTCTAAGAATTTTGGCCTAAGCAATTGAAAGGATGAAGATGTCATTTACTGAGATGGAGAAGGGTATGGTACAAAGATTGGGAGTTTAGTTTTGGACATTAAATTTGAAATAATTATTAGACATTCAAGTAGAGATGTTAAGTAGGCCATTGGCTATCTGATTCTGGAAGTCAAGGGAGAGCTCCTGGCTGGAGATACATAATTGGGAGTTCTTCATGTACATGTGGTTATTTAAGACTAGATGAGATCATAGGAATGAGTACAGACAGAGAAGAATAGAAGTCTAAGAAATAAGCCCTGAGGCCCTCTAATATTTAAATGTTTGGATCTTGAGGTATGTCAATGAAAGTATAAGAAAAAGTCCAGCCTAAGGAAAGTCTTATAAAAGTTTATTTGAGCCAAACCGATAACAATTTCCAGGAGGCAAAATCTCAATGGATTGAGAAAAGGCCCTGGAGAATGTCACTTTGCAGCTTATTTTATACATTAGAATCAAACGAGGAGACAGAACGGGGACATTACATGAAATTCATTGTTGGTAGATTAGGGAGGTGTAGGAGAAAGCAAAGTGGGGAGAAATCGCTGAGATTGGATAAAAAGCAAAATGGAGAGACAACTTCTTTTACATTGGTGGGTACAGAATAGTTAACATTTACAACACATAGAGATGGTATGTGGACACCAAGATAACAATGTGGTCTCGTGCTCTGGTACTGGTGGTTGTGCCTTCAAGGGGTCTGCAAAAGATTACTCTGACATTTCAAAGGTATATTATCTTAGATGTAAAAGACAACAGATAATTTTAAAGGTAAAGATTGACGTTTGTCAAGGAAGCTATAGGCCTAACATGTGACTACCTACCATGACCCACTTTTAGTTAGGAATTTTTACATTCAGACCACCTTATATGATTACTTTGGTCTCTCAGTTTGTAAGGTACATGATCCAGGGCCTCCCCTGAACTTGTCAGATTTAGTATGCGGCCCTCTTTTCATCCACAGGTAGAACTAGCAAAAGTGTCAGAAGGAGAGGCATATAAGTTAGAAAGAAAACAAGAAAGAATGGTGTCGTGGAAGACAAAGGGAGAGTGATCAACTCTATGAGATGTTGCTGATGAGTCAAGTAAGACCTGAAAATTAAAGGTGGTTTTTAGCTACATGGAGATCATTAATAACTTTGACATGCAGTTTGAGTGATGTAATGGGGATGAAACCCTAATCAGAATAGGTTTAAGAGTGAATGAAAAGAGAGGAGCTTTTCATTATAGAAGAGTGAAGAAATGAGGTAGGAACTGGAGTAGAATATGGACTCAAGGATTTTTGAACATAAGAGAAATTATAGCAAGTTTATATGCACAAGGAAAGGTTCCACAAAATGAGGAAAGATGATAATGGTGCCTATGTGTCAAGCCTTGCCAAAGCACCAGGGAATATAACAGTAACAAAATCTTCTGTCCTTATGGATCTTACCTTCTAGTGCTAGGATCATTAGGTTATCCATATGGGGAAAAAGCAAAATTGTATTTGCAAACTCTACTTGCAAAAATAAGTTCCAGGTAAATAAAACACTTGACATGAAATGCAAAACTTTAATTTTTAGAAGAAAATATAGAATAGTATCAGTAGAGAAGGATCTCATTTAAAAGAACCAAAAATTAAAATTATTTTTTAAAAATGTATTATTTGGATTGCATGAAGCTTTTAATTTTATATTCAATGAAAGATGACATAAAGTGACAAGACAAGCCACAGACTGGGGAGAAGATATTTGCAACACATTTACTTATTAATTAATATACAGAATCTGTAAGAACTCTTGCAAATCAATAAGTAACAAACAACGTAATAGAAAAGTAGGCAGAAACCTTGGAAAAGCCAGTTTTCAGAAAAGGAAACCTAAATTGTCGGTAAATGTATGAACAGTTTCTTAACTTCACCAATTAAGGATCTGCAAATTAAGGAAATTTAAATTAACATGTGATCCATTTCCCACTTACCAGATTGATAAAGATTTAAGTCTGACATTGCCAAACTTTGCCAAAGAAATGGGGACACTTATTCTATAGATGGAATTGAAAATAGATATAACCCTTTTTGAAGAACGCTTGTCAATGTCTAGTAAAGTTTGAGATGTGCAATAACCCAATAATCAAGCAATTCCACTTTTAGATGTGTATACTTTAGTGTGCAGACTATAACCCACATTCCAAATTCTGCCCACTGCCTTTTTTTGTAAAGTTTTATTGAAACGTAGGCCTGCCCAAATCATTTCCATAGTGACTTTCACACTACAGTAGCAGAATTGAAGAATTGCAACTGAGAATTGACCTGCAAAGCCTGAAATATCTACTATCTGACATTTTACAGAAAGTTTGCCATCGCCTGACCTTGAGTAATTCTCATGTGTACAAGGAGACATGCGTAAGGCTTCTTTTTTTTGATGCAGCCTTGTTCATAATAGGAAATAGCCTGCAAACCTGTCACTGCACAGAAATGGATAAATAGATATATTCAAACAATGCAATACTATATAGCAGTTAAAAGCAAATGAACTAAAGCTGCATATATCCATAAGGGTTAATATGCAAAACATTGTTGAACACAAAAACACGTTGCAGTTAGATATGCACAGTACATAACATTAATATAAAGGTAAAAATTATTCACAACAATATCGTACATCGTTTATGGATATATACTCACAGAGAGAAAGAGGTGGAATGACATTCGGTAGGGTTACATAAGAAACCATATAAATCTGTAATATCTCATTTTTATATTTTTTTTATCTAAACCATAAAGTGTTAAGATTTGACAGATGGGTTGGTCATAGGTATATAGGCATTTATTTTTATTTTTGTATGTTGAATTATTTAATTTACAAGGGATATGGAGTGGGGAAGGATTTATCTGAAACCTACCTCCCTTCAGATTTTGCTACTGTTGCCACTACTTTACTGTGCGTTTCCTAAGAACCCAGAGCAATCACTAAGCCTACTACACCTGTAAGGTAGATTTTCTGTAGTTCTTCTTTTACTGAGTCCTGGCGCCCAAAGGCTTATCGAAGTAATGGAAATGATTTTATTCCCTCTGACAGTAATTGTGCTTATTTGGTGATTTTCCTTGGCCTCTTTTCATCCAGAGCTAATTCACAAAGCTGTAGTGGTACCTGGCACCCTGGTAACCACAATGAGAGGCTTAAAGTTTTTCCTTCACAGCATCGTGAAATTAGAGCAAGGAAAGGAACTGCTTGTTCACTTCCCCCAAAATGACTTCAATTGTAGTTCTCTTAATGGCCACTCTGCAGTCTTGAACGTGAAAGAGAATTCTCAAAATCATTACTGAAAATGTCAGGAGTGTTTTTGATACCTATCAGAGAAACCTGGGAACCTAATATACTCCAAAGGCTTGGTTGGTCTTGCAATTACAGCTTTAGTTGCTTGACACTCGGTAAGCTGACTAGTCATTGGCTTTATCCTCCTGAACAGGAGAGCTCATCTCCAGGGTCATTTCGAGAGTGCAAAATGGAAGAAGTATATTTGCCAACTGTATTGGAGTCATTTTTTCATTTAGCAGCTTCTTTACTTTGAGCTGTTAGTACTTCTCTCAGTCTCTTAATACTTTTAGAAGAAACATACCTAAATGTATTTCATCCTTGATCATTGCATGCCAGGACAATGAAAATATCTCTGTATCCCTGGCCTCTAAATATGAGTCTTTGGTGGGTCTTAGGAGAAAAGTCTAAAATCTTGACTTAAAAATTTTTTATAGATAGATCATAAATTAGACTGTGGGTCAAGCAGAGGTTGGCTTAGGTTGTAAGGATGTAATGGTTGGAATGCAATTAGACAAAGAACTCAACACTTTGGACATAATAAGAATTCATTATTAATAGAATTATTTAATGTTGGAATTTCGGCATAAGACATGGACTTACAGTCATCCATTGATTCAGTTGTGATTTTAATATAGATTTACTCAGCAAACATCAATTGAATGCCTGATATGAATGTAAGGCATGGCAATGCTATTGGAAAATGTTAGCACTGAAAGAGACCTCAGTGTACCTAAGCCAAGCCTGTACTAAAAGGAGACTGAAGCCCAAAGTGAACTGTTGTCTGATCCAGGTTTGGTTTGAGGTGCCACTTGACCTAGGGATGTCAAAGACTTGCAGTTACCCAAATGTACCAAGCAGGATTTCTGGGTATGGGTATATAGATTCTTGTCAGTTGCGATGTGGTTATCTTAGATTTGTTTATTTGTACATTTATTACAACAATTTCCCAGCAGATGGCAGCCAAGTGCCTTAAGAAAGAGGCACGTTTCTATTTACACAGGAACCCTGGTGTTAAGTCACTGGATCTGGCAAGAAGAAAGGATGAGAAGGTTAGCGAAGCAAGATGAAGAAGGAAACAGAGTTAGGACTTTGCTTAACTAAAGAAGGTGGCAGAAGCAAGGAAATAAAGTATAAAAGATGGCGAAGGAAAAGCAAGGGAAATAATTTCCTTTTTATTTATTTATGCAAATAAAGGCTTTCCCACAGTAGTATCGTCTGTGCATGTTTTAGGTGTTGGTTCCAGATGAGAGTTGAATTTTGATATATTGCCATGTGTCTAAAAACTGTCTGCAGTGGATTTAGATCACCCATTTCCCAAGGCCAAGATCAGTGATACAGTATCTCAGTTGCAATTAGAAAGTATAATAGTGAGGAAATTCCAGATATGACAAATGTTGCTGCCATATATATTAGTATTCTGGGGCTCCTCCCCCACTGAAAGACATAAGCCCCATGGCTAGAACTGTTTCTGGAAATGAATTAGAGGAAAGTGAGTGTTTGCCTATTACTTGTTATTAACAAATCAGGGACTTATGCTTCCACTTCTTTTTCCTATATTTGAAAACAGTTTCCCCTCAGAAATATCCTTTCATCATGTACAGTGCCAGAGCCTAGACTTGGAGTCAGGAACCCAAAGTCTAGCTATAAGCTCGTATGTGATCTGGGTCAAGTCTCTAATCCTTTGAGTCCCATTTTCAATTTAAAATAAGGGGTGATACCCATCTCACTGGATTATTTTGGGAATTAAATAAGAAATAACTTGAAAACTGCTTTGTAAGCTGTAAAGTACAGGAGATGTGGAAAGGGAGGTGGTGTACACAGTTCTTGCACTGCCTAGGCCACTGAGCTTCCCATTTATAGATCCAGAAGGCCTACTAAAGCTCTAAGCTGCCACCCCTACTCCACACCAAGCAAACTACAGGGGCTGCCACTTGTTTTGTCTTAAGCACAGGCAAGTGAACAGCCCTTTTCTTTGGCGCTGAAGAAAAGATAACAATGTCCTAATAGGAAATTTCTTTTTCTCATCAGGTAAAGAGAGCTGCTTCGAGAGAATTGTGTCAAGGTTTGGAAAGAAAGTCACATATGTAGTGATTGGAGATGGACGAGATGAAGAAATTGCAGCCAAACAGGTAACTGTGATAAAGAAAATAGTCTTTGTGGGAACGCATTGAGCAATTAGGAAAATGGTAAAACTCTGAAATCTTAGCAATCTGTTGTGTATTTACAATGTTTTCCCTTCTCTTCCTCTCTCATTTTTCTTTAAGAAAAAGAAAGGTCATTTTTTTCCACAGATGGAGTTTTTCCTGTTATTAAATTTTCTCCTTCCCGCTCCTTGCTGCCACTAAAAAAATTTAAACTCTTTGACCCCTGCTTCAGGGGGCCCCCGTCTTCAATCTTCATCTTAGAGGACAGTACCTTCTTTTTTTGGTGGGGGGGTAGGGTGGGGTAGAAATTATCATTTAACTTTATTTAATTTTTAATTTTGTAAATATATCATCTATAGAATTTCTTATATATTCATAACTGGAGACAGATTTTTCTAACTTATTTTAAAATCATCACTTTAAAATGAAGCATTTCAGTAAGATTCAAACACTCTTTTGAAATTTGAAAGTATAGCACCTGCCAATTCCTTGTCAAGGACAGTTAATTGACAATAGGAAAGGCAGAAATTTACTAACAGATTTTCAAAAACATCTTTTGAATAAGTGGATGGAATTGAAAAAATGAGTACTGGAAATTACCAATCGTTGTGTTATCTTTTTTTAATAACCAATTATCAAAATAAGCTGAACTTAAAAGTCAACTTTTAGATTGCTTTATCAAAGAGTAATAATCTGAGATTTTAAAAAATAATTATACATATTCACTTAACACTCACCAAAAATATTACTCGTAAAAGCAAAAAGGATTTTTGTACCATTAATTAAAAAATTAAATGATGTTTACTTATTTCTTAGCTTATCTATTTTATAATATACATAATTTATAAGTATATAAATATATAATTATTAGATATATCCTTTGAACATATTACTCAGTCTCTCTGGGTTCCTGTATTTTCACATGTAAAATGAATAGTTTTGATCACACAATCTCAACTTGTTTGAAAATTCTTTGATTTTATTATTCAATGCCTATAGATCCTTTTTTTGGCCTATATGTCTACATTTTTTAAGTGATACTATCATTAGGTTTCTTTCACATGTTTAAAAACATATCAAACCTACATTTTCTTTGGAATTCAGACAGCTCGTATTCCCCTGCCTGATGTCAGTCTTATACAAGTATCTTTTGAGGTAAAAATTAATTTTTTTTCATTATGAGACAAGGAGATGAATTCGATAGCATCACTATGATCGAAGACTGAGGAGGAGTTTACTTAAGACTGGAGGAAAAAAACAGACATGGGGGATGACAGGAATTTATTTTGAAGAAAGAAATCACAGAATCTGCTAATAGATTGGGATATAAGGAATTTTGTAGAGAGAAGAGTTATAGATAATTTAGAAGATTGTAGCTTTGGAGATTAGAAGAGTGATATGTATAGATTTATGAACATATTAAAAAGATTGCAGTTTGTAATAAAAGAATGTTGAGCTCAGTTGCAAAAGTTGAATTTGAAGTAATTTGGGTACATCAGTTATGATTTTTCTCTACTTTTTAATTTAAAAATAAATCACACTTAGGGGAGAAATAGATTAATGTCTCTAATGGATAAAGATCATGTACAAATCAATAGGAAGAAAAATAACATTTCCAGTAGAAAAATGGGCAAAGACAATGGCCAGGAAGACCCCCCCAGATGACCAATAAACATCAGAAATGTTCAACCTAATAAATGATTTGAGAAATGTGAAATTAAAATAATTTGTAATGTAGATTATCAGGATAGTCTTTAGCCATAATTATGTTGCTTCTTTGGAGACATATTTCTTCTCTCTTAGAGAATTAGATTTGAATGAATGTGCTTAGAATGTATTTTGAAGCTATTACTTATGCACTCTGGCTTATGGAAATGAGCACCTGAGAGGGAGAGGGAGGCGGGAAGCCTGGTTGGAGCATAGCAGGTAGATGTGACATAACAGGTTGGCCAAGAATGTGCTGAGAAGAGCTGACAGTTGGAATTAATGATGACTACATCAAATGAAAAAGATCATCTTTTGCAGACTGAAATGACACAACGCATTTCTGAAGATGAAGAAAAAGTGAAGTATATCCCCTTTAACCAGCTAGCCAGGATTCATTAAGTCATTCCAATTAAGTCATTCCAATGTATCTGGAGAAGTTGAGAAAGCACCAGATAGATACTAAAAAGCACCAAAAGTGAAGAATCTTAGGTGTGTCAGTACAGAATATAAAGTTTGTCATGTATGTTCTGATATCTAATAAATGGAATTTTGTTTGAAAATCCTAAAGGGTGCCCTAAGAATTCAGAAGAGAATGATAGATAACTGTTAAAGAAAAAAAAAAACCTCAGGATAAACAGCAGAATTTGTCCAACTCTTGAAATCTATAGAAGAAATTAAGGAACAAAACAGTGATAAAGAAATTTCATTTCACCAGCTTCATGACTCTTTGTGGTGTATTTTTGACAAGTCTTAACCTTCATGATGGTAGTGCAGTTAATTTTCTACTCTTCTGTTATATACTGCTGACTGTATGTCTTTAGTGGCTACCTGCTATTTTAACTGAATAAAGTTTAGAATCCTAGGAGTGCCTCCTCATTTTGCAGGCTGAAATTTTTGAAGCCATATTTGCGGACTATGTAGAGTGGAATTTCAGGGACTAAAGTTATCATTTGTATGTGCTTTGAAAAGAAAAAAAAAATTCTAAGGAAAATCTGAACCTGACCTTCAGCGTACGTCCTTGAATCTTCTATCTACTGGGAGGTAGTGGCCTTAATTCAGAAGCTTTTTGTTTGTTTGTTTGTTTGTTTGTTTGTTTGTTTTGGTTAGGCTTCTCAGTTTTCACAGAGTACATCAGACTTCTGTATTGTCTATTTAAATGACAACTCAGAAAAGCTGAAGCATAAAATATTAACTCATTGTTTGCTAAGATGTTTTCAGTGTCTTAGCTGAGTGAAGTCATGTTTTGGGAAGACTGATTAGAGAATTTATGCTCTGTAGTGGATGCTGTGGTGTGCTGCCCAGACCCCCAGCGGGACTGAGGCACTCATTTCCTTAGCTGCCCCTGCTCTCGGCTACTGATGGCTCACAGTCCCTCTCCCAGAATTGCCCTCAGCAGAAGCTGCCTTGCCCGAGGTTACATCACCTTCCCAGAGACAGCTTGTGGGGATGGAGGCACAGGTCTAGTCTCCTTCCTTCATCTCCGAAGGAGATCCAGCTCCAGAGCTCTCTCAGGGAGGGATTGACGCCTCTCCAGCAGTTGCATTGCAGTTCAGCTGTGGGCAGTGCCTTTTTAAGAGCCTGAGACTTGGCTACAAAAAGGCAAATCACCCTGATTTTTCCAGGCTTCAGATTCTCAAAAGACATCACAATCAGTGGGGAGCTGTTTAGAGAAAGTCCTTCCTGCTTCTGAGCCCTGGAAAAATTATTCTGATGTTTACCTCCTCACTATGCAAATCCCAGCTTCAGGTCTTCCCTTCTTAATATAAGAAACAGATGAAAGAGCCTTGGCCATGGAATCTAAAATCACACAGGTTCGAACCTCAGTTATTTATTAGCTGTGTGACTTTGGACAATTTACTCATCTTGAGTCTCTTCATCTTATAAATGGATCTATAGATGTTCTTTCCCTTCTACCCCAGTTTTCTTCTTGTAGCTCTGTTTCTTATACTTGAGGCAGTGGATTGCCAACTAGAACCTCTGTCCTAATTTTCTTCATTCAATTAATATACAAACCTTCAGCAACTATTAATGAACTATGACATTAGTGGTAATCAGTGGGCAATATTATCTCATTATGTTTTTATGTGCCACTTTAAGTAGCAATTAAAGGACCTTTATTTTCTTCCATGTGTTATCTTTGGAGCTTTGATTCTAAAGTGCTTGTCGCTCTCTGGGAAAGATACTAGTAGATATAGGTATCAATGCTTCTAGGTCTGAAGAAGGGATTGAGGAGATAAAGAACAACTCAAGTCATTAGCAGAGCTGGTGTCTCTAAGCTGATGCCTGTAATCATCTACCATAGAATCTACCCATTGGAAAATGCCTTAGAGCTCTATCCAGTTCAGCTTCCACCCTGCGAGGGCTCTTTTCTGCAGACTTTGGCAGAAGACTTTCTAGTCCTTGTTTAAACATATCCAAGTTGGGATAAGGAGGCTGCTTCCTAGGTATCCCATTCTACTGTGGGGTCATCCACACTGTTAGGATGTTCCACCTTCCTCTCAACTTAAATTCATCTCTCTCACTTTTACATCAGTCTTAGTCTGGCACTCCTGAGCACAACATAACACGTCTGCTTCCTCTTCTGTATATTAAAAGCCTTTTAAACATTATGTGTAAGGAGCAGGTTGAAAAAACAGTGAGCTAGCTACATGCCAGAAGAACTGTTCTAGGACATCAGTATTCTGGGTAACTTGTAACCATTTTGAATGAGACAATCAGTAAAGCTAATCTCCTTCAACTTCATGGAACATGATTTCCAGCACTTGCATTTGTCAAAGCCCTTCTTTAAAAGGCTTTTAGAATAGCACGCAGTATTCTGGATGTTATTCTGACCACATAATATAATGGGGTTATTTTTTCCCAGATCGGTATGTTCTGAATCTTGGTCACAGACAAGATTTGGGCCTTGTAGCTCTGTACCTCATAGGAAATTGATGACCATCTCTAAGAAAATGTAATGTAATATTAATACTAATTTCTTATGTGAATATTTTGATCCTGAAGACCCTATATAGTAGCTAGAATAAATATATCTCTCATAAAAGCACAGAGTTACTACTGAAACCTAATAAAAAGCTCTCACGTTTGTAAAGTGTTCTGTAGTGTACAACAGTGGTCTCCAACCTTTTTGGCACCAGAGACCAGTGCTCCTATGAGAATCTAATGCCTGATGATCTGAGGTGGAGCTGAGACGGTGATGCTAGCGCTGGGGAGCAGATGCAAATACAGATGAAGCTTTGCTCACTCGCCTGCCGCTCACCTCCTGCTGTGTGGCCCAGTTCCTAACAGGCCATGGACCGGTACCAGTCTATAGCCCTGGAGTTAGGGACCCCTGGTATAGAGTTCTTACACATATGACTTATTTGATCCTTACGACAACCCCATGAGGTGGGCAGGAGTAGAGAGGGTTACCAAATACCTTGGGAAGAGGTCTGTGGGGAAAGGAGTTTGGGTAAATATGAGCTCCCAAAACAAGTTAGGCTAACCAGCTTTCCCTGCTCTCTTCCAGCACAACATGCCTTTTTGGAGGATCACAAACCATGGAGACTTAGTGTCCCTCCACCAGGCTTTGGAGCTTGATTTTCTCTAAGAACTGGAATGAAAAGCCTTCCCCATGAGCTCCTTTTCGCTCCTAAAGTGAGCTGGAGACCGGAACCAACTGGGAACTCACTCTCTCTCCCTTTCTCTCTCTCTTTCTCTCTCTCTCCCTCTCCCTTTCTCTCTCACCCCTTCCTCCCACCTTCCCTCCCCTCTCTCTCCATGTCCATGGAATGCTGGCGAGAACACAATCAGAACCAACAGCTGCAAGGGACAAAGCTTATTTTTGCTAAGAGTGAGCTGCAGCCCTGTGTTCATCCTTGTGCAGAAGCGGGAGACAGTTGGATTGAGAGAACAATAGACTCACTGCAGCTACAGTGCTTTTAATTCTTCTGTTTTTTGTTTTGTTTGTTTTGTTTCAAAAAATGAAGAAAAAGAAAAAGAAATTCTTGGGGCAGAGTTTCACTCTTCGGTCCATGACCTGATTGAGAACTGCTATTAACTTGTGATAGGATAAATGTGGCCGACTTGTAATAACATCTCTGACAGTCTCTGTAATCTCCTTAGCTGTAGAACATATTCCCAGTGAATGTATATGTAATTTTTATAGGTAAGGGTCTGGTCTCTGAAGCAGGTTTTTCCTCTTTTCTTTTTCTAGCAAGAAAGGGGTATGTAAAGTTTCCTTGAAAAATAGTAATTGAAATATCTAAAAATACCTCTGTGACAATAGCACCTCTTTAGCTGCTCCAGTGGTCTGCTCTCTAGGATGGTTTCCCTCCTGTTCTTCCATCTCCTAGTTTGCTGAACTGTGGGGCACTGGACACTGATTAACTTTAGACTGATATTTCCCATCCTAGAAGCCTTAGTCCCCTTTCCAATACCTCTTCTCCTTTAAACAAATGGCACAACCCCGGAACTCCTTCTCTTAGACAGTAAATGCTAAACTTCAGCTTGACTCTTTTATTCAAAGACTGTGTCCTAGCGGCTCACCTCCAAACTGGAGGGAAGGGACTAAGGCTTCTTGTGAATTTCCGCTCATTTGGCTCTTGAAACAGGAAGAGTCCACCTTTTCCTCCTGCAGAGAGGCACTCTTCTCCCAACAGATGCTCACCCCTACAGCCTTCTCTTCCTTCTTGGTCATCATTGCTAGGCTCTTGTCCCTTTCCCGCCCTTGGTACCTCACAGCTGCCCCCAGCTGCTCTAGCTAGCCAACCCCTGGGCTTTGGACCCAAGAAGTCAAATCACGTCTAAGAACAGGCTCATAACTGCATTTTGGCCAAAACTACCAATGTAGTTGACTTCCTTTGAAGCCCTATAAAGGATATTCTGGGCATATATTTACCCAGATATCTCTGTCTGTATCTGAAGAGGAGTGCTGTGATCAAAATCCAATTTTTCCATGGTAACCCCTCCCACTTCTCAAATATCATTCTGAAATGGGAAACCAGAGGACATCTGGGAAGATTGGTGGATGCCAGGCAATAGTCACAGCCTTCCAGCTCTGTTGTTTGTGGAAGCTCCACCCCTCTAAGACCAACCCGGGCAGGATAAACTTGCCTAGAGCTGAGGAAGTTCATCTCCCAGGCTGCAGAGAGGGGTGATTATATAAGCACCTGAGAGAGACTGTAAGTCTGGGTCTTCAGGAGGAGGCATCCTTGACCAACCCCAGCTATAATTGCTTGTCCCCAGAGATTGTGCATATCCATTTCCAGAGATGATGTAGCACAAAGAAGCCAGACTCCTCCCAAGGCCAGGTCACTCGGCAGGGAAAGGCTGTTTTATACATTCCTTCGGAACTGCTTGAGAAACTGCTACATGACTCACAATTTTAGGGAAGAGGTCTTTGGAAAGAAGCTGAAGTCAGTGCTCATTACTTGGCTGTCTTTGGCCTTGTTTCCATTAGTGGGATGGGGGAGAGTGGGGATATGTAGTCTTAAGGCCGACCTTGCCGTTGTCTGAGTTAAACAGTTTCCCAGATGCTGCTCTGTCTTGCTTGATAATTGATCTTAGTTCCAGGATGGGTCTTTTCTTCCAGGCCCCAAGCCCTCCACCTACGGGCAGTGTAACGGTTGGTTTCCTGCTGGCGCTGTGCTTCAGGCTTGAGGCTGTGGAGTGGTGCCCCCGTCATGCACACAGGTCCACACAAACACCTCCCTCTCCCTGCTCTTTGAGAGAAGCTCTTTATTTCTAGAATATGACTTGGACCCCATTTTCTATGGCCTTTTCCCTCCTGCCCTGACTGCCCAGCCTAGGCCTTTGCAAAAGGAACTTGAAATTGGCCAAAAGAGGTGAGAAGCTCTCTAAGCAGAGCAGCCTTGGCTCTCCTCTAGTTGTCACTGCCCTATTTAGAGGGCAGGCAGAAAATGGGACCTGGCTCCTCTTTGCCAAAATGAATTGTCTAGGGAACACAGTGTTCTTCTTTTACCATGTTTTCCTCCCCATCACAAAGATCTGGAAAGGAATATAAGTGGGTAGCATCAAGAGCTCTTGGAAGCTGAGGGCCCAGGGACACTGGGGGTCCTTTCCTCAAGGAGGAAGGCATCTTTACGAGAAAGAGTCTCCATGAAATTAGCCACACGATGAATCCTTCCCCCAGCTGGGCACTGTGGGTTCTATAAGATGGGTCTGCACATTTCATGTTAAGGACTTTCTCTGGTAGGGGATCTGGAGTTGTCAGGTGTGTCCTGGGTTTAAGAGGTAGCTTGACTTTCGAATGTAAAACTGACTGTGCCTTAGCATCACCCTGTCCACTGCCCCTGGGGCAGCTGGTGGTGTCCAGGAGAATGGATTCCAGCTCCAGATTTAGATACTATTTGGTTGGGGGTAATCCTCTCTTCTGCTCTACAAGTTGGGGGTGGGAGGCAAAGCTAGTGTCCCAGGAGACTTTTGCCACAGCTTGTTCGCAGTTTACACAAACTCAGCTTTAAAGCTCTCGAGTAGAATCTGATTGGCAAATTCCAGCTGCAGCATATGGAGCTTCTAGATGGTCACTCCCTTGAATGGGTGTCAGTGCCACCAAAGCATGAGAGAGAGGAATAGAGCAGCAGAGCTCCATCCTCCCTCTTCCAGGGAGTGTGGTGGTCTGAGCCAAGGGCTGGTGAGCTTGGGGTGTTCCTCTCCTCACTCCTGCAGAAGAGGGCAAGTAGGGCCCCTCTTAAGCAAGCTTCTGTTTCTTACCCCTAAATTGGTTTCTTTTTTCATCCAAAAGTTGAAACTCCCCAGATATTTATCCTATACCAGCCAAATCTGAGTTCTGAGATTCTAAAATATTCTAAATCACAATAGGGAAAATCTAGTTCTGTCCCATCCCCGATCAGCAGGCTCTCTTTCTGTCCCTTCCTCTCCTCTGAGTCAGACAGTTCTAGCAAGCAAGGCTCACTGGTTAGTTCCTAATGCACTGACAGGAGCCATCCCATTAAGGACGACTTCTACTCAAAACCTGACCCTCTGGATTACAGGTGCCTCATTTAGCAGGAAAAGGCATTGATTGGATTGGATATATTTATGTGACTGCGGGCATTTGTGGCTGTAGAGTCCTTGACCATAATGTTATATGTAATGGGAACTATCTTGTAAACTTGAAAAAAATAAAGTTTTTATTTTCTATACAGTTTTCTCCTGTGTCTTTTCTGAATAGGATCAGCCCAGTTGCCCAGCTGAGTAGGCTCCTAAGTAGAGCTTCATAAAAAATCTGAAGAGCTCATTAGAAAGATAGCACCCTTTCAATAACTGAGTCGTTAATTTCACACACAAAAACAAACCATTTGGTATAAATAAATGTACATAGGAAAATAAATATTTCAAAATAATTTTCAAGGGAAAGTTCTTGTTTCTAAAATATATTGCTTTTTTCTTTTTTTAGGCGAGGCAACCCTGGGTTGACCTCACAGATTGCAGGGAACTTGTCAATTTACAATCCCTTATTTTTTTTACTTTTAAAGTCTACAGCACCTGGTCTTCCTAGGTGGTCTCCCATCCAAGTACTAATCAGGCCCGACCCTGCTTAGCTTCCGAGATCAGACGGGATCGGGCTTGATCAGGGTAGCATGGCCATAGACTTGTATTGCTTTTTAAAGGTTAGGACTGGCATAAGAAATTTTATTTGTTGTCAAATATGCTGAAATTATTAAAGAGAATGCCTTGCTGTGCTGAGTTTAAAACATAAAAGCAATAAAACTGACAAACTTACCAAACTTTGATCTGGCCTGATTTCGTGTCACATCAACTTTTTCTCATTTAATTTCTTCAGATTTGAGCCTGACTCCATTACTGGCCTGGGAAAGTCAAGAATTCTTTTGCCTTCTATTCCAGTGAAGATCAAAATATTTGGTTCTAACTTCCAAGTACCATACACATTAGACTACAAGATATATTTCTCCCAAATTAATTACCCCAGAAAAGAGGGGGTTGCCATGTATTCTAGGTATTAATTTTTTACATTGCAAAGGACATATTTTGGACCACACTATAGCTGAAGCAAACTTGGTAGTTGCTATATATTTCCTTACTTGGTCATAACAAATATTAGAGTATTGATTGCTTTTCGAGCCCAAAGAATAAACATCTCCATCTCCCCCAATAACATCTGCACGTTTCTCAAAATACTTTTGGGGGTAGGCAATTCAGGAAGTTTTTATTCTTCAAAAACAAGTTTTTTTACATTTAAAAAAGTTATTAATGGGAATCTTAAAAGTTCTAATGGCATGTAATATCACTCATCTTTTTAAAGTTCTCGACCCTGTAAACATATATACAAATGAAACTTCTCCAATTTTGGGGGTGGTACACTATACACTGGTTTGGAATTAATGGCATACATCTTACCATCATTTGATAATTTCATCTGGAGTATAGATGAGCAAAAAATTAGGAACATCTTTTTGGATTTTCTCAGGGGAAAATAAGGAATTACCTAAAACATTGTATCTTCTGTTGACATATTTGGCATCTCCCGAGTCTGGTCTTCTCCATGTATGACAGGAAGAAATATGGAAAAGTAAATGGAGCAAATATTCGTTTTAGTGAAACTTAGGACCTATATCCAAGGATAGATTGGGCACTACACCCACTGTCTGGGGTTTCAACCCTGTATTTTCCCTGAGTTGAGAAAAAGTAATTATACTTTTGTGTTTTTAAACATATTCAATTAAAAGAATGGTCCTTTTCCTGAGGTCATTATATCCTTTCTTTTAGAGATGATGAAAATAATAGATGGCGGTAGTTTTTACTGCCTTTTTTTGTGAAAATTATGTTGGTGATCACGTTGGCTATTTTATTTTACTGGTCCATGAAATTCAAGTCTGGAAATCCATTCTGCCTCTACTATTCCATGTGTGTTAAAAAGCACCGGCATCCCTGACCCCTTCTTTCCAGGTGGCTTTGAATTCTATAGATTTAATGACACAACTAGGTTGGAGGATTTCATGAGGTTTTAATAATAACCCAGTAATACTGTTCAACAAAAACAACACACGTGTCTCTCACTTGCAGAGACACATATGCAAATACCTTCTCTTCCTCTCACCTAAACTCTGAGGTAGAAAGTACACTGCCTAAAGTATAAAAATGCTCAAAGAGCTGAGCCATGGCCCAGACCACAGGTTCACAAGGCACTTGGTTGAAAGGTGGCCCCTTGAGAGCAGGGACAGAGGCTGGGCCAGCTGCACTAAGGCCTTGGAGGGGTTGACAGGCGCCAGCCATTTGGGCATCTCTGGCTCCTGGTGAGCAGCTGGAGCGGGTAAGGGTGGTAGCTGATCTTGTTCCAGGTTCCAAGGATAGAATAATGTTCCTGACACATAATGGTGTTCCTCTCAGTAAATATTTGGTGAATGAATTGAATTACTGAGGTGGGGCAAGAGAGGAAGAATTCTGGAGAACACATCCTGGAGGGCTTAGGGCCTTCTAGCCCAGGATAGAGGAACCAAGGGATGGAACAGCATCCCATCAAAAATTTCAACACTGGGACTCTCTAGGCACCAGCTATACTGGTTGGGAGGAAGAAAAAATGAGGCCTCTTCTTTCCTCCCAAAGTGTTTTATACATAATTGGGGCCCTTCTCATCTTGTTCTTATCCTTGAAGGCAGGCCTCTTACTCAACTCGTCTTCAGTGCCTGGCAAGATCAGGCATCAAATGCTTGTTGAGCGAACCAAGGCCCACAGCAGCATAATTAGCTTATCTTCTGTATTCTACCGACAGATTCCATCTGTCCTTCTGTCCCCTGGCTGGGTCTGACCCTGCCTCAAAAGACCCCATTCAACTCTTCCATGGCAAAACAGCCTCATCCTTAGCCTTGGGGAAAAAGTTCTGAGCCAAGCAGATCATGCGCTGGTTCTGAGGCAACTGATGCCACTCGAGGGGGTGGAAGCTCCGGGCCCCATCCACCTGCATGGGCTCCCAGGGGCAGCTAGGGTGCAGCCAGCGGTAGTAGACAAGCCGTAGAACCAGACCCAAAAGGAAGCTGACGCTGCCCACAGGCAGCAACATCTGGAGCAGGACCCCACTGGGCAGCCAGGCACCGTGAGTCACCCAGGTGACAACCATGAGAACACTGTCACTCAGGAGAAACACCAGGTGGATGGTGGCGCGGCCCCGAGTGCGACCCTCAGCCACATTGAACCAGGAGAAATAAAGGATGGTGGCCACTGTTGCCCGGTACAGCCACTCAGAGCAGGGATCTGGCATAAAGTCGGTACCCTGAAGCCAGACCCAGAACAGCAGCACCAGCCACAGGCCCAAGAAGTGCAGAGCCACATAGCAGGGGAAGAGGGCTGAGAACAGGGCCACAGCCAGGACTCGGGGCCACAGCAGCAACAGGTTCCACAGGAAGTAGATCACGGAGGAGCCCAGCCCCAGGAGGGGCTTGGAGGGGAGGCAGGTACGCAAGGCCCGGTGGTAATCAAGCAGTGCCCACGAGATACCCACGAAGGACGTGCAGATGCTGACCCCTATGGAGAGGAAGAGAAAACAGCTGAGCCCTGTGGGCAATCTGCCTGGTGTTCTCCAGAGCTCACAGGTTCTGAGGGTCCTCATAACCACCCTGAGGTGAGTATTAAAACCCTCAATTTGTTGAAGTGAAAACTACAGCTGGAAAACATTAAATATTAAAGTTCACACAACCCAAAACAGACCTGGGATTCAAATATAGGGTCCCCCTTTCACCACAAAGCTTCACTTTTCAGGTGCTACCATGGTGATATTTTTCAAGAATGAGAGGGTGTGTGACTCATACACCCCCATCTGCACCTTTGGGCCTTGGACAAACCCCGAGCATCTTATAAAACCCTTCCTTTCCTGGAAGAGCCCAAGCCTTTCTTGGATCTGAAAATCAGCAGTCTCAGTTCCTCCTTTCTTAGTCTCAGAAAGACAAGCTGGAAACCCAATAGGGTGGCAGCAGGCCTCTGGCTGACACTGCCCTGCTGTATGAATGAAACATCCCTCACTCCCCTCCCGCTCCATGCTCAGACTGGGCCCTGGTCTTGATTTCCCAAGACTAAAAGTTTATAGTGGGGATCCTATCCCACTTCCTGGTTCCCACCGTGGACTAGAAGCATTTGGCTCTGGTCCTAGACACCCACAGCCCTCAAAGAGACAAACAAAAATATGTGCCCAGTGAGTGCTGTGTGTCCCAGGGCAAATCACTTCACCTTTCTGTGCCTCTTTCCTCTTGTGTAAAATGGAGATAAACGTAGCAGCAATCTATAGGGCTGGGAATGTGAGCACTGACAATAAAGCACTTTACACAGTGCCCGGTTAATAGTAGGCACTTAGTCATGACAGCTGCTATTACTGTTTTGTTTTTTCTCAATTAATACTACAGACTCAGATTAGCAAGCTGAAAGGGCCCTTGCAGACCAACCCCATCTTGCACAGCTGTGGAAACTGAGGCCAGAGAGGGCAAGACTCTCCAGGTTATAGAGTGAGTGATGGCAGAGTGGGGACTGGTTCCTTGGGAGGTGGGGGCATTTACAGCAGGGGAACCTCGAGGTGTGCAGGAGTATGACGGAGAAGGGGAAGCCCTGGCCACCAGCTGGTCTGTGCCCTCGGGCACATTACTTCCCTTTAACAGGAGAAAACCTTCCCAAAGCTCCCCAGGATACAAACTTCTCTCATGGCTCGTAAGGCTACCTGCCACACCCTCTTCAGATGACTCGACACACTTTTCTGTAACTACCTTCTTTATAGTCTATCACCTCCTTTTCTGTAACTACCTTCTTTATAGTCTATCACCTCCGCAGAGCAGGGGCTGTGTCCTTCTTGTTCACTGTGGTGTCCCTAGCACAGGAATAGGCACCATGGTGCTCAATAAAAACTTAAGTGTATGAAGGTGCTCAATAAACAGTTTATTGACTCACAAGTTGCCTATTATGTGGCAGGTACCCCATACACTTTACCTGTTTTGTTCAAGATAACAAAAATTACATTTAAGATTTATTACATACCAGGCACTAGGTTTTATATATATCACCTCACTTATACTTTTTATCAATCCTATGAGGTAGGATCATTTATTATGTCCATTTTACAAATGAAAACAAACTGACACTCAGAGAGGTTGAGTCATTTGCCCAAATTCATACAGCTAGAGTTTGGACTTGACTTTGGATTTGAACCCGGACCTGCCTGACTAAAGGATAGCCTCCTATTTTCTAAGAAGCCCTTACAAAAGCATTTCCAGGAAAGCACTTGTGGGAAACTCTCCCCAGCCAAAAGAAGGGCTGGCCACTGTAGTACTACTACTCACACTGGTAGTACTCGGCCCGGCCACTCTGTAGCACGATGGCCAGCGCCAGCGCCAGCTGCGGCGTCTTCTCCAGGAAGGTCTCAAAGAGCCGCAGCATGCTGATGTCCAGGGACAGGAAGTCGGCATAGGCCAAGTCAAACTCGGAAGGCACCTTCTGCTGCCACACAAACAGCCCCTGCTGCAGCCCTTGCACGCACCTAGGCACACACGGATGTCCCAAGGGGCCAGGTTAGTGTCCTGAGGCATTCCTCCTTCCCCTCCTTACCAGGTATACACAAACAGGCTCCAGTCCTAGCTCATCACTAACAGGCTGTGGGGCCTCGGGCAAGCAACTTAAGCTCACTGAACTTGTTTCTTCATCTGTAAAATGGGGATAAATAAAACTACTGCTGCTCCTGCTGGCCAGGCACTGACCCAAGCTCATCATAAACCTTGTTCCACTTATGCCTTACAATATCCCCATTTTACAGGTGGGTAAACAGAACCAAAGAGCTGATAAGCAGTGGAATCAGGATTTGGGCCCAAAGCTGTTTGAATCTCAAAGTCATACAATGAAATTGCCTAAGGTGATAGTTCTCAACTTTTAGCAAGCATAAGAATTTCTCAGGATCCTGTGGGGAAGAAGGGGCATAGAGAGCTTCTAAGCACAGGTGACACAGGTCAGATTGTGCTTTAGAAAGAACTCCCAGGCTGTGGAGAGGAGGAAGGGTTGGAGGGCCAGACCGGAAGCATGCATTCCATTTAAGAGGCTGTTGTAACAGTCCAGGGAGAAAGGACAAAAGCTTCAGAATGGTGGCGATGGAAACCAGGGTGGAGTTTAGAGACGCCAGAGATTAGACAGACAGGCCTAGGTGACCCATTGGCATGAGGGGGGAGTGAAAAATGCACAAAGCCCACCCCACCCCCCACAACTGGTCTCTATTGGCTACTGGCAGGTGAGCCCATTCACTCGCTAAGAATTCATTCATGAGACATGTACTGTTATCTCCCCTTTATGGACTTAACACAGTAAGGGAGCAGGCGGCAGGCCTAGGGTAGGGCTCTCCCTCAGCAGGTGCCTCTGGTTCCCCAACGCCATCACAGGGCCCTGTGCCAGCCTCATCTTAGGCAGGAATAGAGACCCCATTTTCAAAACCAAAGCTCAGTACATTCTCTCTGCCTCACGCTCAGCAGAAATAGAAGAGACGATGCATGATGTAGTTATGGATTCAGGGCTCATCGAGGCCTGCCAGAACGGCAATAAATGTGTCCCTTCATGCCCACCCGGGGTTTTACTGATGCCTGTATGGTCTCTCAGGCAAAACTGCAACATTCAAAGCTCCTTTCGCCCACTCCTGGACACTTGATGCAGCTTTGTCAAGGCAAGATCTGTAGAGAATCTATAAAAATGGATTCAAGAGTAGATCTTGGCTCCAGCCACCCCATTCCAACACAGACTACATTGTGTCCTGACTTTATCTCAATGACTCTGACCCCTAGGCATCAGTTTCTCCATCTCTAGAGGGCCCTGTCAGTTCTGAAAAAAAGCAAAACCCACACAGATTTTCTGGGATCCGGCCTGTGCCCAGCCATGACTGGCTCCAGGGACATGGATGGGTCAGACCTCATCTCTGCTCTCTTGCTTGGTCAAGGTGGGGGTGTAAGGTGTGGGGTGGGGAACAAATGTTCAGGGAGAATACACCCGGAGGGAAAGAGTGAGAGGCACTTAGCAGTGAGCAAACAAGCAATGCTCTGGGGGCAGGGCTGCTGAAACTCCCAGTTAATCCATCACAAAGCTAGCCGATGCTTGTACAGGTCTCATTTCACTTAATCCTTACAAACAGAGGTGGGTACTGTGACCATCCCCACTGGAACAATGAGTAAACTGAGACCTGGAAGAGTCAAATGACTTGCCCAAGGCCCCATCCACAACTAATAGGAACACACTGGTCTGTACTCAGCCTTACAATGGAGTCCACCAGGAGCCAAGCACTGTGCTTTCCTTCACTCCTCGCAACAGGCCTGCCTGCCTGCCAGACCTAGCCCTCTAAGTTACTACCTTCTTTTAAAATTAACAGAGGAGGAAACTGAGGCTCAGAGAAAGGCAGGACTGAGGCCGAAGGTGGTATAGCCTGGATTGGATCCCAGAGAGGTCTGACCCCAGATCATGCTCCTCCTTTTCTTCTCTGTGCCAGAAAGGATAGGGCCTGATGAGTGCTGAGGGCTGTCAGCCCGAGTTCTCTTTCTTCAAGGGGCAGAAAGCTCACCTGTAGATAGAGGTGCCCACGGGGACTCTGTTTCCTCTCCTGGGTCCCAGTGCTCTTCTCCCCACCTGCTTCCCGCGGCAGGGCTCTCACCTGTACTAGTAGCCCCGCTGCAGGAAGTACCGCGGGGTCCGTTCTCCCTCTTCCCGGGGGCGGGGCACTCACCTGTACAAGTAACCCAGCTGCAGGAGATGCAGCAGCGCCAAGCAGCGGACTGGGGGCTGCGATTTGTGCAGACCAGCGGGGTCGGCGCGCAGCCAGATCCAGCTGAAGACCTGTAGTGAGACCGAAGCGAGGCCCAGCAGTGTCAGCACCAGTGCGGCCCACAAGTAGCGACCGCTAAGCACATACTGGCTCGCGATCCACAGGTCAGCGCCCAGGTTGATCACGAAGGCAGTGGTACCCCATACGCCTAGGACCAGATCCCAAAAGAGCGTGGTGCGGAGTGACCAGGACATGACCCTTCCCTTCCTTCCCGTCTGAACTCGGACTGGACTCCCGAGGTAGTAGCCGCAGGAAGGAGGCCCGCACAGTCCTCGGAGCCGCCCAGGGGCCGGGCCTGCTGGGCTGGACTTCCCGGTCCCGCCCAGTCCGGGGAGGAGCGAGGCCCCAGGATCCCGCCTCAGGCGTCCCGTGTCCCCACCCCCGCCCCTCCGCGAAGGGGAAGACTGACCCAGACCTACGCGCTGAATCTTTCCCAGGGATCCCGCATCCAGTCCCGCTGAGCTCCGAGGACCGCTAGTCCGAAGACTGCCGTCCGAGGTGCACTGCCCTCAGTTTAGCAGATTTCGAAATTGCCTTGTTTCACATTTGAGGCTCCTGGAGGCCCAAGACGGCGAGAAAGGCCTGGCGAGAAAGGCCTGGCGATAAGCGCCCGGACTAAAACTTGGACCTGCCTTGAGTTCAGGCAGTGTGCCAGGGGAGACCGAGGGCACAGGAGCAACCAGGTGCATCTTCCTGGCGGCTCGTTTTACTCTTGATTATCCGTATGGAGGGAAGGAGGACATTCAATAACTGCAAGGGTGTTGCTTTAAACATTGTTTACATATTGAATAATGTACAGAATAAGATGCACGGTTAGCATTTGGGAGGTGGGGAGGGGGATAAAACGTGAATCTTGGAAGAAATGTGCTTCTAGTGGGGTCTTTGGGCTTCATTTCCAGATCTGGCTCTCCCATCCCAGTTCACTCTGTGGACGCCATAAAAATGGTTGAATAGTCCAGTTCTGGATGGCGCTGGCTCCAATTTATCAGGAAGAAGGCAAACCCAGAGAGCGGGCGGACGGCACCCAAAGTCACCGCGCAAGCAGCGTGCGCAGGCAGAGCGGGGCGGCCAGTAGGAGCGCGAGGCGGGGCGCGGGCGCCGTGCCGGGGGCGCGCAGACAGGCGGCGTACGCGTCGAAAGCCACCTCGCGTAGTGCGCACACGTGCTCGGCACGGCAGGCCTCGCGGCAGGCTTGCAGGTCGTAGCTGACAGAGTTGTAGACGTAGTAGCGCTGCAGCACATCATGATCGCTGGCGATGCGACCCAGCGCCGCGTGCATGGAGCGGGCGCTTGCGTTGGGCACTCGATAGGCCTCGGTCACCCGGTACTCGAGCTCCCAGCGCGCGTCCCCCTCTTCGTTCGCCTGGCTCAGGTTCACGAAGTAAGTCACCATATCCTGGAGAGGGGGCACGAGGCGGACCAGCCGTGAGTAGCTGTCTGCTTCCACCCACAACCCTGCACCTTGCCTTAACCTCCAGATCCTTTATATCCATAATAATGGCTACTGTTAGTTATTGAGCATTTACTATTTACCAATTGTGTGTGGCAGACATCTTCTGATTCGGATGAGGTTAACTGCGCTTATTATCCCAATTTCACAGAAGAGGAAACTGAGTCCTAAAGAGGTTAATTCCTTTGGCCAAGGCCCTACAGGTGTTCAGTGGCAAAGGTGGGAGTGGACCAGGTGGTTTACCGCAAGGCCTGTGCATTTTCTGTCCCAGCAAACTCCCGGGTACACAGAAGGTACTCAGTAAATATTTACAGAATGAATGGATAAAAAGCAACTTAAAAGAAGTAAGATGGGCTGCTTGGCTGAGAGAGGTTATAGAATTGTGGTTGATTGGAGGCTTGGGCTACACCCAAGACCCCTAGGACTCAGGTGCATCTTAAGGACTAGAATCTAGAAGGGTTTATCGGTCCAACAATTTCCACTTAAATTTGTGGACCTGCTTCAGGTCACTAAAAGTGGGCTAAGAGGAGCTGCCACGTATGGATGGCAACTTTCTGCTTCCCATTTGTCAAATAAAGCAAGGGAGGCCCAATGAGGTCCAAAAGCTCCTGAGCGGTGGAGCCAGGATTCAAACCCAGGTCTGTCTGACTCCCTCCCTGAGAAGGATGTAAGGCATGTTGGGGAGCTGGGGTGTGGAAGGGAGGAGGGAGTCCCAGCCTGTGGTTCTTCTTACCAAGGCCCTCTGAATGCACATGTAGATAACAAGCCATACTCCTAAAAATCCTCAGACCTCTTCTTACTCCAGAATCAAGGACCTAGGTTATTTCATCCAATCCCTGATTTTAGATGTCCTTTCTCGACCCCTAGATTAAATTTCGATACTCACCTCTTCCTGGAACTCCAGCTTGAACACCCAACTGCTTCCTCCCTCGGCACTTTTACTTGGAAGCCATTTAGACCTCCCAAAGTTAACAGGTTCAAAACCAGATTTCTGATCTTCCCTCCAAAACTTGTTCCTCCTGCAGTGATCTCATTTCATTCAATGACAACTTCATCCTTCCAAGTTTTCAGGCCAAAGCCTTGGAATCCTCCTTAATTCCTCTCTTTCTCTCACACCCCTCATCCAATCCACTAGCAAATCCTGTCTGCTCTGCCGTCAAAATACATCCAGGACCTGGCACTTTTCACCACCCCACTGCTACTGCCCTGGCCCACACCACCATCTCAGTGGTCATTGTAGTCACCTCCTAATTCATCCTCCTGTTTCTGCCCTGGCCCCCTACAGCCTAATTTTATCCAAACCATCATGTCTGCTGTTCTCTGCACAGCAGACATGATGGTTTGGATAAAATTGTTAACTCAGCATATTTAATTCTGTCCTAAACCTTCCAGGTCAGGAGTCTTACTCATGGCCTACGTGATCTAACCTCATCCCTCCCACCCTCCGCTTGCGCCTTCCGCTGTGGCCACACTGTCCTCCTCGCTCTTCTCCCAACACACCAGGCACATTCCCACCCCTGGGCCTTTGACTTGCTCTTTCTTTTTCTCTGCCTTCCTGGATACTGACATGGCTCACTCCCCCAATTTACTCAGAATTCAAATGTCGCCCTACCAGGGACTCTTCCCTGCCCGCCCTAATAGCACGCACACACACACTCTGTAACCATCACCGCCTGCCTCTTTCCTTAACGCTTATCTCATGCCATACTTAACTCCACTTATTTGTTTATTGGTTGTCTCCTGTAAGAATGTCAGCTCCAGAAAAGCAGTGACTTTGTTTTAGTTCCCTTATATATCTCCTGAACTTAGCACAGGGCCTGGCACATGGCAGGTAATTAATACATTGTTGAATAAATTAAAGAATAATATTTCTTTGTTATTTCAACAATCACAAGCACACCCAGGAGGTGAGGGATTGTTTGATGAATTAGGGACCCACTTTGGCTGCAATGTAATCAATGCAGAGAAGACAATGGGCCTGAGGTCACACTTGAATACCAGGCCAAAGAGATCTAACTCATCTTGGAGACACTGGGGAGCCATTGAAGGTTTTGAGCAGGAGAGAAACAAGAAGTGCTTTAGAAAGATTAGTATATACTTTCTGTAGTGTATAGCAGATGAGCTATGCAGGGCAGTGCTGGAGTCAGACCAGGTAGGAGGCCATGACAATGACCCAGGGCAAAGGGAAATTTAGGGAAGAGGAAATGACCTGATCTGTTGTCAGGCTTTGGAGGTGGCTCCAGGGTTTTGATCCTGAGCTCTGGAAGGGTGGAAGTAACTTGACCTTCCTGAGGCTCAGTGGTCACTAGAGTGCAGATTAGCTGGGAAAGAGTTAGTGAAGGTGGTGATGCATTCAGGTCCCTCCCCTCCCTCCTCCTCTGGTCTCAGCAGACCCACGGCTCCTGACCTGCAGGCTCAGTGTGTCTCGGTCGTATTCGAACACCCGGATGCCTGGATTGTTGGCCCCGTTGACCACTCCGGGTAATGTGGTTTTCCATGGGGTGACCCCAGGTGTAAGGAACATGACACTGATGGGGGCACCTTTCAGGAGAGAGACAGTGGGACTGAGAGAGGCTGGCGAGAGAAGAAGGGAAATGGGCTGGCAGGTACCCTCCCGGCTGAGTACCTGCGTCATCATAGAACATCCGAAAGCTGTCGGTGTGATGGTGGCCGAAGAACTGCCCTGCGATGACTCGATGGTGCTTCTGGACCACCTTCAAGTACTTCTCATTGAAGCCCTCCCGGAACCATGCTTTGTTCCGAGTCTTCTCAAAGAATCCTGGGGGCACATGGCCAATAATGTACACCTGCGAGGAAGGGGTGCCCAGGAGGAGATCAGAGACAACCTCCCCAATCCTTCATTTCCACCTCAAAACTTGCCTATCTCCCCAAAGGCAAGCAGGCATACTCAAATGTACCTCTTCTCAAAGTCCTCTGCTTTCCCTCTCCAGGGCAAATTCCAGCATTCCCTGTACCCAGTAACGAATGTACCACATGCTCACCCAGCTCTGTGCCTTTGCCATGCTGTGCCTGCCACTTGGAGTACCCGTCTCATTTTCTCTTCTGTAAATCCTACTCGGACTTCAAAACCCAGGTCAAAGCGCACCTCCGCGTGAGAACTTACTATTGGAGAGCTCGGGCACTGTAACAACTGAACCTGTCTTGCATGACTGTGTAGCACATGCTATGTGGTAATGTGTGATCATGTCTTACATTTCTCGTCACTCAATTAACCCTACCCGGGCCCTTGGCCACCATTGCAAGAAGTAGAACGGCGGGTGAGAGAGAGGGCAGTTAAGAGCGTGAACTTTGGTGTTGAACTGCAGCTTGGACACCAGCAGTGTGTTACCTCTCTGAGCTTCAGTTTTCTCATCAGAAATAGCATCTAACTGGTGGAGTTTTGAGAGTTAAATGAGGTAATCCATCGTAAGTGCTAAGAAGTACCAGCCATGAGACCCTGTTGGGATGTGCTGTTCAGTGTAGGGACTCGGGCAAATGAGACCCAGAGCCTGTCCTCGGACAGCTGTCAGTCCATCAGACTAGGTGGACACCCCTCAAGGGCAGGGCATGCCCTTGAAGTCTAGTACACAATGCAGGCTGCAGCTGTGGTGTGTGACGGCCCTGGAAAGAGCACTGGACTTGGAGTCTGGAGACCAGGATTCTAGTCTCAGGTCCACCATTTATTGTGGGACCTGGACCGTTGCTGCCCCTTGGGAGCCTCACATCTGCAATGGGCTTTGGGGTCCCAGCCTCACAGGCTATTCTGAAGATGGAAGGAGCCTCTTCCTGGTGCCAGGCTGATGAAGGACTCTCTTGTGTGGGCATCTTAAGAGTGGATCAGCTTGTGCCAAGGTGGGAGACTTGTTCAGGAAGTGACCCCAGAGAGGGAAGGGAAGGAGGCAGGAGACCTTACCATTTCCCCAGCTCGGGATGCATTGGTCAGCACATCTTCCAGCCACTGGAACTGCTGCCCAGGGTCGACCATGCTGGCTGTCTGCTCATTGCTACTATAGTACAGATTGGTGTTGAGGACCACAATTCGCCCAGCCCCACTCTGCCCCAGCAACTTCTCAGAATAGAAGGCACCTAGGACATCACAGCCAAGGAAAATGTGAAGATACACCCATGCCCCCTTTCATTCTCCAACCTTCTACCTCCCTTCCCATCTTTTGCATAAGAGGGGCATCATGCATAAGACCAAAGGCTCTGGAGCCAGGCTGCCTAGGTTCAAATCCTGGCTCTATCACTTATTAGCTATGCAACTTAGGAAAGCTACTTCACCTCGCTATGTCTCAGTTTCCTCACCTGTATAATGGGAAAAACAATGAGGTGTGTTTGCTCCTCCAGATCCACTGTCAACCGTTCTCCACTCAGTTTTTTGCCCCAGGAGCTGATCTATATGAACTAAATCAATAGGTTTCTGTTCCATGGGCTTCTGGTTAGGTTTGACCAATGGAGAGCCCAAGCATCAGGGGACTGAGGAAAAGGAAGAGAGGTCAGGGTCACTTAGGACTGGCTATGTCTTTGGATCAGTTCTTCTCAACTAGGTGATTTTTGTCCCCTTGGGAACATTTGGCAATGTCTATAGAGACATTTGGGTTATTAAAACTGGGGATGTTACTGGCATCTAGTGGGTAGAGGCCAGGAATATTGCTAAACATCCTCCAGTGCACGGGAAGCCCCTGTATCGAAGGCTCACCAGCCAAAAATGTCAGTAGTGACAAGGTTGAGAGACCCTGCTTGAACTGAAGGTCACTGCCCCTTCCTAATATTTTTGCAAGGAATCCAGCAACGTGCTGATCGTAGTGCATGGCATAGAATAATGATCAATAAAAATTAACTTCTGAATCTCATTAGTGCCATGGGCTTGAGAGCATGAGCACTGGAGTGAGCCCTGGATTCTGCTCCCAAGTCTGCCTCTTCTAAGCTGGGTGACCTTGGCCAAGTGACTTGGTATCTTTAAGCCTCAGTCTCCTTATCTGTATAAAATTAGTACCAATTTCATGGGGATGTTCATGTGAAGATGTATTAGACTAGACCTTGACACACAATGAGTGCTTATAGTAGCAAATGGTGTTAATACCTTCTTTGAAGGGACCAATGGATTCGTTATTGAGCCAGGGTCTCCACAGTTCTGCTACCTGATTGTAGATATTATTACTCCCTGCTGGGAACTGATTTTTGGGGTGAAAGTCATGATTTCCCAAAGCAGCGTAGACTTTAGTGTCTGGAGGAAAAGGAGAATTATAAAAATATATATATGCGAAAGCGCTTGGCGAGTTACTCATTTTCAGTCGTCCACTGGCCAGCAGAGCTAGTGAGGAAGAGCGAGGAGGGAAAACCCACAGATGAGGAAAATACAGAGATGAGCTGAACACCATCACACTTTAATAGAGTCTGGCTGAACTTTGCTCACACTAGGAAAGAGCAGCGAACCCTCTGATCCTGGTCCCTAATCCCCATGCCCAGCGGAAAGTTTCATGGTCAGAAAGCAAGCATCAACTGATGAGAAGGAGCAAGCTAAAAGATCTAAATCATCTTCAGATTCATTGTCAACCACTTGATAATTTAGTTTTCCTTGTTTTGTCAGTTACAGAGCCATCTTACTGTTGGGGGAGGGGTCTGGCTCACTCTAGGAAGCCTTAGGAGTTTCACTCATCTGCGGTTCAACAGTATTTATTGAGCTCCCAGTTTGTGCCAACGCAGAGACCTGGGAAACAGGCACCCAGCCCCAGTGGTCTTGCAGTGCAGTTGAGTTGACAGGTATTGAGTAATGAAAGGTATGAGGGCTGTCCATAAAAAAGGAAAAGCCACTTTCTGTTGTAGTGTTGGGCGTGGCCAGGGCAGGCCTCCTTGAGGAAGTGAATGAGCCCACAGTGGAGGAGGAGAGCACGTCAGACTCACCTCCTTCTCCTAAGTAGTCTCATTCTTGCTTTTATTTTACTTCTGTGTCTGGCATATAGTAGTTGCTCAATAAATATTTGACCCCAAACAAAACCTCTGAGCTCAGGGCAGGGCTTTGCCCTTATATGAGCTTGGCTCACCCCAGGGAGTGACCTTGAATCAATGAGGAAGCCGGAGCCTCCAATTCCCTCTTGGGAAAATGTCTCTAACGAACCCTTTGTCCTGTACAGCCTGTAAGGTCTGGAAATGCCGAGAGCTCTGCCCAAGTGGGAGGTTGTAGCATTCCCACCAGGAATTATTCGCAAAACAGGAAGCCATCAGTGTAACTGTCTGGAAAAACCTCATCTGTCTAATATAAATGCTGGCAGCCATTAGAGATCCATGGCCCAAGAAAAAAAAAAACTCGAAAAACACAAATTCCTGGAATCTCAAGGGCAGATGAGAAGGGAGAGAATTTCTCTGGTTTGTCTTGCTTCTATGTGCCAGGCACTGTTAGAAGCTCCTTACAAACTCCAGGAGGGTACCACCTGGCATCTTGTTCACCGCCAAGACCCCTACCCTTAGACTTGTGTCTCACCCATAGTAGATGCTCAATATATATTTGCGGACTGACTGGTGAATGGATTGCCTTATTTAATTCTCACAACAACCTTCTGCGCAGGTAACAGTATTCTCTTTATTTTTCCCATAGAGAAAAGTATCTTGATGAGATTGCCCAGCTAGAACGTGGCAGGGTCTGAACTGGTGCCTGGAACAGTTTCGCCTTGCACATCTGCGTTCACCACTCGGCCATGCTGGGGGGAGGTGGACAGCGGGAACCAATGTTCACAGCAACTCTGATGGGGAACACATGTGGCACGTGGCAAGAAGAACACATGACTTGGAACCTAAATCTTGAATTTCGTTCCCGTCCTCCTGTCTAAGTTGCTTAAGCTTAATTATCTACAAAATAGGGAGTATTCCACTTGACTAGTGTTATAATTCCCAAATAAGATAAAGCCTCATTTCATCTCTTCCAATTTGTTCTCATTTTCACACCTCTGCAAGTGGGGTGTGTCTTACCACTGAGGCCATGAGAAAGCACTGTGTTGTACTTTCAGAGACAGTACTTCTTGTCTTAGCAATACATAAGATAATGATGCATCTTACAGTCGATAGCACCGTGGACATTAACAAAGTCAGTAAATGTGCACGTGTGTTATAAACTAGAAAACCTTCAAATTACATTTGTGTGTTAAACCATAGTTAATAAAGCATTTTCTTATCCATCGTTTCACTTTTATTCCAGAAGCCCCATGTGGAGCAGAGGAAAGAATGCTCGAAGTTGGATCTAAGTTTGAATTTGTCCCTAGGAACTAACTAGCTTTGAGAATAATAATATCTGTTCTTATTAGATATTAATTACAATATCTGGGGAGGAGTGTCCAAGTTTGACCCTAAGTAGTGACTTCTGCTGGAAGATGAACAAGCCCAAGCCTGTCTCAGCAGGGTTGAGTTACATAGCCCCCAGGCAGCTTTTTGCACAAATTAATTTATGTTGAGGACAGGAGGTGACAGAAAGGTTTCCTCAAAGATAGATGTGTGATGGTGACAGCAGCTCTGGCCTCTCCTGGAGTGGCAGTGGGAGTAGTGGATAAGAGCAGTGCTCAAACCAGGATGTGCGCCCCCCTCCCGCAACCCCCTCCTGCCACATGACCTTGACCAGTTTAGTTTACTTGACCAAGGCCCACATTTCTCATCAGTAAAACTGACGTAGTTATAGCATCTCTCTCTAGGATTAGCATGACAATGAATGACCCAAGACATAGAATATTCTCAGAGGAGTGCCTGACACTTAGCACTCAATACATAGATACATATAGTTATTGCTGCTGCTGTTATTATTTATTTTTATCATTATTTTAAATCTGGTTCCTGGGGACCCATGACTAAAACTTTCAGAGGAAGCCTCTGTACCAGAACAGCTGGCGAGTGGGGACCAGTAGACTGCTTTCACAGATTCCAGCTGGCAGCCCGAGAACCTGATTCAGCCCCCAGGACCTTGTATTTGGCACAGCCTGCTTTAAAACATCTCAAGGGCCATTAGGTGGGGCACGCAGACCCCATTCTCCCTGTCACATCCCTGGAGCTCCTGCTATAATCACTCACAGTCCCCACCCGCCTTCCCAAGCTCTTGAAGGAAAGTTTTGGAAGCACCAAGAAAGAGCACCTTGGCTGGAAGTCAGCATCACCCAGAGGTCCCAGCAGCCAGATGCTTCGAGGGCTGTGGATGGCAACCCCGGGGCCACAGAAGGACATGGCTATGTGGGAGCCCATGTGAGACTTACCCAGGGACGATGCCTGTGTATAACTGTAGATGCCTTGAGAAGGGGCTGTGAGTCTGGTGTTAGGCAAGGCAGAAGGCAGTGAAATGTCAGGCATTTCCATTAATAGATTCTGTGTGTATCCACAGGCTGACAAGCTCTCAGATTCCTTGTACGGTTGTTGGAAGATAAGATACAATGGCTGTGAAGTAACTGGTACAGGACCTGGCCCAAAGCCATAGTTATCAATGGATGAAGGTGGTTCTGCATCTTGCTGCTGTAGTCCCATGATGCCAGGCACAGCCTGGGGTTCAGGGAAAGCTGTGGGATACCGATGGCAGGGTCTTACCTGGAAAGACCTCTCTAATGAGCTTGGTCAGGCATTCCACAATTTTCAACACAGCCGCCTCTCCCAGCTTCTCGTCGGGCACGTGAGGTGTGTCATCACTGCGAAACACCACCAAGCCAGTTTGGTGCGGGCAACTCACGATGGGGAACGAAAAAAGGAAAAAGGAGGGGGCTCTGCTCTGAGAAAGAGGCTGTGGAACTGGGCCTCAGGTGTCCACTGAGAGGTATGACCAGGCTGGAGTTGGAAGTCACATGGGGCAGAGTTCAAAGTTGGGCTCTGCTTTTTTGACCTGTTGTGGGTCCCTGGGCTGGTTGCTTAATCTGTCTGAGCCCCCAGTAGCTTATCTGTAAAATAGGGATAATAATGGTACCTACTCATAGAATATGTGTGAGACTTCAATAAAGAAGATATATATATATATATATAGTAGAATAGTAGCTGCTAGATTGTAATTAATATTATTTAGAGAGGGAGAGGGAAGCTTTGGAGTTCCCGTCCCATCTGCAAGCCCCCAGGGAGGTTGGGGTAGAGAGACTATCTCTGAGTTTTCCTCTCTTCAAGATTTCTAACAAGTCTGGAGCTGGCTTCAGGATATAGAGTTCAGATCTACTCTACAGCAGACCCTGGACCCACCCCAGGACCATTTAGTCAAGTCCCCTGCCCTTTTTCCCTGTTTGACCTAAATTGCTATATCCACCTTAGAAATGCACAGCAATGTGGGGGAGAATGGGAGAACATGAAGTTTGGGGTGGGAGCCCCTGAAACCAAGGGTTTTTATGACTGATTAAATTTAGCTTTAAGTCCTACCTCTAGAAATTCTCTCTCTCTCTCCCTCCTTCCCCTGCCTCCTCCTCCCTCCCTCCCTCCCTCTCATTTATTTGCTACCTTCAGAGACCCAGCCTTCCCCCTAGATAATCAGTGACCCCCAAGGCAGAAGGAGACAGTAGCCCAGACCTGACTAATGGTCACAAGGTCCAGACCTCTGACATGCTAAAGATAACATCTTGACCTAAGTTATGTTTCAGCTCCTGAACCCTAAGGTGGAACGACCTCCAGCTACTTTCCCATGAGACCAGACAGAAGGATGCTGGAACAGACCTCAGAACTGTCCTCAAGACCTGAAGAAATGATTTATTACCCTACCTCACCTCCAACCAGTCAGCTCCCAGCACAACTCCGAACCCCCTAACCCTCAGTATCTTGTGATTTTGCCCAATTTAATCTATAACCTACATGCCATTGGAGAATTTGGGCTTTTGAGCATTCGCATCCTAATCTCCTGGGTGGCGCCATTTCTGTATTGCAATTCTCGGTGTTTCGTGTTTGGCCCTGCTAGCGAGGGTGGACAAAGTCTTTCTGTTCGGTAACACCCCAACAATCTAAAGCCTGAGGACTGCTGGACCCCACGGGGCAAGGCAGCTGCTGCCCAGGTGCTCCCCAGGTTGCACTGGTCCACTTGGTGCCAGGTACTTCTGTGGGCTGTACCCATATCCACTAATTTGTTCTTCATAATAACCCCACAACATAGGATCTGTTGTTAGTCCTATCTGCCATTTAAAGAAACCAAGGCACAGAAATGCAAGCCATTCTGCCTAAATGTATACAACTAGAGTGATGGAGCCAGGGTTTGAACGCAGTCAGCTTCAGAGTCCGTGCTCACACCCATTGCATCCTACTGAGTCCCTGATACCCTCATTAGGGCAGCAAGGGGAGCCTTTTCACCATCCTCACTGGGAACAGGCTAGAAATCCAAGCATTGGAAGAAAATTCCATTTTTTTTCTATTTTGGAGGATCTAACTGATAGAAAATAAATCTGATTTCTACAGATTACTCCCTAAGGGATGCAACTCTCCCTGGGAAGTTAAATTTCTTAGAATATGAAGACTTTTAAAAGGTCCTAGAGATCATCTCGTCCAATGCCATACACCTGTGTAAGGTCCATGAAAGGATCATAAATTTCCCAAAGAGGTTAGTCCCCTTTCCCAGAAGGATCTCGTCTTTCAGAATGTTACATCTTTCTCTATGGGCCCCTCCTGGAAGAATTCAGAGGCTCCCCCAGCAAGAACTCTCTCAGGAGCAGGAGTCCAGGGTCATAGCCTAAAGCTCATTCTCTTCTTAGATTGATTCCTGAGCCCAGGGAAGCCAGAGCTGCCCAGGCCCCTCCTGAGACACTGTCACATTTTCTAAGTGTCCAGCCTTGCCACTCCCCTTCGGGATCCATCTGAGGGTCATTCTTTGCCAGTCCCACATCACACTGAGGGACAGCTGGGGGCATCGTGGGTTTGATCCTGCCTTTTAAAGTGTCCATTGGGGCTGAAAGAGACAGCAAAATATCGCTCTTGCCAGCCTCCCTGGTTCACCACTCTCTGCAGGAAACTCTCCCTAAGCCTGCCAGGTGGAATCAGGTGCTCCTGAAGCTCCCAAATTCCCTGATAACCCTCTCTCATCACTGGGATACAGTGGTCAGGGGATTTGTCTGTGTCACCCACAAGACCGTGAGCTCTTTGAAGGTGATTTGGCTTCTCCATCATCTCAGTTCCCCATTGTCTACCCTGGGCTGAGCACAGGACAGGCTGACCTACCAAAGAAGGGAGGGGAGGAGCCAGTGAGTCAAAGGGAGACCTCGAGAGATGAGGACGGAGAGTGCTGTGGAAAGTTGGGAGACTTAGGAGCAGCATCTTTGGGTGAGAAGCAGAAATGGAGTTTGTGGCTGAGTGGAAATTGCCCCTCAAATTCTCTTCATGCAGAGCGGTGCTCTGACCAGTGAGAGGCTCCCCGCCACGCCCAGGGCCAGGGCAGCTCAAGGGTGACCAGCAGCTGACCAGGACAGATGATCCCAATGTCAGACCACTTTCAAACCTCCTACCTACTTTCCTGCCCGCATTTGGGTCTTTAGGGCTTGCAGTCCCACAGGGCTGGTTTGATGACTAAGGGAGATGGTGTAGGAAGGCGCCAGCCAGTAGGTGGCACACAGCAGGGGACCAGTAAAGGGTAGGTGCTTGACTGCTCTCACCCCGTCCAGAGGATAAAGTCTGGCTCCGGCTCGATCTCCTTCATGGCGTAGACGGAGGAGTTGATGAGGACCCAGGGAGAATCACAGAGGTAATCACCCCAGGGGCCTGCATTGGACACCAGCTGGGAACCAGCTGATGGGCACACCTGGAGGGGGTCTGAAGATACCTTGTAGTCAGGATCAAGGTGCAGGTCAGAGATGTGCCAGAACTTCCCTGCAGGAGAAAGGAGACCCTCCTCAATGCTGGGCCCTCCCTGAGCCCAGGTGGGGAGGCAGTCCACGGCAGCCCTGGCCTGGGGGAGGAGAGGTTGCACAGGTGAAAGGAAATTTTCTCTGAACTCAGGGTCCAGAGAAAATGGGCCACAGGCTTTACCCAGGAAAGCACTGAGTGGACCAGAGAACAGGTTTAGCTCTGTCCCTGACCTTTGCATTTCCCCACCTCAGCTTCCCCAGCAGCAGCATGGGGAATTGGTCTGCATGACCCTCAAGGACCCTTTGGGCATTCTAAGCAAAGGGCTTGTCTTAAAGCAAAGGTGGGAGAGGGTTAGGGTTAAGCACTCAGACTCTGGAGCCACATATTAGCTCTGGGACCTTGGGCGAGTTGCTTCACCTCTCTGATCCCTTACTAGAGCCAGATCTTTTCATGCTTCGGGAAGATACATACAAAAACGTGGCCTGGAAGAAGGCTTACACACCAAATGCATTGTAAGAACTTGCTAATTAATACCAGCAAAAACCTGTAGAATAGGTGTGGAAATGGAATTTAAGAGTGCTAGACCAGAAACGAAGGAACATAGTTTCAGACTGGGCTAAATTTCTCCTGTGGGTATACTCGTTAGCGATTCTGGATGCAGGTTGGCAGCTCAGACAGCTGGAGGTGGTCCCGTTCGCAGAAGTGATCTCAGCTCGAAACTAACCGGGGCTGAAATGCCAAAAATCTCGTGGTGTAACACAGAGAAGGGAATCCAAAGAAACCGGCCACGTGGAATGGATTTGTCATCGGTCCCCAGCACAGGGCCTGGTATAAGCAGTTTCAATGATGTCTCCGGAAGAGGATTAAACAGATTTGCTCTCTGCCCTACATCCTGTGGGCAGAGACAAGGGCGAGGCCTGGTATTTCTTCACTCTCTACTGTTGCCGTCACTTCCTCTTCCATTTCCTGTCTCACTCAGACCCACACAGTCAACACCCACCCAACCCCAGGAAACTCAGCCTGGACCTGGATAGTCTGGCTTCTTTTGCTTTCAGAGTTAGACAGCCAGGGCACCACCCGAGCCACAGGACATTCGGTGTAGTTCTAGAAAAGGCGAGAAGGTAAAGTCTGGCTCGTGATCTTGATTTTTCCTCTCAGATGCTTCTGAGCTTTTGCCCATCTCTTCAGATCTAAACCTGCTGCCATGGAAAGGATCAGAAACTTGTTCACACCAAGGTGCAAATGACCGACTAAGCAAATCATTATCCCTCCTGTAGTTATTCCAGTCATCCTCACCACAGAACTGGAGATATTGATCATTATCTCCATTTTACAGATAGGGAAAGTAAGGTTCAGAGGTCAACATGCCTGAGATCACATGGAAAGTGGTGAGAGAGTCCTGTGGCCCTAGATCTTCTTTCAGAGAGATGCGATTGCTAAGGGAGCAATACCATTGCCTTTTTAACCAAACTGAGTCTTTGTTTCTAATGGGGAGAATTTAAACTTTTCACTAATATATTTATATGACTGATGTGGGGCAAAAGCCTAAACCAGAGGAAAGAAAATAACTTCCCCATTTCTTTTTTTTTTAATTCCCACCCCCCCACACTTCCACCTATACCTACGGGGATGTTGCCGTCTCCTCTTAAAGACTGGATCTCTGAAGGTGGGGCGTCTCCTCCCACATGCTCTTGACGCACACCTGGGGCCTGGCACACCCGGGGTATGGACCGTGGCTCCGCTGGGGCTCGAACCAGACGTGCTAACCATTACTCTATGGAACCACTCCATAACTTCCTCATTTCAACTAGTAAGTGGGCCAAGTTGATGGGCTTTCCCAAGTACCTGCATTAAGACTCTGAGTGGGTTACTCCTGCTTATAAGCCAGAGAGCAGGCTGGCCAGTTCTTATGCAGTGAGAGGCCCTTCGCCCTCCTGCCTGAAGACCATGACAGAGACCATTTCCATGCCTAGAGCAGCCTCTTTCCCAACTAGCTGCAAACATCGAGCAGTTCTGCCCTTTGACATCAGCCCTGAAAATAGTCAATAAACATATTTCTCCACTTTAGAAACTCCTTGTCTGCTGACAGGCTCAAGTGTCAGCTGTCAGTCTGTCTCTTCTTGTACGTTCTGTTATGGTCAGTGTGTAAAACCGAAACTCTAGCCTCTCTGGTACTTCCTAATGACATGTGTGTCTGCTGTCTGTGTGTGTCTGTGTGCGTGTGTGCGTGCACGTGCACACGCGCGTGTGTGAGCGTGTGTATCCGAAGGCCTGACCAGGAAAAATGGCACAGAGAGACAGAGGTCCACACAGGGGCTCCACCACCTGGGGCCCCAGTCTCCTCACTGTAGAGGCAGCTCACAGAGACCTCACCTGATGCTCGGCCCAACTCACTCCACTCATTCTCCTCACAGGGCCTCTTTCTTGGCTCCCCCGCTCCCTTCCCTGGTCTTTCCCAGGTCATAACATGGCTGCTTTCTCCTCTTTGTTCAGGCTGCAACCCAAAGAAGCCTTCCCTGACTACTTTTTCTTGTTTCTCTTCCTCCACCCACTTGGTTGCTAGCTACTGCCTCCCTCAGTTTTATTTTCTTCAGAGCACTTTCACATATGAAATTATAGACAAGCCAGGCTGAGTGCTCATTTCCTGGGCCACGCTGTCCCTGAAGCCTCAAGTTTTCTTTTCAAGAGCCTCTGTTTGCTCAGGTGTTAGATGAGGGTATAACAAAGGTTATCTGAAGGCCCTGCAAGTTCTAACGTTCTGTGATTCCATGACTTTTGTCTGTTACTGTGTATAGTCCAAACCACAAACTGATCATGGTCCCTGTTTCAGCCCTGTGCTTTTGACGCTATGCAATAACCCCAAACACCTCCATTATTATTCCTCCTCTGTAAATGAAGGCCCTCCAAAACAGAGAGATCACTTGTTAAAACCAACATTTACTGACGCCCCCTTGCTTCAGGATTGCCTTTTTCTCACAACAGCCCCAAGAGGCAGGCTTACTATCTCGAGGGAAATATTTTTCTACCACGCTGACCTACACTGAAAGAATTTGTCTCTTTCTGTGCAATTAAGAGCTGAAGCATAATGCGGCATTACATAGGGTATGTATAGGAGGAGAGGAGTTGGCAAGTCGGTGTCCCACCCACCCAAGCTCTTGGCTAAGGAAGATGGAGGCAGAAACCCGCAGTTTTATGCAAAGCAGGGATTATTGCTATCTGATTGGGTGTCCCAAAGTTCTCTTGCTCTTCATGAAGAGACAGACTCAGATTCTGTAAAAACTTAGAGGTACTGTGGAATTCTTTCTAAATTTAATTTTGTTTTTAAATTATAGACATATCCATTCCAGAAAGTTTGGAGAAAAGAGAAAAAAATAGTACCTGTAAAACCCACCATTCCAAGAGAACCCATCAAAGGGCATGATACCTAAAGCAGCTGAGTGTTATGAAGATTAATAAACAAAACATTTAAACTGGAATTGGAAAGGTCTGCAGAGGCGCTATCACACCCTGTCACTCACCATTAATTATCTCAAAACAGGAAGAGACTTATTTTCCATCTCCAACAGGAAGATGTTTTTCTGCCATTCTAGCAGGAAGAAAGAAGATCTTTTTCTTGCCTGACAACCGCTTAGCCGATGAAAGGCTGTTACAGCTCAACCAGTGAAAAGCCACTACATTTCCAACTACCAGTTTACTTAATGGACTCTGTTTCCAAAAGCTGCTCTGAACTCCCTCTATCCTCTATAAAAGAACATTCTAGTCCTTTGATCTCTGGACTTGCTGTAGTTCGTCATTAGACCACATGTCCTGAATTGCAATTCTTTATTGTTCCTGAATAAACTCATTTTGCGAGAGGAATATCTGGCCATCTATTTGTTTAAGGTCGATCATATGGATTTGGTCCTGCCACTTCCTAGCCGTGGAATCTTAAGCAAGTGTTGTGTCCCTCTGAGTCTCATTTTCCTCACCTGTAAAATGGATGTAATGGTAATAGTACCCACCCTACAGAGACTGTAAAAATCAAACGAGTTTTTTTTATTTTATGTTTCAGATAGGCTTTAAAAGGACAGTACATATCAAGCACCAGCACAAGCATGGCCCATCATAAGTATTCAGTAAATATATATTAGCATTTCTTGGCTATTTTCCTGAGTGTTTGTTTGTTATTACATAGCATTATTTAAAAACAGATTGAAATTGTACAGCCTGGGTTCAGATCTAGACTCAGAATTAACTAGATATGTAACCTTGGGTTACTTACTTAACTTCTCTAAGGCTCAGTTTCTTTGATAATCCCTATTTCATAAGGCTGTTGTGGGGGCATTATGTAAAAATGTTAGCAGTGTGTGGCACATAATAAGCAGTTAAGAAATGTTACTTATTATTTTCAATTTTGCTATATTGTCTTGAAACTTTTCCACCTGGAGATATTATCATAATATATTTAGCTATTCCATTATTGTTGTTAACATTTTTCATTAGAATTATAAGCAATGCTACAATGACATCTTAGTGCATTTCGGGGGAGGAGAGATTCTTTTTAACCACTAAGATCCTAGACTGGGGCGTTGCCCATTGGCATTTAGATTTCTAAGCAAACGTATTTAAAAGGTAAAGAGCGAAGGAATGAAAAATTCTTTCACTCATTCTCAAGCCTCCAGTCAGACTGGCAGGGCTCCAAGTCCCCCCACCACCACCACCCTCCACCCCACCCCAGAGAGCTGGGTATCTGCCTCAAAGTGGAAGGGGGACTGCCACTCTCAGCCTTCTCCCAAACAGATTGCCCTCATGGAGAATGACATCCTCTCAGGGCTTGTCTCAAAGACGTGTCTACCTTTAAGCCATAGCTTTTGGATCTGAGTCCTTCCCAGGCATTTCACTCTGGTCTCCTGTAGAGAGCACTTTGCCAAAGCCTCCCAGCTCCTGCTGGGTAGGGTCTGAGGAAGTGGACTGACCATGACTGAGCTCCACAGGAGCAAGCAACGAGCAGAACCCTGAGCCAATTCTTCCCCTCTCAGCCTCAGTATCTGCAGTATCTGCAGCTACAGAAAGCATGCTGGATCATCTCTAAGGTTCCATTCAAGGACGCCAGAAAAGAGCAATCTAGAATCCTAGGGAAAGCCAAAGGTCCAGCCCTCCCACTAAGTCTCCTCTACCCGCATGGAAATCTAACAGGCATCTCAAACTGGACGTATCCCAAATCGAACTGCATTTCCTCCTCCCGCATCTCAGCAAATCATGACTCAGTCATTCTAGTTGTGAGGCTAATATCTTGGAATCATCCTTAAGTCCTCCTCTCTCTCGTCCACCATTTGTCAGCAAGTCTTGTTCAGAATCAGACCATCTCTCACCACTCCTGCTCTTACCACCCTAGGCCAAGCCACCATCCTCTCTCCCTGGATGATGGCAATAGCCTCCCCACTGGCTTGGCTGCTTCTCCTTTACTAGGGTAACTGACCGACCCAGGACTGCAGGAGTGTCCAGGGCCCTGAAACTTCAGTGCTAAAACAAGGAAAGTCTCAGACAAACTGAGAGGAGTTGATCCCCCTGCCTTTATGGCATTACATCCTCTTCTCATTACCCCAGGGTCCTTTTAAATGGATACAAGTCAGATTACATCACAGCACTGCCCAAAACCGTCTAACGATATTCCATGTCACTCTGAATCTTTGACCACAAGTTTATACGTGAGCTGACGCCAGCCCTTTACCTCGTCCCCCACTCCCGTGATCTCCTGACCTCCTCTCTACCACCCCCCTTACCCACTCTGCTCCAGCCACGCTGGCTTCCTTGCTCCTCCTATACACATCACCTGTGTGTCCAGCTCAGGGCCTGTGCATGTTCCATCCTCTCTTACTGGAATGTTCTTCTCCAGATGTCCACATGGCTCTTTCCCTTACTGCTTCAGGTGTCTGCTCAAATGTCACTTTATTAGACAGCTCTTGTCCAGCCACCCCACAAATACCCCTTCCTCCACCCTCCTTATCCCTTTATTCTGCTTTATTATTCTCCATAACATTTGCTATCTACTGTATACTTACTTGTTCATGAGACTTCTGGTTTGTTTTCTGCCCAAATGAAGGAATGCTTCATGAACACTGGGGCTTTGTTTGTTTTCTTTTCTTTTCTGGTTCCTAGAATAGCTCATGATACATAGAAGGCCCTCAACCAATATTTGTTAAATGAATTCAGGAATCTTCCTGCCACCTTCTACCTCTACCAGGTGGCTGGCTCTTATATATGGATGCCTCTTAGCAATATTAGTACCTCTCCCCTGGCTTGCTGTTGCCGCCACTTAAAATCTTCAGGTCTACAGCCATGCCACCCTGATCATGTCCAATCTAGTTGGATCTCAGAAGCTAAGCAGGATCAGGCCTGGTTAGTACTTGGATGGGAGACCACCTAGGAAGACTGGGTATTACAGGCATATAAAAAAAAAATCTTCGGGCTCAACCACTACCTACTAACCCCCTCACCTGGCCTCTCTGCCCTACCTCCCCGCCTTGCTATTTTAGCAAGACTTTCAACTTCCTGCGAGAAGTTACCAGCAGCCCCGATCCTGAGTTCATAGTACAAAACAAAGACATCACAGGCATTTCTAGTGCCTACCTTGTCCAGCCCTTGCGACTCTCCATTGGGCCAGAAAAATCAGCAGCTTGAGCAGACTCATCCTTGGGGCTCTCCTCGCAGGAGATACGGGGTTCTCCAGGAGCTGTTCACACCACAGGCTTCCTAACTAGATGTTGGTGGCCACTTGCCTGAGCAGAACTTTCTGTCCTGTTACCCGGTGTTCCCAGTCGTCCAAGACATCTGGCTCCTCTGGCTTTTCCTCCTTCACCCGGCAGGGTGTGAGCTGGGTTTGCCGGACGAGATGCACCAGCCAGGCCTTTGGACTCTGAAGTAGAAAGTAGCACCTGCTCTGCCGGTTCCTCAGAGCATGTCAGTCAAGCCGGCAACTGGATTCTCCAGGGAACTCACCCCATCCCAGTCACTGAGAGGCAAAAATCATCTGCTCTCTGAGTTTTTATGTTGCTCCACTCAGCAGACCACAAACCTATATAAAGTGGTTGGCCTTTGCTATCAAAGGAGCTTAACTGCTAGTTGGGAATGGAGCTGCTTGACCACAAATGAACCAAGACTAAGAGTCATCCATTCCTTCATGCTGAGAACCATGTCCCAAGAAGGCAGGGGACCCAGGGCAGCCCCTGCCATCAAGTGGGGAAGGTAAACCACTGCACTGCTGTTCAGCATGTTAGATGGCTTGACAAGCCCAGAGGAGGCATCTAAAGCAGATGAAGAAAAGTGAAAGGGCTTCTGGGAAGAGGTGACATGGGCTCAATCTCTTCTTTTATTATTGAAATTGTCAAACGTAAACAGTAGAGAGAATAGTGTAATAAACCCCAGAGTACCCATCCTTCATATTGCTACAGCAATTACAAACTTATGGCCAATGTTACTTCATCTATACCCTCAACTCCAGCCCCATTATTTTAAAGCACATTCCAGAGATCATATCCTTTTGCCCATACACACTTTATTATCTATCTCCAAAAGATAAGGACTCTTTTCCTAACACAATGATAATACCATTATCAAATCTAAAAAAAATAATAGTAATTACTATCACCAGGTAGACTTTGGGCAAATGTTTAAATTTCCCTTATTATCTCATTATTTTTAAAGTTGGTTTATTCAAATACCAGGTCTACACATTGCATTTGGTCGATGTGTCTCTTAAGTCTCTCTTAATTTGTAGACCTCTCTCCCTCCCCTTTTTGTCTTTGTTCTTTGTCAAAGGAACCACATCATTCGTCCTATAAAATTTCCTGCTTTCTGGAGGATCTGGCTGGTTGCTTCTTGGTGGTCATTTAACACGTTTCTCTGTTCCTCACATTTCCTGTAAGCTGATAGTTAGATCTAGAGGTTTGATGATATTCACGTTTGAGTTTTTAGCAAGAAGACTTCTCAGGTGGTCATGTGTCCTTCCTGTTACAATGCATCACAAGGCAGGTAGTTGTATGGTTGTCCCACCAGCTTAATGTTAATGTACAAGTGAGAGTTACCTAGAAGAGGAAGAAAATGGGGAGAAGCGTGTCCCAGGCAGAAGGAGCAACCTCTGTTAGGACAGAGGTGCTGAGACACCCCAGGGAGCCATGTTGGGTGCTCCTGAGCCAGGGAAGCTGGAGGGAGCCAGGCCATACTTGCTCGTTGAGCTGAGAGCTGTGGGAAGCCACTGAAGAGTCTTAACTAGAGCAGCGATGCAACCCAATCAGCATCTTAGAAAAACTGCACTGGCTCTGCGGAAGGTGGATTTTCAGGGAGACCAGGAAGGAGCCTGAGGCAGAGAAGTCCTGGGGGAAAGTGGTGAGAATCTCCACTAGGGAATTAGTAACTAGTAGGAGGGAGGAATTAAAAAGACTAGTTGGGGAATCGCTTGAGGTGTTAATTTGTGTTCTTGCTGTATTGTGCTCTTTTTTAAAACCCTGTTCTAAGCAGGTAGCAAAGATTCCTTCCCTTGTGGGAGGACGTGGCCAAATGGAAGGCCACAGCTTCTTAACAACAGCCACCTCCAGGCTTTTGTCCTCTGACCTCCCCTGGAAGGGGCCAGGGGAAGCACTTATAAGAGAAGGGAGACTCGCCCAGCCAGGATGGCAGACAGAGGTTGCTGGGTTCCAAACATGTCCAGGCCAGCTCCAGGAAGGAACAGGTTTTCAGACATGAAGTCCTTGGACATTCATTGGATTCAATAATATTGGATGTCAGCTTCTGGGCTCTGGGGACACAGTGGTGAATTAAAAACCAAGTCTCTGCTCTCATGGAACTTAGATTCAGAAGAAGGAAATGACATTACACAGACAAATCAACAAGGCTCCCAGCCTGGCAAAGCCCTTGGGATCAGAGTTGCAGCAGAACCTCTGGCCCCTCAGAAATATACAAGCTAAGCCAAGAAATATATCAACGGGGCCTACAAACAACCAAACACTGGAGCCTTGTCATTGCTCATGGCCCTGGGTCATCCTAAAGAGGAGAAGGACGTTAAAATAACCACCAGGGCAGAGGGAAATGGGCTCAGAAACCAACTGGTGTTGATTTAATGAAGATAAGGCAGTGTAACTTTTCTTGCACCAGAGCCTATGGCTTGATTCATAACCACTGGACGGTATCTAGGACGCATCGGGATATGCTTGGAAGGTAACCCAGGGGACTGGTGGGGAAGGAGGGTAGGCAGGAGTCTTGGGCAGGCAGCACCCTCAGGGCTGAGCAGGGAGTTGGCAATGACTAGGCTAGAAATTGGAACAAGGGAGAGAACTCTGAGGGGGCTTTAGGTACTCCTTGTAAACCCACTGAGGGGTGCCAGAGTCCCATTCAGCTTTTGGCTGGATGCAGGGGCCTCTTTTAAATACCTTAGCTTTTTAGTCACTGTCCCCAGAGGGCCTCCATGACTACCACTACCACGAACCCATAAGGTGTGTCTGTGCAATTAGAAAAAGGCACCCTTCTAGGAATTCGTGTGAATTAGACAAAGATGCTAACATCCTAGAAAGACACAGCCAGGGCTCAGAGTGGAGCTGGGGGGATTTCAGGTCCCACTCAGCCCTCTGCCAGGAGCCTGCTACCCAAATGACAGTGGCTTCTTCTTGGGCCCAGCCTGACTTACTAGACTCATTTGTGCTGGGTTTACTGGAAGAGGTAAGTGAGGCAGAGACATTCAAATGGTTGAGACTTTGCCTCCTTAAGTACAAAACAGTCCTTCTTCTTCAAATTGCCCATAGCATTCATTTGACTCTTGGCAGCTGTAATCTCCAGAATATCCTCATCACTCTTGGAGAAATGTATGTTGCATAAAAACTACAAGAGACAAGCATTCTTCATGATTTTGCTGTAGCCCTTTCAGTCCTAACATCTCAGCAGTACATATGAAACAGACTCCCTGGTAGCAAAGTCTTGGGAAGTTTTGGGGACAGGCCTAAAGTGCCATTGACCTTTGCCCATTCCTGGCCTCAGAGCCTCTGGGAAGCCAGGTTGCAGCTGTGGTTGGCCTGGGGTTCAAGTCCACAGAGAGCTTAGTCCGAGAAAGTCAAGAAAGGGGCCACAATAGAATCCATGAATATTGACATCTATCTACTCCAGTCACTCTAGAGAAAAGACACATTGCTCTTTTAACAAATATTTATTAAGCAGCCCCTATGTGACAGGCATCATGCCAGGTACGAGCAATGAACTATTGATGAACAATAATAGTTTATAGTTTAGTGAGAGAAATAGGCTTCAGTAAGATTCATACAGATAAATGTAAAATTATAACCATGCTAGTGCCCAGTTTAGAAGCCATTCTAAGGACCTCAAACTTTTTTTCTATAGGTCATGGGGAACCACTGAAGGCTTTGGAACAAGGGAGTGAAAATATCATGGAATAATTACTTTATTTTCCCTTTGCAGCAACAGTGACTGACCCAAAAGAATAAATATCTAATGATGAAACCTGAGAGGCCTCAAATTATACCATATAATTTGTGTCTTCTCTAAGTGGGGCTGTTTTTAATGGTTGATCCTTAAAGATCTCAGAGAGATATCTGAAGTTGGCAATAAATGACAAACTCATCATAGCCAAACACTAACTGAAGAAGTCTGCTTCTGCTCTTGAGTTCAGGAACTCCTGTTTCTCCTTGTCAGATTCAAAACTAGAGTCAGTTCAGGGTTAGTGTAGCTCTTGGCAATTAACAGAAGCTAAACATATTTGTTAAATAAGTATATGGTGGAGTAAATAAGACCGACTGGATAAATAAAAAATTAATAAATTAACGATATCTTCAACCTTCCCCTTTCCTATGACTTCTGCTTTATCTGTCCCTCTATTTCCCACTCCCTCTGCCTTGGTTCAAGCCCACATCATTGCTACTTTGATTGTTTCTCCAGCTTCCTAACGGGTCACCCTGTCTCCAGTCCCTGACCTGTCCATATTCCCTCACTTTGCCAGCAAGAGCATCTCAAAACTTGGAAGTGATCATGCAACTCTCCTTCTCCTAAATCTTCAGTGGCCCCCCATGGCTGTGGGGAAAGTCCAGAGTTTTTAGCATGACATCCAGATTGGGCACTGTCACCCCTTTATGTGTATCTCTCTTACTGTCTAGCCTCCTGGACACACTTCCTCTTCCTGGGGCACTCTTTAAAATTGCAAATGTTTCTGAGAACAAAGTGAGCACGTGTAAGCCCATTTTACCTCTGTTAGTTTGGTGGGACAACAGCACCAAAGTACTGAGTGTTTGGAGGTAAAGCTGTGCTGGCAAGGATAAAGGGATGGGCAAATGGGTGCACAGAGAAGAACAAAACATCACAGTTAAGAGTTGGGGTCTGGGTTCAATCCTGCTCCTCTTTTTACTAGTTCTGTGACCTCACTTGCAATGGCCAGGCATACCGGTGCACCCCTAAAAGTTTACAAGAGCAATGAGATATTCATCCATAGGTCAGTCAGGCAGGCTGGGCTTAGGCAGCCAAAGACCCCAATCTGACACCTCTGAAAGGTGACTAACCATCTGGGTTTGACTGGGACTGGAGGGGTTCCCAGGACAAAGGACTTTGGCTTTTAAAACAGAGAAAGTTCTGGGCAAATTGGAACTAGTGTTCACCCTGCACCTTCAGTCTCTGTTAGCCTCATTTGTTTAATCCAGCATCCTATATAACCACTATTTTCTACATGTGCCTGTGAATTGGAAAAGGTCGAGAAGCTCAGTTTCCTCATCTGTAAAATGGAGATGACAACAGTGCTTCCCTCATTTGGTTGTTGTGAAGATTAAGTGAATAAAGCAGAACCTTCTGTTCCTGCCCTCTTGACCCAGAGGCACACCCAGATCCTATGTCTTTGCCAATCTAATGCCCTTTGCTCCAAGGTATAAAAAAACTGTCCACAATTTATCTGTCAGTGTAAGAAATGTAAGGTATAGCAATATACTGTGTTAAATTGGAAAAATAAATGTAACCTTTGAACCTTAAAAAATAAATGTTTTCCTTGCTGAGTGACTAGTAGAAGGGCTCAAAGTAGAGCAGCCCCCTGCCCATCAACAACTCTCATAAGGCTCATGTGTACTGTTCCCCACTCAAGGGGGAGGTACTGAGTTCAAACCTTGGGGAAAGAAAAAATCAGGCTGGATGGGAGTAGAATGTCCTCAGGTTTCCAGAAAGCTTTAAAGAACATCATCAGTGGTGATAGGACAAAGGAACCAAACTCTCAATGGCCAAGATGTGACAACTGCGCCATCAATAATAACGTGATAATTATTTTATTATTGTCATTATTACAGTTATTGGAACAAGTAGGATCTGTGAAAGGCCATGAGTTCATGATGACAGTCCAAATAGAAAAGTATCAAATAGAAAAGGAGCATTAAAAAGTAGTTAAACACACAAGAATGGTGGCTATTATAGGATATGTTTAATTTTTTAATTTTTATTTATTTTTTTAGTTTCTAGAATTTATTTTGTTATTTTTTATTGTTTATTGGGGTAACATTGGTTAATACAATTATATAATTTTAAGGTGTACATTATAATTTGACATCTGTATATTCTACGATGTGTTTACCATCCAAAGTCCAGTTTCCTTCAGCCACCATATATTTGATCCCCTTTACCCACTTCATCTTCCCCCTACCACCCTATATTTGACCCCCTTTAACCATCTACTTACCCCTCCTCATCCACCCCCTACCCTCTGGTAACCACTAGTCTATAGTTCATGTCCATGAGTCTCTGTTTGTTGTCCTGCTCCTTTGTTGCTTTTAGGTTTATATCCCACGTGTAAGTGATATCATGTGATTTT